>NC_092843.1:6014166-6318750 GCF_039878825.1 Excalfactoria chinensis | reverse complement strand
AGGGCACCAGAGAATGAAAACTCACCTTGGTCAGGCAGATCTACGTCAACAAGGATCACGTGCTCAAATTATTACTCAATAGAGGTACTTGAACTAGAGAGATAAAAGGGACACTTAGGGAGTACATGGGATGTGTGTGCAAACTTGTGCAATCCCATTGTAGAAAAGCTGGGATTCTGAGTTCCTTATTCTGTAGTAAGTGAAGAAAACTGAATAAAGGGAGTCTTGTCAGCATCAGGGTGTTGTGAGGAGATAGAAAGACAACTTTGGTGAAGCACAAGCACAGATAAACCCAATATATGTATAAATTAGAGTACAGTAAGTACACTTAGCACTGGAAAAATGAGGACTGAAAGAAATTTCTCCCCTAAGGAAAGCTTTAAGACTATTTTCCCTTCTTTCATATCAGCGAAGCAGTGAAGCCCTACAGGTGAATGCTCTCTTGCAAATAAAGCTGTTGTCTTCACTTTTTTTGCCACCGCAGTGGAGAGCTGCCTTAAAAAATACCCAGATCTTGTAAGTAGGCTTTATTCCTGTGAGTAATCTCCTCAAAGGGGGGAAAACATGAGCTAAAATTGCTTGCACAATCACATTGCATAACTGTGCCTACCCAGTGGCGCTGGTCCTCCCTTTTCCCAAGTGCAAAAACACACAAACTTTTCTCTCTCTTTTACTAAGTGGAAAAAAAACCCCACACATACTCGGATACTTGCAGAGTAGCTCGGAACAACAGGGCACTGTGTGCCCCACTCATCACATTGGTGATGTAAGGAGAAGAATGCCTGAAGTATGTAATGATTCTTTCACGACGTAATTTCATTATGAATACATCCCCTAAGACAGCACGCGCCGTGCTGCTGCTTAATTAGGTGCTCACTGGAAGGGGGGGGGTTGAATTTACAAGGTAATTTTGGACTAATAAACACTGAGGCTGAAACGTTTGTTTATTTAGAATATAAAGATCATAAAGCTGGTGGGAGACACGCTCAGGTTGTGCTGAGCTGCTGTTGTTTACCCACTGACTCTGCAAATTAATATTTTCCTTCTTTTGGGATTCAGAGCCAAGAGTGCTATGGATGCTACTGAGAAACCATCCGGCAACTCTGTGTTCTCATAGGCAGAGACTATTAATGCTTACAAAGATGTCAGGGTGTCAGAAGACTATTATGTGCCACATATATAAGGTGCACACTGTGCCTTCTGATGGCTGCTGGAGCCTTACTGTGATGGGGAGGAAGGACAGATTTCCTCCTGCATTAACCACAGCCTGAACAAGTCCAACAGATCCCCCACACAGCCCCTGAATTTGGGGTACGTTTGGCCTGGATGATCTTAGTGGTCTTTTTTAGCCCCAGTCATTCTATGATTCTCTGAATTCTCCATTCTCTCCATTTTCTGCTTGGAGTTTCTCCTTTCAAGGCTACACCAAACAAACTGTTGGCCACCGTGAGGATTCCCATCCCAGAGATGCCAAAAAGGAGGAATCAAATGGTGCAATGCATTAACTCATCCTCAGGCAGCCGAAACCAGAGCTCCATGCATTGCCACAGTTCTGTTCATCCAAGGAACATTTCTCTTATGTTAAAGGTGTCAATGTGCCACACGGGCAAGGCAGGTCAGATTTAGTTCTGGCAAAAGGGGCCTATGGCTGAAGTAAAAGAGTGGGTTGCTTCTGCCAGAGCTAAAGCTAGGCCTGAGAGAACCACAGAGGAGAAAAGCAAGAGGAAAAGTCTTCAATACTGAGGAAGCAAGACTGAAACATACAAGGGAACCCATCAGAAGGAGGATTGCTGTGGCACCAGTGGATAAAATCAGAGAAACCCACATCATGAGGCAGGCAAGGGAAGTAGGACAAACCATGCTGTCCATCTGTGAGTAAGGAGAATCATAGAGTCACAGGTCCGGCTTCTCTGGGCCCATCCGTGTTGAGTGACAACAGTGTGAAAGCTGTGCTACTGAGGGCTGGAAGGACTTAAACGTGTACATACATGTATAGGAAAGAAGGAGAAAAAAAAAGGAAGGCGCTTATGAATTGGCTTGGATGATCCAACTGAAATTAGCCATGGGTTCAGACAGCCTCCAGTCTGACTCCACAGGTTCAAAGCAAAGATCTCAGTGCTACTCTTGAGGAGAGTCACTGGATAATTAATGGAAGATGATGACAGCTATTCCCAAACTCCTTAATTCCCAGACCTGGAAGCTCTCCCCAAATGAAACAAGCAATGGAGAGGACTTTCCAGCATGAAGTCTCAAGGCAGCGTGTTACTCATACAGCTCATGTCGACGTCTTTACCCTCTGGATAAACAAAGTTTAAGAAAAATGGTTCTATCTTTGGGGAACAGTTTAAGTATCGGGATAACTACGTTAGGAAATCTAGCTCTATTACTTTGTATCTTATATTTTATTACCAGATTGGTGATAGGAAATTACCAAATAAAATTGGTATTTTACTCGGTAATTTCTTACTGTGGGCCTCGTCTAATATAAAAGATGGAGATCATCAAATTTATTCAAGTTTTCCTGTCAACAACATCATTAACCAAATCCCTCAATTTCAAAGTAAATAAAAGCATCTGGGTTTCTCGCACAGCAAGACTGACTTGCATATTTAAGCCTCATATATAGATGAATTTGCACCGGGCCGAATTTGCATATTAATGAAGGACTAATTGCTCTTTGCAGTCAATTTTATGCAAATGAATTTACTCCTCTCAGTACAATTTTCATCATGTGCAGAAAGGACCGAAGAAAAAAACAACCCCAAAAACCACCCGAAACTTCCTAAAAAGTACATAAAGGTGAGACAACCAGGGGAGAAAAACCATAACGGCATCAAACAGCTTTACCTTAAATTGCATATAATTCCTCTGTTATACCTCAGCTTTGTTCTAACAGCCTCCCACAAAGAAAGGAACGGTTCGGAAAGCAACTCCAGCCTATTTCTCTCTGTCTCAGACTTTACCAGCTTGCAGCAATGCGTTGTGTCATCTCCAGCGGGAAGGATGGAGCCAGAGCTTTGAGGGGAAGTTAAATGGGCTCAACAGGACCGTTTTCTCTCCATTCCGAGCACTCAGGAGATGCCCTCCTCAAGGGTTTTAACATCGTTTCTACCCGGTTTTCAATCATTAACAGCTGAAAGTCCAAATCCTACTTCAGACAGCAGGAAAAGTATGTGGGGAAGACAGATATCAACCAGTTCTGGGGGTGAAATTAGGGAGGAAAGGGGAAAATACGGGTACTGGGGGTGAGAAGTGGAAATGGAAGGGGTGAAAGTGGTGTTTCAATGTGTATAATTGGGTCTAGCTGAGATTAAAATGGGTTTGGGAGAAGGTTCAAGGCAAAGTAAACAACTGAAAGAGAAAAGTGCAAACACAGAGAATGGAAATAATGGGACAGATGAGAAAACAATGAAGTGAGAATCAATGAAGACACTTAAAGAAAGAGATAAAAGGAAGCAATGGAAAGGAGAACTTAAGGGGGACACGCAGGTGTGTGGTGTAGGTGGGCGGTGATGGGATGGAGGTAGGACTGGGTGGTCTCAGTGCTCTTTTCCAACCTTAATGATTCGGTGGTTCTGTGATCCTTCCATGTTTTGTGGTATCAGCACTTTCCTTGTGCCTTTTCTCTTTTTGTTCTTATCATCCTATTTGCTTCCTGGATGCCAAAGCATTTTGTCAGCAGATCTCCCATAGCCCCAACATTTTATGTCCAACCACAGCGCCTGGAGGATTTCTTAGGGACGTGCTCCTCCCATGAGCAATACAGCAGCGCTTGTGGAAGCAGACCTTCCCCTGACAAAATAGGGCTTCAGGTCAAAAGGGATGGAGTTATAATAACAAATGATAGACGAGAATAAAATAACAACAATAAAAAAGGACAAAAGCCACCACGTTACCAGGAAAACATCACAGTGCCCCACTTAAACAGTTGTCACCAGAGAAACAGGCTTCGGTTTGGATGAGCAGCACACAGAACTTGCTATTACGGGTTATTTGAAAGGAAGCTGCAAGTCTTTGTGTAGTATGAAGCTACGGCTTGTATTCTGAACTGTGAATTGAGGACATCTTCCAGTATCTCTGATAAAGAGGGAAACGCATCCTCTTATATTACTTATGGGTATGGCATTTGAGAGCCTGCTCTGGGCATTGCCCTGTTTTCTTCTTCCAAAGGATGTCAGGCCCAAGAGATGAACTCCGTGTGAATGTAAACTGAGATAATTACTCAAACAAGAACAAGACGTTCCACCTTTAAAGGATGCTTTTCCGCCTACTTCTGATTGTCAATAAAGGTTAATGTGACCAGATGTAATTAGGGGCTGAATATACTGATAATGATGCAATCTTAAGGAGAAGACTGCAGGAGCAGGGCTGAATCCAAGTGCAATGTCTCCATCATTCAGCCTGAAACCACACGAGCTGCTGTTACACGATGGCACTGCTGCAAGAATTGTTCTGTACTGCAGAGACAGAACAACCTGCAAGCATGAGGAGTACCTCAAAATGTATTCAGATCATAGCAGGAATGTTTCCTGGCTTTGTGACTCTGGGTAACATCTGCAGCTCTCACTGTCTGCGGTGGGCTGCATCCCAAAGCACCACCAGATGATAAGCACTGCAGCACAACAGCGAGCATCAGAGCTCCCCTTCCTGGAGACGAGTTGCTTCTTTCAATGCAGCTTTAACAGCCAATAGAATACAGAGTTCTGAGGACACGGATGTACCCAACATTGATTTATCCTGTTCATAAAAAGGAACGGCGTAACGCTAAATCCGATCCGCTCAATGAGAACTTTATGAGCTCCAGTCTGTCAGAAGGGCAATGAAAGCTCACATGTGGTGATGAAGTAATGATCTGCGGGGAAGAGACAGCAGAATCACACTGAGGAAAGGCTCCTGGGTTGGCTGGAAGGAAACCTGCCACCATCCGCCCTTTGTAACACCTTGCAAGTTCACATGGAAAGATTAATTCATCATTGAGCCAAAGTGTGTCTCAAAAGAAACGTTCTGAGGGGAATCCACGTCCATCCAGATCTGCAGCAGCAGCAGAAGGGACCCACAGAAGTGAAGGGGTTGTTTCAGGTCCTGTTATCACATCGGCATCACAGCGTGAGCTGCGGCCACGTGTGGCAGCAGTGTTGGCTATGGGAAGCTGAACCTCCGAGGTAACTTTCATGATCCAGATGAGCTATTGATAATCATCTGTTTTTAAATACAGCATCCTGTAAATCCTCCTAATTAGCAAACGAGATGACATCTTTTTAGCAGCCGGTCCCCAGCCTGTTTCCTTGCTTATTTTCTTGAATTCAATTACATTTGCCACCTGCTGGCCCGATCACCTCAATGACACGTTCTGGATGTAAGGGAGGAGCTGGGCCATAAACAAGAATTTCATTACAGTTTCATATAAACCATCATCTCCCTCACCCATTTTGTCTACTCTACGAGAAATGGTTGTGCTATTTTTCCCCTCCAGGGCTCTGCAGAGGGATGCTGTGATCCCCATTGCAGACATAGGGATGCTGTGATCCCCATTGCAGACATGGGGATGCTGTGATCCCCATTGCAGACATAGGGATGCTGTGATCCCCATTGCAGACATGGGGATGCTGTGATCCCCATTGCAGACATAGGGATGCTGTGATCCCCATTGCAGACATGGGGATGCTGTGATCCCCATTGCAGACATAGGGATGCTGTGATCCCCATGGCAGACATAGGGATGCTGTGATCCCCATTGCAGACATAGGGATGCTGTGATCCCCATTGCAGACATAGGGATGCTGTGATCCCCATTGCAGACATAGGGATGCTGTGATCCCCATGGCAGACATAGGGATGCTGTGATCCCCATGGCAGACATAGGGATGCTGTGATCCCCATTGCAGACATAGGGATGCTGTGATCCCCATTGCAGACATAGGGATGCTGTGATCCCCATTGCAGACATAGGGATGCTGTGATCCCCATGGCAGACACAGAGATGCTGCATTTCACAAGCCCTATAAGAAACCCAAATTGAGATTGTTCTGGGCTGGGGTGATGGCAATAGCGACCTCAACGTGCAGCTTCCTGAGGAGCACATAAGGTAGGATGAGGGGAGGTGAAAGTGAGTGGGGTGAGTGAAGTGAAGGAGGGGACTCAGCGCGTTGTGTTGGGAAGGGGCTTGGCAAAGATACTTTGTGATCCCTGATTTGTGCGTCAGGATCCGCAACGAGGATCGGCGTTTGTTCCAGTCCTGCTTCATGTTTTCATTAACCACGACGGGAAAAGCAGACAAACACCGGCGAAAGCTGCTGCTGGCATTAATGACGGAGGCAGCTGGGAGGACGGGACAGCCCGGGGCTGCTCAGATCTTCGCGTTTCCCCACCGGACCGCGAGGCGTCAGTTCGGCTCTGGCTGCAATTCCCGACTCCTCCAGCAGGCGGCGCCAAATCACGGCCGGTTTCACTCCTTCCTCGGGCCCCGCGGTGTCACCATCGGCGTCACGCTGGGACGTTCACGCGTGTCCGGGGTGCGCGCAGAGCCGCGCGGAGCCGCCAACCGCACAACGTCCGTCCTGCTCGGCAGCACCGCCCGAACCGCGCGTCGCCACGGCAACTCCTTCCTCCCTCCTCCTCCTCGCGGCTCCTCCTCTTCCTCCTCCCCACTCGGCGGCGGCGGCGATGGAGGCGGTGGCCGCGCGATGAGGTTCGGCCGCGGTCGGGGCGGCCCGAGGGAGCGCGCGGTGCGGGGCGGTGAACGTCGGTACCTGCCGGGGGCTCCGCTCGGAGCGCGGCCCTGGGACGCGGAAACATCGGGGCTGCGAACCGAGCGGTGCTGCGCCTTTAAGAGCGGCGGCGGCCTGCGGGCACCGCGCTGCTGTCCCGGCCCGAAGGCTCCGCGGTACCGAACCGAGTGCGGGCTGTGCTGCAGCGTCAGCGCATCGCCGGGCAGCCGCACCGCGCGGAGCTGCTGAGGGCCGCATTTCTGTGCAACAAATGGGACGGGAGCTTCCACTGCGAGCTCCGTTCCGAAGGCTGCCGGGCTTTGCAAAGACGCCAAGAGTTCCTTTCAGTTCCTTTCTGCACGAAACGCGCTTTGCTGTAACCCTGCTGTGTCCCCGCTGTGTGTGCGATACGCCCCGCTGTGTTTTGGAGCGGTTTTTCACCTGGTTGCGCTCTTCTTCCAACTGTGACTTTCTTGTTCTCCGTTCCAGGACACAAAACGTTGAGATCCCGGCCCAGGAAAAGATCCCACCATGCAACCAAACTGCGGCCACCCGCACGGCACGCAGGGAACCGGCGGCGACTCTCCCCCTTCCCAAAGCGCCCAGGCGGCAGGAGGGGGCTCGTGCCGTGCGAGCGGAGATGTGCACATCCAGCTGAGCTCCGCTGCGGGAGAAGGCAGAGAAAACGCGAGTTGGAGGCGTTCCAGGCTGAGTTCGCAGAGCCGCTCGCACGGAAACGGCCACAGCGAGGGAGGAGGATCCGCTGACGGCGCTCCCGACCCGGAGGAACAGGGCAGTTCCATCTCGGAGCTCAGATACGTCCTCCAGTGGCTGCACAGGAGTCTGCCCTACGTTCTGATTCTGGGCGTCAAACTGATGGTGCAGCACGTCGTCGGTAGGGTGTAACGGGGCGGAACCTGCCCCAGAGATGGGCCGGTAGAATTGCCTGGAGTAGCGTCCGGTTTATTTTGAGCTGTGTTGCTTTGTTCGTCGGAAACAGATTCGCTGAGCTGCCTTTCAGTGGCTGCCGCTTCCTTTCCCTGCATATATAGAACATGCTTAACGATCAGTGTTACAGCCAGAGCTGCTAATTGTGGTCACAAAGAAATACAACAAGGGCCTGGCTGGTTATTTTAACCCAATTCAGGTGGTTTTTTTTGCTTATTTATTCATTGTGCGTAACAGACCCTTTTCTCCTAACAGGCATCTCCCTTGGAATCGGGCTGCTGACAACTTACATGTACGCAAACAAAAGCATAGTGAACCAGGTTTTCCTCAAAGTAAGTATCAGCCCCTGCTCTCTAAGTTAACCTTCATCCATCAGCTCTTGAAAGGAACGTGAATAGAGGTGCTGTATCTGCCACCATTTGGTGCAAGGCAGAAGTGGGTTGGTAAACTCAGTGCTTTGGTACGATGCAGAGCTTCACGGGTAAGGTGGCAACACTCAGGAAGCTCTTCTTCCTTTCCCTGTTGCTGATCTGGTAAAAGCATTCTGCAGTTTATAGAGAAACTTAACTGTGTTGACGGCCTAAAATCAATATGATGGAATCTCCCAGCAATAACCGTTCAGGTGCTTTGGAGATGCACTTAAGACGTAGATAAGGACTGTAATAAACCTTAATTACCTTACAGGAACGGTGCTCCAAGTTGCAGTGCACTTGGCTGCTGGTGTACCTCACTGGATCCTCTCTCCTCCTGTATTACACCTTTCATTCTCAGTCTCTGTACTACAGGTAAGTAGAGGAACGCCTCTATTCCCATCACAGCTTACTCAGATATGAACTGGAAATACTTTGATCGGTGCTGCTGTTTTCCTTTAGTTGTAGCATTGGTTCCTCTTTCATTTTCCTCTCCATTCCTCCTCTCCCGCTCACCTAAACGGTGCAGTCCTTAAGAACAGTTCCTTTGACTTTACAAAGTAATACTGTGGATGCAGCGGAGGCACTGAGCCATGGGGACGTGGCTGGGTGAGATTCCCAGCTCTGAGCCTTCCCCTTGCCCTCAGCACACTGAATTCAGAGCAGTTTGCAATCTCCCTCCTTTACCGTTCTGTAGCAACAGTCTCGTGTGTGCATCAAAGTCTGTAATGCAAAAACGGAAAAGAAAGCCTTTCTGCAGAGGATGGGGGGGGGGTTGTGATGAATGTTCAGAAATGGAGAGGCTGTCAGAGGTCGCAAAGGATCCATTTGTAGTAAAAAGTTCATTTCCAGTTAGTGCTGCTGTGATGAGCCTTGGTCACTTTTCCTCTGAGCAGGGCGCTCCGTTCAAGTTGTGATTCATCGGGGTTGGGTTTTTTTTTGTGTGCTTCGTTTTGCAGCTTAATCTTTTTAAACCCTACTGTGGATTTTAAGAACTTCTGGGAAGTACTTTGGATTGTGGGAGTCACAGACTTCATCCTGAAATTCCTCTTCATGGGCTTCAAGTGCTTTATTCTCTTGGTGCCTTCTTTTATGATGTCCTTTAAATCCAAGGTAAGAAAACCATCCATCTCCTTAAGAACATCCTTTTCTTCTAATGTAGTTAATGATTAAATTCTACCCAGAGGAGAGTCTTTTAATTGAATGTACATCATCCACCCTGCACCACGGGCAAGAAAACCCTGTGGGTTTCATGTTTCTTCTCTGCTTGGTGCCAAGGAAGACTTACAGTCTGTATTGTTTCCATTGGATAAATGGTTTATTTCTGCTGTAAGAGATGGGATGAAGAAACCTTTTATTTGCAGTGATAGAAGAAGGTGTACGCAGGCTGTATAGCACAGCAGCTGCTGGACAGTATGCTTTTTACTAAGTTACATTAGGAGCCTGCATTGGTTGGCGGGGTATTGGTGGGTATCTGCTTCCCAAGGTAAGACATGCAAAAAAAGCAAGCCAAGTTTAGCATCCAAACAGCAAATACCACTCGTAGGTATAATTACTAACAGTGTGAACAAGCATAGGTAGCACCTGATAGCATCTGAAGGGGCAGCTTGGGTAGATTTTCTCTTTCAAAATACCAGGACTTCATTTATTACGTTATTAATCAGTAATTTTTAGTCCATCTTTAACTCCTTGTTCAACTACTCGACGCTTCTTTCTCTTTAGCAATTCATTGTACGTGTTTGCATTTTACATCTTGAGAGATTCTTTTGCATGTCTTGCTTAGGGCTACTGGTACATGCTGTTAGAAGAACTCTGCCAGTATTACCGTATGTTTGTCCCCATACCAGTTTGGTTCCGTTATCTTATTGGCTATGGGGAGCCGGACAGTGTGCTTGGACGGACCCTTGGGACATTGCTGGGCCTTTCCTACCTCATTCTCAAGGTGTGTAAGCTTTACAATCCTCTCTTTTGTAATTAGCAGCGGAGAGTTAGAGCTGTGTCTGCCAACACGTTTCTGTTTCAAAGAACTCTGTTGCTGCAATTCCCTTCTGGGGAATTAATTGGTGTGCAATGCTAAACAAGCCAGAGAAGCATTTTAAATAGGCGTCTCATTTGTTAAAGAGCTCAACTGCCCCCCAGAAACCAAACTCAGTACAAGTTCTGCTTTGAACGTGAAAAACACGCAATGGCGTTACGGTGTCTTAATCACGAGTCTAAGGACTGCTGTACACAAAATGATACCTCTAATAGGTTTGCAATTGAGCACTTCAATTCACAACGCCAGTGATATTTTTTCTTCCAAAGAGCAGCCCCCCCAATACTGAAAAACCTTCAGGCTAAATTCTGAGTTGGGTTACATCCAGAGCAACTAAAACAGGCTCGGTCCAAACCCTTTGCTTACCTTCCTGCCGACGTCACGCTGGCAGAGCCACTTCTGCTGCTGGGAGCTGCACAAAAACTTGGAGGTTTTCTTCATTTCCCAGGGAAAAGCATTAACCAGCATCCGTGTTCTCCTTCCTGTTTCAGCTTTTGAGCTTTTTTGGACAATGGAGAAACTTCAGACAGGTTTTACGGATATTTTATACCCGACCGGTGAGTATTGAATGCCTTGATCTGAAAAACAGTAAATCTGACATAAATGAAAAGGCTCCTCTTTGAAATACCCCATTCCTGTATTGCTTTGTAGATCCCTCTCAATGGCAGCTGTGTTTTTAAAGTAACCCCTCTGTACTTATTCCCTCATTCTGTAGTTCTGACTGCATAATTCTGGGCTAACAGTCTGTTCTGCACGTCTCTTCAGATCCCCTTCTGTGAGATAACATTGCCCTTTTTCCCTCCTTGCTATTTTTTAACTGGAATAAATACTGATTGTAGACAGGCAGTGCTTCTAGCAGAAACATAAGTGAGAAATGAAGCTTGCCAAAACAACTGGCATGTAAGTAAGTGCTGTTAGAATAAGTTTCTCAGTCATCTGTCTAGGAACAGGTATTGTTATTTAGCCTGCTGTTTGCATGGTAAAATACATTGAAGATTTTAGAGCCTGGTATCACTGATCTAAGATAATAGTTAAGCACTTTAAGTAAGTGCTATTGTGATCAAATCAAAGCGTTCTGCTTAGAAGTCGCTGTTTAAGTCCTGCAAAAAACCAGCCAACCAACCAACCAGCTCCAGGTTTTCCCTACAGGAAGAAATTAACTTAATTAACTGCATACCCTACAGGAGATGGGCACGTGTGACCTGTAGGCCCTACATCAGCTGTTGAAAAGTTCAGCACAGCTTTGTTGAATAAGGGATTGGGTGGTTTCCCTGCCATAGCAGCCCTTATTCCCCATTCCTTTCTGTGTATTTGGTTGTTTTTTTCCCCCCCACTTAGTAACTAATATGTGCTGAAAAAAGTGTTGTCTTGCAGCACTACGGGGTGACAGCGAGCAAGAGGCAGTGCTCTGAATCAGATGATATTTGTTCCATCTGCCACGCTGAATTCCAGAAGCCAATCCTGCTGATCTGCCAGGTAATACACAGCATCAGAATTTACTTCTACAAAGTTAAGAGTGTTATTAAGAACTGGTAAACAGAACTGGATAGAGTTAGATCAGCATTTGTCTTCTGATTGTCTTTAGAAATCGGGCTGTACAAATGAAATTCTTCCTTACAAACAGAAAGGCTCAAGAAGCTCTAAGCTCTCATTCTTTTCATTACAGCACACATTTTGTGAAGAATGCATCTCTTTGTGGTTTAATAGAGAAAAAACTTGTCCGCTCTGCAGAACTGTTATTTCAGACCATGTTAACAAGTGGAAGGACGGAGCTACATCTATGCGCCTACAGATTTTCTAAGGCATGTCAACCAGCTTGTTTTAGTTTGCTCGCTCTGTACAGCTTACTGCAAATGGGAACGTAGGTGGCACAGGGAATGAGGTTTCCCATTCCAAGGTCGATGGGATTTCTTGCTTCTAGGAAATATTCTAATACTTAAAACAGTGCAGAGAGCGCTAACTTCTTAAGTCTAGGGAAATAAGCTCATAAAGTGAAAGCAGGAAAGCCAGCATTGCTTCTCTCGTGATTCTTTCAGAGAACAATCAAACCCTTCCAAAACGCTGTGTTTGCAGCAGCCTTTTAAAGCAGCATTTAATTTAAAAGCTCACACAGTGTTCCAGGCTGTGCTAAATTGTATTCATGCCTCTAACATTACCCAGTTAGCAGTGAATTTTATACTCTGGACTACAGTGGGAGCGAAAGCTACCTGTCACATCTGCTATTAATGATCTCATGATGCTACAGCAGCTTCTTCCTGCATCAGTACTGGCAGCTCTCACTGCACCTGGAGATAAAGACAAGACGTTTCTCCTTTAGGTTTGTGCAGATTACCAATTGATCACAGATTTAACACAGAAAAGCAACCGCTGACGCTAGTTTTTTACCGAGTGTTTTATGAGATCAGTATTTTTAAAACAGATCTTTAATACTCTATTTTTATCACAGCAGGAACCAGATTTTCTTACAGGGGAGAATATTTTATACTATATATACCATTTGTAGCATGCATGAGAATCAGAGGGAATAAAGGCATTTAAATCTATTTGTTTGGTGCGCATTGAATAAAGAAAGGAGATTCATTGGGATAGACAAGAACTGAATCTATCATGGAAGAAAAACGAGCAGGGAGAACTGTACATTGGGTTCTGAATCTGAGCTACACCCCTATAATGTTGGCAGCTCAGGTGGCTCTTCAGACACTTACACAATCATATTTGGACTTCCCCAAACAGTCTGAACACGGTGCTTACCTTAAAGGTGTTCCGTACCTTTAGCTTTTTGATCATTTTGATCAGCCAGGTTAGACTTACATTTCATGATCGAAGCAAGTCATTCTCATCTTAGTTACAGAGAAGAAAGTGAGAACTTACATCCATGAAGGACATCCTCTCTGATCCACCAGGCAGCATCCTGCCATTGAGATGCAGCTCTTCCTTGTCAAGCCCACTCAGGCCAGAGTAGCTGTCCTGCTTTCCGCACACACAGACAGACACACAAACAGCTGATTCTGGGGGAGACAGAACAGAGATGACAAATGGCTTTCAGTAGATCACTCTTCAAGAGCCAGAGCTCAGGTGAAGGTACCTGCACCTGCTAAGACAGACTGACCGGCATCTTTGGGTCCTTTAAGCTCCCAACACGATTCCCCCTCCCTCCCTATTCCTTCAGAGACCCATAGTTATGCTTAAGCTCTACTTCCTGAAAAAGAGAAAAGTCACTTGGATTAACATGTTTAAATTCTCAGTAATGGCTGCTCACATCCACCTTATTCTGCAGCATGCTTACTGCCAACAAACTGAAAGATGAGAAGCAGAGCAGGGATTACCTTTTTTTCCTCCTCAAGCTCAAGTTTGTTTCTTGAACACAGCCACAAAGCCAAGTTAATCTAGAAGAGAACAATCTCTAGAAATCCATATATAGAAATCAGATACGGTAAATCATCGAGGATCTGCAGGGAGAATACTGCGGTCACGTGCTGTGTTTTTAAGAACTTCTCTTCCTCCTGTAGCCACCTGTAACAAGGGTTAGGGATTGCTCTGTGAAATGGGCAACACTCAGTTAACAGTGACAGCAGTTTGGGAGTTCACATTAAAATAGAGAGAATAGAACCAAAGTAAACATCCACTGCATAAGGGGACACACAAACATCCCGTGTTCTACCAGCAGTTCCGCTTTTGGATAGCTAGATGTAAACACATTAAGAAAAGAGGGCTATTCCAAAGAACCACTGACTCATTTATTTGCATCTTTTATTATGAGCTAATACCAGGATGACATTCAGATGTCAGATGGCACAATTAAGACAGTCTTGGTAGGAATTATTCCAGCATTCCCAAAATTACAATTTAGTTACACAAATGGCATCAAATGTATGCATCACTCCCACAGAGAAAAACGATGAAATCCTGAATATCTCATACCAGAATCACTTCTGCATTCAATGGGAAAAGAAGAACTGCCCGTAAGGCAGCTGACCTGTTAGAAACCTTTTGTGGTAACGACTCGCAGAACAAAATATTGCCCTATTGAACATCTAGTAAAAAAAAATACGACTTTTGTTCAAGTTTAAGATTTAATACTTTCCCATGGTTAGCCAAAACAGGTATTAACCTCAGTTTTACTATATTTTTTTTTTTTTGTAATGCTACAAAAATTCTATAAAATCAAATTATAGTGAATTTTTCAGTGATTATAATTAAAAAAGCGCAGCTTGTACAAAATAAAAAAAATAAGATTCTATACTCTAATGAAAAATTTAAGACATTTTTAAATGAACAAAAGAAAGCACTTGTTAAGCTCTCCAATATTCAATGCATTCTGCACTTATCTGAAATAGCCAGACAGGAGCTAGAACTCCACTCCCCTCAGGTCGTGACTAGTCATTTTGACACTACTATATATATATATAGAGGATCTATGTCTGATATTTTTACAAATAAATACAGGATAAACCATATTGCATAGTGTGTGCTTGCTGTCTGAGTCACACTCCAGAAGTTTCACAGTTATGGTAGGGAATCAAACCTTACAATCTATGGGATGAAACGTGGACAGGATATGAAATTTCCTTTTCAAAATGATGAACCGTATCTGTAATTCAGCGGTGAACTCAGACAAACAACTCTTGCCATTCTTGCCAGCCATACCAAACCAACTCTACTGGACAACTCTATCCAGCCAACCGAAAAGGAACTGTTAGCTGTAACTAACTAGGACCAAGAGATCTGCCTCAAAAACTACAATTCAATTCAACTAAGTTCATTTGTACTCAGTAACCATGACAGGAAACCTATGTTAACAAGTGACACAGAGCAGGCGTTGCTTGTAGCGTTGCCTCTTTGCAAATATGCATAATATACACACGCATAAGCATTCTGATTTCAGTTTCACAACGTGTCACCAGCAGCCATATTACCTAATGAAAAACATTAAGTCTTCCAGTACAGTTTATGTCAATGGAAGGTAACTTGATTTTCCTTATAAAACTAAAAAAGAAATCCTCCAACAAAAAAGTTTATCAGGAAGAAAACGAAATACTAATTTTTGCTCAATCATATGTATCTTTTTTGTTGGCTCTTTATTAGTATCAACAAGATATCACTGAATCCTTCTGGCTTGCAAACTCTGATCGGATTCAACGTGTAGAGAGTCTTATGGCTTGGATCCTATGGCTCAAAAAGATTCAGTATACACAGAGTAAGCAGAATCTATAAAAAATCCCTACTGTTGTGAAACACTAGAAGTAGACTTTGCACAGTTTGACTAAAGATAATGCAACGTGTGGCAGGCAAAAAATGACAGGACTTGTATGCAGTTGCATGATCATAAACACACACACACGCACACACCATACACACTCTAACTAGTGTAAAGCTCTGCAGATATTAACCCTTTCACCAGCTATGCTCATGGAAATGCTTTCTTTAAGGCAGGAAGTATTAAGTAAGGTAAAGTTACCTTTATTTTATTCTTTGTACCTGTAAGCCATTTGTACAGATTGTGACCATTTTAAAAACATAAATAGTGTCCTTAGAACATGTTTGCTAAATTACGTTGCTGAAGTTCTGACCCACTGTGGAAGACATTCGCTGAAAGGCCATTTGACGTTTTCCTCAGCCTCATACAATCAGCAAATTTATTGCCCCAGCATAGGAAAAAATAACCATCATCATAATAATTAGCAAATTTAGAAATATGTAATGGCAGGGAAGTCCATCCCATAAGCAAAAAATTTATTTTAAAAAAGATTTCCTGAAGTTCTTACCCATTGGTTACAAAAAGGTTTGTTCGCTTACATGCCGTAGAACGTGCGTACATTTCCTGTGGAAGTACAGCCACACCTCCTGACCTCGCATTCAGATGCACTTTTTTCCCCAACCTTTTCTATGGGTAAGAATCTGAACATATTCAGCCATCTCCAGCTAAGTGAACATGATGTTTCCCAGTGAAATGTCTGCTGAGGACAAGGGTGAAATAAGCAGGACGTGAATTCGAGCCCATGGCTTCCAGTTAAGCCTAGAACATAGCAGCACTGTGATTTGATCAGATCCATTCGTCTTTGCAGGAACAGGTATTTCAGTTGGGGAAGCAAGTGAAACAGTTCTTTCCCACCCCATGTTGCCAAGCTGGTAATTGAGTAACTCGCTTACTGATTTTTTGTTTCATGAGGAGAATCAGAACTAGAGCCTTTACTTTCTTCACAGCAACCAATTATTTTGTATTCTAAATTTTGGGATACTTTCCATAATGAGCTGAATCAAAAAAATCTATTCGAAAAATATATATTTTCTTATATATATATAAAAAAAAAAACTCATTCGGTTTTGAATGTGAAATACCAATTAATTTTATCTCTCATCTTTGATTCCACCCCATTGCAGGAAACAGCTCAACCAAGCTTGCATGCTAATTATTCCTCGGTTGCAAGCATATAGGCATTTCATACTTTGCCTAGTGAAAGGGCTAACCCTCCTTGACACATTCACAACTAGACCAGTGATTCTGAAGCAACATCCTGCCCCTTAATACTGTCAGTTTCAAGCTATCGAGCTGAAAAATCCTTGATAAGGTGAGAAGATGTCACTGCGAATCAGTTAGATGATGTGCCTAGAGTTCTGCAATACCATTTGCTAAAGTTTTTTATGCACCATTGATTGACAGAAAAAAAAAAATCCATTTTTCTTTGCTTTCCAAGTCGCTCTGTGCAAGGACTGACTCTTTGATACTGTCACTTTTTAAAAGTAAACCATACAAGCCCTCATATTTCAACTTCAAGGGGCTTATGTCCATTCTTTGTTTTCCACCTTCAAAGGCTTAAAAAAATTGTGTTGTCATAGATTCATGCGCAAGTGCTCTGGTCGTTTGGAAATCATGGGGAAAGCTTGTTTTTTGTATGGCCCAGAGTTTGGTTGCCGGATTGGAAGCGGTGCCGAAGCCTCTCCACAAACTGTCACATCCATTTGTTCTATTCCACTCGTCTCCATTGGGTATTCCACAGGTGTCTGAGTATTTGATGCGCTGGCAGAAGCACCTCTTCCCCAGAATTCCCCAGGGGAAAACTTTACAGGGCTTTAAAACAAGAAATAGAAAAATCAGAAACGAAGATATGCACAGCACAAAGTTATACCCTTTATTCTGCAGGGAGCCGAATTCAAATCCCTGCTGAGAAGCATGTAATTCTTGCTTCTATTTTCAGAAGTCTGAGAGAATTCTGAATTCTAGTATCTACCACAGCCTCCTGTAAGTAACCAGGTAACTTCTAGATTGCAGTTTTCGTTACTGAAATGATTCTTCAGCAGCACGTAAGCACCTCACATGTTCTGAAACAGTTTTAGAGGAACACGTAGCAAAGTCACCAGACTGCAAGGCTGCACCAGTACTGCTAAGGTGGCCAATTAGTACTTCCTGTGCTGCCAAACACCAGAAATTCATCTCCAATAACATAGTTTGTAAAATAGGACTGATACTGTGCTTCACCAGAAGTGACAGGCTAAGAAGAACAGCAGTTTTGTTTTTATCTGTTATTTAACTACTTGCCAAAAAGTTGCTAAAAAAGGAGAAAAAAAAAGACATACCTGACTGGAGTCCTAGGGCTACCTATGAATCTGCGAGGTGATCGAATTTTTGGTTCAAAAGAAAACTTCTCTTTTACACTTTCAAGTACAGATGGAGCCACATACGTAAAACCCTGCAAAACAGCAACAAGGGCACTTACAGTAACTTACAGGTGAGATTGACATTTGTGGTGACTTATGCATTTATTACCATCATTAAATAGAAAACTACAGAACAGACAGTAACTTGAGACGTGTGAACATCTGCTCATTACCTGATGCAAACAGCAAGACTTTAGGGAATTCCCTGCCCAGATACCTGCTCGCCCCAGATATCTCTACTTGGATCACAGATTTACAGAAGCGCGTTCAACCTAGTTAGTTTTGATTTAAAGGATGGACTGTCTGCATGTCAATGCAAACAATCACATTGCCAGGATTTTTAATGCAATTTTGAATTAGAATGCCAACATTTCAGAAAGCAAGCAACGTTTAGATGGGTTTTAAGTTATCTATATAAAAAATGCTGAAAATAAACAAAGTAATTCAAAATCTGCAAACATTTAAACCTGTCGCTGTATATGTCTTCAAAATTCTGATAGTTTGGCTTTGAGTATCAGATGGTAAGATTCAATAGAATTAAATTACCTGAATTGCTCTACTGCTTCCAAGTAACACTACAGAACTCTCCACATCGAATGCTTCTCCCTGGCTCACTTACCAGAAAGACCTGGTTGGCACTTTCACTGAGAGTAGAGTCATCTGGGCTATCAACAGGTGTCTGACGTGTAAACTTTGAATCAAACTGGCTCACATCCTCTTCAGATTGCTTTGCAAAAACAAAATGATTAAGGGTTTATATTACAGATATCAACCAAATGGCTTAGCGGTGATCAGTGTAGCCTCTGGATGGAGTTCATTCCATAGGATTTTGGCAGAGCTCTGCTGTAGTAAAGCCCTGGAGTGGTGTCGGAATCCTGTCGCTGCCAGTGGGAGGTCACTATGGGCACTGACACTGAGAAATAAAGGCAAGGGGGAGGGGCAAAAATCATGGATCAAAAAGGAACACAAATTAAAAAGATGCCTTTAAAAAAAAAATAAAAAAAAAAATCTCAAATTACAAACAAAAACTTTTAGAAATACAATGGCAGTTTCTTTCAAGTTTAACTCTGGTCACAACCAGTATAGAACAGCTGCAACTATTAATTTCTGGAAGTCTTTCTCCAGATGATTGAATCCCAATTTCACAGACAGAAGTGTTTACACTAAGGGACAGATGACAACTGTGGAGTAACTGCCTCTTTAATTCAGTCAAAGAACAACAGACATCATTCCAAGATTGTCTCTCACTGAGCCTAACCAAAAAGACAAATACATAACCCACTTGTGGAGGCCTTTGTGTAACCAAGGAAAATGGCTTTAAAAACCATCTAAGTCAGTACAGATGGCTTTCATAAAATTTGCTAATAACATAAAGCCATCTGTGGATATTTGGTTTGGATATACCAGTCTTCAGTGTCATTATAAATGTCATTCAAAAAAGGAGAGGATAAAAGCTTTGGAGTCTCCCTACTGTAGTACACTCAACACTAGGGATGCATAAATCACTTTCAAGTGAGATTTTGAGTCAGGAACTATCAAGGAAGGATACCTACAACTTCACCGCTGTAGCTAATTGGACCCAAAACAAAAAAGACATTCCACATCACCAAAACACAGAGTAGAAAAAAACTGGCTTATTCACCACATCCTTGTCTTAAGGTGCACTTTAAATACTGCATGGAATGTGCTAGATGCAGTGCAAACATTACTATGCAAACACCCAAACTTAACTAGGTGACTTCATTTACTTTTGCTTAGCAACTATCACCTTAGTTTCAACTAAGTACTGACTTATGTGAGAAATAACTGCACTTCCAAGTCTGAACAATCTACAGTGTAGAAGCAGAGTGAATTAAAACTGAAGAAGTTTTTTTTCTCTGGGAGGCTGAATAGATGGATAAATTGGCTCCCAGGTGTTGTTTCCACCTTCTCTTATAAAAAAAACAATATCCTATCCTGGTGACAGATGAATACCACGACTGCAGATTAATAAGGCAGAACAGCATGAAAGGGTTTTTTGTTTCTTAAATGTTGATACACCATCAGTTCTTGGGGTTTAAAAAAAAAAGGAAAAAAAAGAAACCTGCACCAGACAGCTTCTTCCTTTAACCAGTTCTCAGATTCACTGTTTTTTGTAACTTAAGTGGATGCATTTAACTATTGAAGTACCAGGAAGCAAAGGTACTCCAATTTCTAAGAGTGAAGGTTTCTAAGCTTTAGATAGCACATTGTTTAAGACCTTTCCTAAAGGTACACAAGAGAAGTATCACACAGCTCTCTGAGTACATACCAATAAGGGTTTAAAAGGAGGTTCCACCTTTCGTGCCAACAGCTCATCCCAGTTAATATGTCTGAAGAACGGGTGAGCCTAGAAGGGTTAGCAACAGCACAGTCATGCATCAGCCTTCTGGATATAACTTGCAGAAATTTAAGATAAAAAAGATATCACAATAAGAAGAAACAGGACTCTGCTTAAGCTTTCTCTATGCAACACAACATTAGTTAGACTTTTAACCTGAGAAAGCCGCACTATATGCAAGGACCTGCAGGTTTTTCATCAGGTTGCTAAAGTAACTTCACTCTTACACAGTGGACTATACAGTTCACCACTGTTAAAACTAGTAGAAAAGATCTACTGGAAAACAGAGCTAAAGAAAGTTATTATCCAAATCCCAAATTATCAGATAGACAGCTGCTCTTTTGTTATATTTCAAAGCATTGTGGTTTGATCACCCGTCATGCATGGCTGCCTTTCTGTCCATTACATTTCAAGTCAGATACACTCTCCCTGATGTTCCCTGTAACATTTGAGTGAGGTAGTTTAAGAGTTCTGAAGTTAAGCAAAAATTACCTGAACTTCTCCAGCATCTCCAGGGCCAGCTCCTAGACGTGAGGCAGCATTTCTTTTTAGCAGCTTAATAAGAAATAACATCCAGAATTAGTTATGTCATTATGATTAGACTAGTCCTGAAATGAATCATCATGATCGAATACCACACAGAATGAATATGGAACAATCAGAAAATCCGCATTCATTACATAACAGTCAAATCTGCCACACAAAACCAAGACTGAGTTAGCAGCAGGCAAAACAAGCATGGGGTAAAGAGCTGTAGTGGTATCATTATATTTCTGTTTTCCACATACATGTGCAGAACTGACATTTATTAAAATCCTACCTTTTTAAGCAGATCTCTGGCTTCTTGTGTGAGGTAGGGAGGCAAGTTGAGTTTACACTTGAGAATCTTGTCAATTGTTTTCTTTCTGTTCTCCCCGGTGAAAGGAGGCTAGAAAGTACCATTGCAGTGGAAGGAAAAATATGACTTGTTTAGATCTCTTACTTGTGTACAAAAAAATACCCAAAACCCTAATTTCAATAATGCATAAAGCAGATAAAGTTATTGTAAATAGGAATTTGAAGTAATTCTTTGGATAAGACCAGCTCATGACTGTAGTCAAAATAAGCGCAGTTGTATTTTAGCTATATCTGTTACTTACAGTCCATACAAGTATATTCATATTTATACATGCATCTGAATTAAAAGACAGGTTACTTCAAAAGCTATAAAGAGAAATACATGCAATTATAACTGTGCACCTACTGCTCCAGTCAGCATGTCATACATTAATGCCCCCAAACTCCACCAGTCCACAGCACGATTATGCCCACTCCTCATCAAGATTTCAGGGGCCCTATAATCAAAAAATTGAAAATACAGAAATACTTTAATAAGCTTCATAGTCATTCCGACTGCTGCTTTTCAGGTACAATTTCTGTAACTGACTGAACCATCAGTTCTTAAATACTTCTGCATTTCATCAGGCAGCTCACATGTATTCAATTGTTCCACAGAACGTGTGTGTGACTGTTCCATCGTGAATAGATTCTTTACATAATCCAAAGTCTGTCAATTTTACGTGACCTGAAATTAAATAAATAATATATAAAACAGACAAATACCAGAATCCCAACATTTGTATAAACAACATTTAAATATATATATACATATATTAACATTAATATGCAGTAACTCTGAAATACCTCCAGTTGCAGTAAATGGTCTGACCAAGCAGTACAGTTAATAAGACAGAATGACATAATTATATACAAAGACTAAAGTTGTTTCATACCACATGGAAATACTGGATGGTACAGATTGCCAGACTAATCCCTGTCATGTAGCAATGAGCAATGCGATCCAGAATTGCTGCTACTGTCAGACAAAGCATCAGCAACTTGATAAGTCATTTCAGCTGCAGGCTGGCATCTTACCTAACTTGTCCCTAACTAATGCCTTGTTACCCCATTACTGAAATGTCACTGATGCTGTCACACAGATATTTAAAGTTTCCGTGTGAAGACACACGTTTAAGTATTTCACAATGACCCAGAAGAATTATGCTTTGATCTCAGAGATGTAACAGTAGCAAGTCAACCACTCAAGAAATGCCTGAGCTTATATATACACAACTTGGAGCTTGCTAAAGCCTCTCTATTAAATCTGAGGAACCTATGTTTCAATGGCAAGCAATTAACTTTGGCAGTTTTTCAGTTACACCAGGCAAGATCAGGAGCATGCAACTGTTACTAGAAAATTCACATATGAATGAAGCAAAGAGTGACCTCTGAAGAAGTGCTTAAATGACTGACAACATAATTATTATTATATTTCTACCTTGATGATTAAGCATGATATTTTCTGGCTTCAGATCGCGATAAATGATTCCTTTTTGATGCAAGTGCCCGAGTGCCATCGAGATTTCTGCTAGGTAAAAGCTGGAAGAAAACATATGTCAGGCAATTAGACATATTCAACCATGCTGAGCCTCTTAAGCACTAAGGTTACTATGTCCACATCAATAATTCCTTGAAAGTATCTGAGAGAAGAAATCAGAGAAATAGTGAAGCCTTTGAGATTGGTTTGCCAGAAGGCAAAGAGATTCTAAGATGAAATACAAACATATGCCATTCGCATTAGATTTATCCGTGCTACCTCATGGATTTGGAAGAATCTGAGCTTAACAGTTACTGGGTAAAACATGCTTCAATCTGTATTATCACATCTAGATGTAAAAGCAGAAGGAAATACTCAAAGCTAAGAAGGTAACTAGCAGCACTTTCAGTGCTGTTTGTGGAACAGTGCAGTAATACAGCCCCATATACACACTGAGGCTTTTTCTAAAATATTATCAGCTTGTGCTGGGGACAGATAACAACTGTATTTGGTTGTGCAAAGCCTAAGCTAGCAGAGGTAGCTTCAATTTGTTTATATGTAAAATATTGTTACTCAAAAGACTTTACGAAATGAAGTCATTACAGTTCTCCAAGTCAGAATGGATACTTCTAAGCACCTGAGAAACCCTATTAATTTACCAAAACAGTTTCACTTACCAAGCTGTGTCTTCCATAAATATCCCTTCTCTCTCTAACTGCATAAATAGTTCTCCTCCTGCCATGAGAAAAATGAGTATTATACTCTCTCAAAGTGCATTCTATCATCTTAAGTCGGTCAAAAATCAGTTTCCTAAAAAATATGTTAAAGGTGGGTATTGTGTGCTGCTCTCCAAAAAGTTGTTTCACAAAAAAGCATAACTGAGAACGTACTATTCTGATATTCACATAACACTATCAACTTAAAGAACTACCAAACGCATCCAAACTTCATGCTGAAAAGGAAACCAACCAGCATTTCTGCCCTTGTTTCTTCTGCTTTTTATCACTATAAATCCCAGTTCTAGATTACCTAGGCTACAAAGAATAAAGAACAGAATTTCATATACTGACCGCTGAGATACTCAAGGATGAGGTAGAGTTTTCCACCAGTCTGAAAGGCGTAAATTAAGTCTACGATGAAGGGATGTTTCACTTCCTCTAGTATATTCCGCTCTGCTTTTGTATGAGCTGTATCTTTTGCATTCCTTACAATCATTGCCTACAAACAGCAGAAATGTGAGCATAAGGAAACGGTAAATTGCACTTTTATATTTAACTCCTTGTGAGTTTACTAAATCACAATGCTATGAGTTAGCAACATTATAATTTTAAAAAATCCCTATTAATGGGTTTCTTGCCAAAGTGTAATTCTTTTATTTATTTCATAGAGTAATTTAGATCAGAAGAGATCTTGAGATATTTAAATAAACCAGTAAGAACTCTGCAGACAAAACCACTTAAAGATCCATTATAAATTCTAGCATACCTTGTTAATACTGGATGTATCATAGGCAAATATCGATTTCAAGTATATTAAACAATTATATAATTGTAACAGCTAACAGGTTAATTTCTTTTAGATAGTAGCAAAATGTGAACACTCATATTACCTTTTTAAGAACTTTCATGGCAAAAATTTTCCCGGTATTTGCTCCAGTTACTTTTCGTACTTGAAATACCTAAGCAACACCAATACAAAAGCAATTACTCATTATGAAATGCATAGGAGGAACATTTTAGAACATGGGATGGAAAGATTAGACCTCCCCAAGTGTGGCAAGTGAGCACTTTGACTGCCTTCAGTATAATGGGGTTTACCTTTGTAGAAAAGAGTCCCTTACCTTTCCATAGCCACCTTTGCCCAGTACGCGCAGTAACTCAAAGCACTCTGGTCGGATCTTTTCTGGACCTCTGTTTACACTAGTTTCTGAAATCTCAAATTTTTCACAATGTTCCATGCCACTGGATAAAACCGAAACAAGAATATAAGACTACCTGAAACTTGACAACGATCAAGAGAAAGTAAGCAAGCAAACCACTTACGGCAAAACTCATGCTAAAACTGACATATCTAAACGACTGCTTTGGAGATAAGAATTCTTAGCATCAGAAACTATAGTTCTACATGTGCAAAACACTATGTTTTAGCTTGCACAGATGACTATCTGCCTGTATCAAGATTTCCTTCATTTTAATGCATCATATATTTCTGTATTGTACCAGAATTAAGTTTGAAGGTCCAATAACTGACTTGGACATTTCCAAAAGATAACAATGCTGCAAGGTGTGTTTGAGTTTTAAATCACATCCAGCAGTCCCCACAGTCACAATACAACTTCTGTAACAAATACTGTGCAGAAAAAGCCAAAGCAAAAGAAGTCACAACTCTGAGCATGCCAGAGAAGAAGACTGATCCACAACTTAAGGATGTTGCTAAATTATACTACACTTTTGTAAAAGGGTGAGGCCAACACCTTACCCTGCTACAGAAAAGGTAACTGAACTGTTTAAACTATTGCTGCTTTCTTGTTACATGTGGCACACTGAAAACAAGCTGAGTATCTATACATAAAGCATGGCTAAAGGTAGCTGTCTTGTGCAATCAAATCAGAACTGAATTCTCATCTGCTTCAGAATGCTATGCAAATATGCAGCCAGAGCCTCTATAAGCCCAACAGAACATAGAATGTTCTGCAAAGAGGGCACTACACTCATACTGCAAGTATTATTCAAATACAATACAACAGCTATGTTAGGAGAAACAAGGATTAAAGACAACAGCAGGTTTTGCCAGAATTTGTTTTATTATTATTTTTATATACAGTCACAAATTTTAATGTGAAGAAATAGCAAAAGAACCAAAAAAACTCAAATTGAACAAGAATGACAAGATTTTCTATTCAACTTAATAATGTAACCAAAGTAGAGACTATACGGAGACTATACGTAGTTGGCATGAATGGTACAGAACATTTTCTTAGCAGCAACTTACAGGTCATATTGGCCAACTCCTCCGTGGTCCATGCTCTCACTTAACTGACCCTGGGGACAGGAGTAGAAGGAAGATTAAATGCAACATAAGAAACAAAGTATAGTTACAAATAAATGTACTGATGTCTTTTACAGTTTCTTTACACGTGTGAATATGCTTACACATATAGTTTCTGTTACATATGCACACATAAATATATATGTATATATAACTAAACAAGTTTAAATGTCAAGAATAATAAATTATGAGCAGAACATAACAAGCCTACAAAATCCAGTCCAAGTGTTGCAACGCTTCCACATAGCTTAAATTCTGATGCAGGAGGTCTGGTGGTAATCATATCCCAGTAGTAATAACACACTCTGGTCCTGTATGTTTTTTCTGATCAACAATCATTCAGGCAGATTAATGCACAAATATTTCTAAAAAGGCTCAAGTACTTCAACAGCAGGACCAGACGCCATTAAAGAATGTAGTTCAATTTTGAGGACATATTTTCTTCAAACAATTTTCGGCTGGACCCCTAATGCAAGATAATACCTCGCTCTAAATGTGGCTCTACATGGCAGAAGTGCAAAGCAAGCAGACAGCTGGAAGGAATACAAATAGAATTTAACGGGCAAGCTTCTAACAAACTTCAGACGATGACACAGGTTACATTTTCAGTTTTAAAAATATATACATAAAACAGCAACTGCAAGTCAGTGATGAACAGCTTCAAATCCATAGCCTGGAATCCACAGCCAATCAGAGTCCTGAATGAAGTTCAAGTCCGATTCCAGGACAGAGGTTTGCTTGCTCACATCCCCTTGCTAGTGTTTATTAGAGAAATCCAGCCCCCTGACATCTATTTCACAACAGAACCAGCTTCATGTGCCCTTGACCCAACCATCAGACAACAATGAACAAATTCAAAACAGCCACCAACTCAACAAACAGAATAAACACCCATCGCGTTCCCAGAAGAATTTCAGTGTCCTTCAGATCCTTCTAAGATATGCACAATCACTACAATAAAAGCACCTTTCCCTTACACTTTCCTGATGCTCACACGTTCCCCTCTCCCCAGTTCTGTTTTAACTGCAAGTCCATCCTAATCTCTCCAGAAGCACCTGAGTACTGCATTAGGCTGCCATTGCGCACAGAAGCTGGGCCACAAGTATTTTTTGTCCCACCCCTTAGAACCTGTTCTTGGCAATGCAGGCGCCGTGTCGCAACTGACGCTTGTAAGCCAGGTCCGGTATTGATTATTGGGGTGGCAGACAGCATTTCTCCTGCAACCTGAGGACTGCCATGCCTTCAGCCATCATACCACACCTCTGCAGCTCTCACGCAGTGTGACTATCCCAGCTGCACTTTGGGGCGTCTGCTAATCCCAAGGAGTGCTATTCAAACAGCACAGCACAAATGCAGCAGCAGCTTAAGCAGCAGCAAACATTTTAATATATACAACAACATAGAAAAGCAACGGTAGCACTAGAGAAATACTAACAGCGACCGTGCAAGAAGATACCCGAAGGGGCCTTAAAAGCATCTAGTACGGTAGAAAAATAAACACAGATCACAAAGCGACCCATCTGGGGACACGTGAGATGGACACACGCGTTGATCTGCGCCAGACCCCGGCCAGCATTTCAAAGCTTTGCTTTTGATTTTGGCGCCAGAGCGAATCCTGCATGCAGCTCCAGAGAGACGAGCACTCCCGCACTGACGTCCCCACATGTGACACCAAACCCCGCTGCCGCGCTCGTGCTACAAAACCCACCGCGAAGATTTCAGGGTAAAACGCTCCGCCGGAACACGACCGCTAATAGCGAGCGCTGCAGCGGAGGCCCCGATGAGGGCACCGCGCGGCCGGGCCGGAGCTCTCCGGGCCGCACCGGGGCGGGGCGCGGCCTCACCTGAGCGGGCCCGGGCCTCCGCCTCGCCTCGCCTCAGCCGCCTCGCCTCTGCCGCTCTCGCCGCCGCCGCCGCCCCCAGCCAGCCCCGCCGCCCCCCTCAGGCCTCCCCCGGGCGCCGCTCCTCCTGGCGGCCTCCCCACCCGCCCGCTCCCCGCGCCGGCCCGGCTCTCCGCTCTCACCCCCTCCTCCAGCTCTTCATCCGAACCCGCGTCCTCGGGCTGGTCCAGATCGATGTCGAACACGCCCGCCATGGCGCGGGTGTGAGCCGAGGCGTCGCCGCCCCTTCCTCGCTGCGCTGAGTGCCCGAGGCCTGGGCCGCCTCATGGGCCCGCACCCCCCAACTCCGCCACGGCCGCCATCACGGCTGCCCGGCCTCACTGCGCAAGCGCCCCCGCCCCGGCTGCGGGCGCCGCGCAGGCGCACAAACCCATCCTGCGGCGGTCGGTGCCGCACTGAGCATGCGCGGCGATGTCCTCGGCCGGGCGGCGGGCGTAGAGCTGAAGCTGAGCATGCGCGGTACGAGCCCACCGCCCTCGCTCCTGGCACGGAGCTTGCGTAGATAGCGCGGCGAAGCCGTTGGCCTGAAGCATGCGCAGTGCGCTCTGTGAAGCCCCGCTGCCCGCCGCTTGTGCCCCAACTGCCCGGCGTTCCTCTGAGCATGCGCACAGCGGGCCGTCCCAAGTGAGGCGCGAGGGGCTCGTCAGCCCTGAGGAGGAGCTATAGCGGATCCCGCCCAACGCCCCCCCGAGCCGGCATCGAGCTGATGGGAGCTCCGGGCGGGAGGGACCGGCGAGGAGAAAGGCGCTGGGAGGGGAAGGGCGGCCGAGCGACGTGAGGGGCGGTGGGGGCGGACCCAGAAGATGGCGGCCGCGGGGAGCGGGCGGGAGATCGGCGGCGCGGCGCTGTGAGGGGCCCGGTCAGCGCCCGGGGGGCGGGAGCGGGCCGCGCGGGGAGATCGGTGCCACACGCAGATAATCGTCTCTAAACTGCCGTCAATATTCTTTGACGTTCGGGCTGGAGCGCTGACAGTTACAAAAGTGATCAGAATTCTGCTTGTCTGAACCTTTTAGACATCTTTTATTTCCCCATCGTGCTTTTCTTTTTTTTTTTTTTTAGGGCCAAACACGAGGTGAAATAGAATGTCAATCATCACAGTCCAGCTTGGGCAGTGTGGTAACCAGATTGGTCAGGAGGTGTTTAACACCATCTGTGGTGATGTCCGTGGTACACATGGATTGTGTTCCAAGAAGGAGAACGAAGCTTACCACGATGCCTGTACTGAACGGTTTTTCAGCGAGGCGGAGTCTGGAGGTACAGCCTTTAGGTGTTCTGTGTCCCACACAGGGTCTGGTCTCCTGCCTGGTACTGACATCATCCAAGTTCTACCTTCAGTCTGGAAGAACTGTCCCAACCTTCTGCCTTCCTGACATTGCTTACAACTACAGAAGCCAAGTCACGGCTGGTAGAGTGCCTGAGGCCACAGAGCACATCTGCCAGTAACAGAGCTGGAAACAGGACGTGTATGCATAAATGATCTGCCCTTCCAAACATCTGCTTTTCCTGCTCTAGGCAGATAGCACCACTCAGTAGGGCCTGGACTGTTTGAATCTAGTGTTATCAAACAAATGGAGACATTTATTTCCCAAAAGATCCATGTCCCTGTTATTCAGATCTATCTTTAGTGGTTCTCTAGAAATCCAGGACATTGCCACATCCTGTTTTCTGTTCTAGTTGAGCTTATGTGGGTGGATGGAATACAAGTTGGGCCATGATGCAAGTCTGTCTATCTCACATAAACTAGTTGTTATACCAGCACTTAAGTTTCGTTTCTCTTCCCTATACAGTACCTGTTGCCCGGGCTGTGCTTGTTGACATGGAACCTAAAGTAATCAGCCAAACTTTATCAATAGCTGCCCGGTCTGGCCACTGGAAATACGATGATCAGTCACACTTCTGTCAGAAGCAAGGGTCCGGGAACAACTGGGCAAATGGGTATGAATAATCATTCTCAGCTTCACTAGCAGAACTGTAGGGGATAATGAACTGTCTGTGCTCTCTAGGAGTGATACTGTTGCAGCTGTGTGGGAAAAACTGTTTAGTGACATAAGGTAGAGAAACAGTACATACAGCAGCAACATTACTACACTGCTTTTTGCAAACTGAAATTGGTATTTACAGGGAAAGTGTAATGGCTTAGAATATGTTTAACAATAGGTTATAAACATTTATCTTTTGCAAAATAAATGCCACAGCTGAGGATTATTTACTACAAGTAGAATGAGCGACACGATGCCAGGTTATATCGATAATACAAAGAAAAGTAGCCTTTATGAATAGGCTGACCTCACTGCCTTTACATCACCTGCAATTTATTTTTCTTTATTCTACAGTTACTCTGTTCATGGGCCTAGAAACAAAGAAGTAATCATGAATCTGGTACAAAAAGAAGCAGAGAAATGTGATCGACTCAGTGGATTTTTCACAATAATGAGCATGGCTGGCGGTACGGGTTCTGGCCTAGGAGCATTTGTGACTCAGTGTTTAAGAGATGCTTTTCCAACCTCATTTATACTAAACCATGTTATCTGGCCCTATGGCACTGGTGAGGTGAATGTCATTTTTCCCAGAGATATTTTGCAAGATTATAATTGTAATCACAGAGGAAAGGAAACTTAAATAAACTGTTTGCTTTTCATGAGTAAAGCAAACTATCTGCAACTGAAATAAACTAGAAAAGAGGAACACTTTATTCTTTGAACGTTCAACATGACGGAAAGCAATTTGTTTGCCTCATATTTGGTATGTGTTGTTTCATTAAAAAATCAAAATGAGCAAATTCATCTAAAAATTAAAATGATCTAAAAATCATGGATATCTCAAGCTTGTAAGAAAACATTTAAAATCTACTTAATGCAGTTTCATGAGAAGCTCTACTAGCTATCTAGAAATCTCCTGTTATGACAGTATCAGAACATGATAATCAGTTCCCAGACAGGTTTCATTCTGAACTGAGATGAGTAACATGATTTTCATGGGTCTTGCTCCATTTCCATGAAAAAGCTGTGCCAGCTCCTGACCTTATTCTGCCCTTTGGCAAAGAAAATGAATCACTTCCTTAACCACAACTGAGTAAATGACAGTAGCCAGAGTAATATATTAAAATGTAGAAAGAGATCAAGTTGTTTGACTCTCATTTGTTCGGTTTTTTTTCTTTTTCCAGGTAATTGTTCAAAACTACAATTCTGTTTTGACTCTGTCGCATCTGTATCAGTCATCAGATGCTCTTCTTGTTCATGAAAATGATGTCATCCACAAGATCTGTGCTCAGCTGATGCATATTAAACACATCTCCTTCAGGGATGTAAATCAAGTCATTGCACATCAACTGGGGAGTGTTTTCCAGCCTGCACACACAGCAGAATCTGGCTTACACTACAGCAGAAACCCCTTAGGTATCTAACTGTAGTATAGATACTTAAGGCTTTCTCACACATCTTTCTGTAATCATTTCATTTTGGGGAATTTAAGTTCTTCAGTCTCTTTTACTCAAGTATTTGGATATAACATATAACCCAAGGCTTAAGATAGTAAAAAAGAGATGAAAGCGAAAGACTAAGTTAGTAATTCAACCCTAACTTTGTAACAGAGTCAAAAATAGATACCCAGGTTTCATTCTTTACCAAAATACTCATGTTCCTCCTTTTTCAAATGACTACCGCCCTTGTACTTACTTACCTTTCAGAGGAAATTTCTGCCAGGCAGTAATTTTAGACTGAGTTTTAACATTTAATATTAGAAGTCTGTGTGAACAAAATGCTAGTTTTGTGTTTAGATCCGAAGACACAGTAGTATGCAACTTTGTAGCAACAAGCAACAGGCTTGCCAAGAATCTGCTCGTAAAATGAAACTCTCATTTTCCTTTCCATCTCTTCAGAAGCATAGAAGGTCTTTAAAATTTGAGTCAGACTAAAAGGAGGACAAGTCTAAATTGTAAAATAAGAGCTGTTAACTTGCTTGTATGAAACTCAGTGGTAGGCTGTAAATCTTTGCATTTTGTCAGATGCGTCTGTGTATTTGATAAACTTTACATATTCTGCTTTCTTACCTTCAGTTACTAGATCTCTGTAAAATTCCTCATGCTCTTCTCCTTTTTTAACTAGCCTATGCAATATTTCTATCAAACATGAGCATCTGTCGTTTCTAATATTTTTTCAGGAGACTTAATGGAGACATTAGTTCCACACCCTGAATTCAAGATGTTGGGTCTCCGTAACATACCTCAGATGCCTGAAAACTCCCTCGCATATAGCACATTCAGTTGGCCTGGACTCCTCAAACATCTGAGGCAAATGCTCATTGCTAATGCTAAAATGGAAGAAGGTAAGAAGCACTGATTCATCCATCACTCTTTAAACATACCTCTTTACAGCTGAAATAAAGCTTTTTTTGTGTCTTGTGGTGTTCGCTGACTTCAGTCGCTCTGTTCAGAAGCAAGCTGCTGCCCTCAGACAGCAGGAATTTGCCTCCACATAGCCAGCTGCTTCTGCACTATTCACTCAGCTGCCACTCTTGGCTTGCTCGTGTTTTTTGCTCCCAGACATCTCAGTTAATTATAACTATTGAAAATATGCAAAACGACAGTTTTGGGTTATGCACTTAATTTACATGATTCATTTGGAACATTCTTTGGATCATTTGTTCTGCTATGCTTTTTCTTGATACACCTACTAATAAAAATCATATGCTTAGCTTTCCGATATCATTTACATTGAGAATTCAGCAAAGCTTCCACGTATGCAAAGAATGGGCTGGCAGATTGCTAACTATAGAAAAAAAAGTATCTATTTCTCTGGTAAGATTAGTGACTACCAGGAAAACAGTGCTGGCCAAGCTCGGCTTTCCTCTGAGAATTGTGTAATTGCTGCTTAGCTGACATGCAGAAACTACAAACCCTAGTCTGAACTAAGCTTGGGACACAGAGTTAGTCTGAATCCATATTTCATGAAACATTAACTTTGTTTTATATCTTGTTTGCAAAAATCTTGTAGGTATTGATTGGCAAGTACGGCCGCCATGTCCAGGCTCCTCCGTCTCCTCCAGTCATTCCACAAACAAGCTGCTGCATTTCAATACTTCCATTGCCAACCTGGTCATCCTGCGAGGAAAAGATACGCACAGTGTAGACTTAGGTGAGAAGGAAGGGCACAACAACTCAGCCATTTGTTTCTCATCTCAACTGTTTTCTTTGCATGAAAGTGAAAATAAAACAAGGTCACATACTTGACTAATAAAGTCAGTGTTCCCTCTAGAAAGATTTTAATGTGCAAGGCCATGTGTAGTTAGTTAGGACTGTTGTATTTACAGCTAAGACTTCTGTATTAACTGAAGAGCTGTAGGGAAGGACAAAGAGACTGAAGTCTGTTTATGCAGTAGAATTCTTAGCAATATTGTCTGAAAATATATTTTGCTGCTTCTGGAATGACAAGCATACCTCACATAGGAAGTACTGACAGTAGAGTACACTCCTAGGTAGTATAACTGTTTCAAACATTCAGTACATTTGAAGCAGGCTGACCAGTCTGCAGACATTTCTCAAGGGCTGAACTGATCCACTGAGCACTGATTAGGTCACATGGGACTAACGAGATCAAGATGCAAGACCTTGTAGTTTTACATTTATCAAATATTTACATTTATCTTATTTCTGCTACAGGAAGTTTCCGAGATCCCTCATTATATACATCATGGCTAAATCCTCAGGATGCTTTCAATGCATGGAAAACCCCAAGAGCATTTAATAAGTATGAAAAGTCTGCTTCTCTGGTTAGCAATAGCCAGTTCCTGCTGAAACCTCTTGATAATGTTGTAGGAAAAGCTTGGAATATGTTTGCTTCCAAGTAAGTGAAAATAATTCTGTTCATTCCCTTTATAGCTGACATTATCTTCAGTGGTAGCAAAATCATTGCAGAGAAAGGTCTCTTTTTCAGCAAAGTAATGGTGAATGAGCATGAATACCATTCCTGCACTTCGGCAGAAACACTTTTTTACTTGAAACATGACAGCAAAGTGCTTACCTTGCACAGAACAGTGCTTATTTTCTGTGGATTAGCAATACCACACATTCTAGGGCTGTCAATTTGGCCATTTTCTCAGTACTCTAGCTCCCTAAACTTAGTACATTCCAGATTGCCCATTCTAAATATAATATATAAAAACTCTTTTACTGATCATACAGTTTCTAAATTATATACAGACGTGCTTCACATTCCAGGAAACAAGTTCTTAGCTCAGTTCAAAAACACTGAGGGGATTTCTGTGTTTACTCAGGCTCCACATTAGAGTTCCACATTAGAGTCAAGAAATCTAGAAAATGATTGTCTCTTTACTTGGTCACCATGAACCCACCAAGGTTACTGGGTGTCACAGCAGATACCTGATAAACAGGAATTTGGTGGTTAAAAGTCAAAGGAGAAATACTGCATCTACTAGCAGTGTTCCTATTTTTACCACCTGATGCAAAAAACAGCACTGATGTGAAGCAAGCTATCCTGTACACACAGGTTTAGGCTCTGCATCTCAACTTTATAAATTACTTTGCTCATTTAATCATCACAGCTCCTTCCATTTCCCAGTTAGCTGAATTTTGTTAGATGCAACTCTGTCTCATTAAACAATACACAAAGTAACAAATACTACTAGAAAGAAGTCATGATTTATCAGTAAGTATGAATTACAGAATGAGTTCAAGAGAGCAAGGTAAAACCTAACCAGCATGGTTATGGGGTGAAAACCAAAATCCATTTGAATTTGTTACAGCAGCTAAACAGTCTAATTGAATGTGTCAGATTCTTCATAGTTTTCTAACATCTTGTCTGTTTCTACTGTGACTTGGACACGCAGAGCCTATGTTCACCAGTACACCAAGTTTGGAATTGAAGAGGAGGATTTTTTGGACAGTTTCACAGCTCTGGAACAAGTTATCTCCAGTTACACCAACCTCTGATTTTTCAAATGCTTTCTTCCTGAAAGAGCCCGGCACTGGAAGACCTTCCATCAACTATCAAGTATATAAGTTACTGGACTACAACTACTTGTTAATCCTGTGAGCAGGGCATGTGTCAGAATCACACTAGATGAGAACTGAGTATGTTTATATGCACGGGTACTATTCCTATTTAACAGATGTAGTAGCTGTTTTCCAAAACAGCTGATATCTGTAGCTTAATTTTTGAATGTCATTTTCAGAGCTTGCATATTTTTAATAAAGAATTTCTATACAGAAGGGCTGCTCTCTAGGCATTCCAGTTCCTCCAGTTCCTATTTTTCATGCTAACACTTTGCCCTGGAATGCTTTAATATTGATAAAAACACACACTATCAGAATTATTAATTCAAACTCTATTTGGGTATCATTCAAGAGACAACAGTCTGCCAATGCAGTGCTTTAGAGCAAAGTAGGGCTTAAATTCTACTTTAAGGGCCATACCTTGACAAAACACTGGAAGTTCTGAACTATCTGGGATGAAAGAAACTCCACAACAATGCACCTGTGAATGGGGGGGTCTTCATTTTGGTATCTTCCAATTATATTAGAGGTTACAATGAATTCCATGCTTTTCCATTCATTTACAGAGACAATTGCAACTCCTGCTCTTCTTTATTTGTTAGGAGAGCAAGCAAGTGTTCTTTTTTAAATCTATTTTTCAGTATTTAAAAAGATTTGGGAGGAGAACTGCTGTCAGATTACAGATGGATAACATTGCAATGTTACGTAATCCCAAAATTTAAGAACCATGCTTTCTTATTTTCCTGACAAACATTACTACGACCACAAGGTGGTGCCACAGTGAAGCTGCAGCCTGCAAACACAGCAGCCAGTTACAGGAGCAAAAGTGACCAAAAACCACTCTGAAGAAAAAAACCAAACAGATCAACCTCAAGGACTTTTCCTTTGAGAAGTGGACAGATATCACAGTTTCAGTTTAAGCCTCAGAGCTTTTAACTAAAAGATGAGCAAACACATAGAGCAGTAAATACGTTAAGGACATTTGCAACATGGCCTGCACAGAAATCTTGCCCTGTTAAAAATTCTAGATTTTAAATCTTCAGTGACTTAACACTGCAGTAGATGCAGAAATGCCCTTTTAATTCTGCTGGGCTTCACTCAGAGAACAGCAGACACTGCACACTGCTCTTATCTATACTTCCTTTCCTGGTTTCATTTACCTCTTCATTTTTGTACAGGTCAGGAACAGAAGCACTAAAATCCATCCAGGAACAGCTATTCAAAGTAGCTCGAGCATGAGATCTGGAAAGGCAAATAAATCTGATCCAAGTAACTGTACAACTGACTGTGGAGAAAGTATTGGGGTAAGTTCACAATTGTTCAAATACAGAAGCAGCAATAGCTGAACACTCTCATGGCTGTAGTTTCAATGCAAGCCACAGGAGATTCTGATACATGTCATGGGAGTTTATAGATAAGCAATGTTAATTCCTAATGCTTTCAGAGAAAAAAAGTTTCAGGAGGGAAGACAAAAAAAGCAGGTGGGGTAAATGCACTCAAGTGACTTTTCATATTAAAAGATTCTTGATGTGTTTGATAACACATTTTGACACTATTCTTACAGACCACAGTACACAACACAACAACTCAGCTCGCTTTGCCTTCTCTTTTCACTCAGCTGCTTTAATTCCTGTTTTGGGAATTCCTTCTCAAAAGGAGGACACAATAATCATGGTTCAACTATCCAGATATACTACATGTAAAATCACATGTAGCTGATAATATTTTTTTTTCACTAAATTACTTCCTGTCAGCTCAGAGACTGGGGACTGTTACAATCAAAAGGTGTAATATTTTTGTTAAATGAACCATTAAGCTGGGCAGGTCTTCTCACACAAGAAACTGGAGGAAAGATTGCACAAAACATCCAGAGAACCAGCTTGGGCAGTTCAGGTTTGCAAAGAGCAAAGGGTCAGGAAAGCAAGAACAGTGAGGTTCTCCTTCCTCCCCCCTTCAAAAGACACAGGATATTTAGCAAAGGTAGAAATCATTTTCCCTAGAGTTAGCTACAGATACTGCTGTCAGACTAAGGATTTCTTCCAGGGTCAGAAATGAAAACAGGTAACTCCAGTGGCTGGGTCCCAGGGATGGACATTCTTCCTCATTTTGACACTGCGTTACAAGATAGCTTTTAAAAAGCTACAACAGGTTAAGTCCTCTTAGCAACAAGGAAGAGAGCTGTAGGTTACTGTACTACTACATAAGTAACTTGCAGAAATAACACTGCATTATGTCTGTATATTTACAATTCCAAGCATGAAGCAAATGCAGCAGCACTTACTGCAGCCACGAATGCCACAGAGCCATTCACCCATCTGCATCTATTCTTTAATGGAATATGTCACTTTCAGTTAACAAAATAGCACATTTGAGTTTTTATGTTTAATGGCAGAGCTATACCACTAAGTTCACTGCTGCTTAACAAGATGCCAGTCAAATTTTGAATGTTGACAATGCAGATTTCTTGAAGCTACAAAAATTGGAGGTAAAAACAGAACTGCAAGCATTGTATTAGCTCTTACAATTACTTTGATTTCACTGGAGGTTGAAAGGAATTATTTTCGGCTCCTCCAGGTCTTTTCCTGTCAGTGTTTTTTGCTGCTGATCTCAGTTTTGAGACTCTCACACCCTCTCCCAAACTAAGCCTTCATTTTTTTTAATCTGTGGCTGAATTCCTCTATTTTTTCCCCAGGATGTGGAGAGCAGAGGGTCAAGTGGCAGGAAGCGAATAACTATTCCCAACATCATCCCAAATTGTACTAGAAGGTGGTGAATTCTATATTATTGTTTGTGGAGAAAATTAGTTGTGTAAATGAGAGCCTGAGCCTGGCAGAGGGCTGCTGCTTCATTAGCAGCTGAAATGAGCAAGATAGATCCAAGGCTATCCCAAGGCAATGGTGAACCGAGGGATGGCAGCACCAGTGGCCCTGACCCCACTGCTTTTAGGCAAACTACCCACAGGAAGTCCATGAACCAAGGAACAATGCATCAAATCTCACTATTGTTTGTTGTCATGGACAGGTGCAGGTCCCCTGGAAGTTGACTCAAGGACTAACTATAGCAGAAATACTGAGTGAACAGGATAACTTTATTTGGTCACCTAAGTTGCAAGTACTTTAAAGACAGTGACTGGCCCATGACAAGGCACTGATGCAATTTATTCCAACATGCTTGTAAAGTAAGACTCCATAGCAGCAAAGAAAGGATATGAACAATGAAAGTAGACTTTTAGGGGACTTACCAGCATGGAGTTAGCAACAGGAACAGTTCTAGATTAAGGGCAAAAGCCTGTAGTATCCACAAAGACCGGAATTCTGCCAACACGAAAAAAGGAAGTTATGTGCAAACTAGCAGCTGGTACATGACTGGAAAACACTAGGGTGAAAAAGGTATTGAATGAATCATTCATTTCCTTTGGCATTTGTTAATAAATTCAGTATAAGTGCTATGAAATGACAACCCAAACATCCTAAAGGAAGTCCTCTCGGATGTCAAAGAGTACTTTAAGGAAGCCTGAGATTTGCTGGACACTGCTTTAAAACTGAACATCCACCAGCAATGTGCTTCATGGCTCTATCATATTACAAAAAGCTCCAAAAAGAGTGGAGGTGCTGCCATTCCTCTACTGCTTTCAAGGACACCCCAGCCACACCTTCACCAGTGCAGCAAATTCCAGTGTAGGCTTCTTCCTCAAGCCAGCAGCACAGCTTGGACACTCCAACAGACTTTAACCCGCCTGGTTGCAGAGCTAATAATCCCAAATTTTAATTGTAGAGCCTTTCCGGTTCTTTCAGTCAAACTGGATGTTCACAATGGCCCCTTCTGAGCACACATTGTATGATCCTCTCCTTCCAGACAGCCACTTCCCCTCTGTCCGGATGGGTAATGAGTCACCCACCTCCGTGAATCAGCAGAACACACTTAACCCCTTCCCAGAAGCACCAACAGCTGCACAACGGGTGGCGTTTCAAACAAACATTATTGCCAATGATACAGAGCAAGCTGGAAGAGGCTGGGGACGGCTAGGGGTAAGAGATTAGCAAGGGAAAAAGGTTCCATCAGATAGAAAAATAAGAAAAATGAGAACTTTCTCTTGACCAAGACTCCTCTCAACATTTCTTGTCTCACTTCAGGAAGCTGTGAGCTCCCTTCACTAATGATATGATGAGAAGCAAATGCCATTGTAAAAAGTATATGTGCACTTAAATGAGCATGTTCTCCAGAAGCAATTATTGTACCTATTTGGTTACATGTACAGTGTAATGTTTACTCAAAGGCTCACATGAGTGCACTTCAGTTGCCTGAGAATGGTGTAACTGTGGTCAGATGACATGATTTAATTTGAGCCTTTGCCCAGCAGGCTCCGACATGTAACAGATCAGTGACCGGAGCACGTGAGCAGCGCACCACCCAAGGAGCCAAATGGAAAGCAGCCTCATTCCACACACTGATGGTGTAATGAAACACTGACTCCATAATTCTTGGTTGGCAAGGGCAGCCGTAGAGTCATTGTGGCAGCCTCAGTAAGAACAGCCAGAGCTGGGCAACAGTTCAGAGCTGCCACTCTCCAGACAGCTCTGAACAATACTGGGTTCACTACGAACTCCCATGTAAGAGTGCTGTGGGATGGCTGTGTTTCTACCACTACCAAAGAGCACGCTGGGACACTTATTTCCTCCTCACCCCACATGGAGCAGCTCCAACACGACCGAGTCACCAGATGCACAGATGTATGCATGCAGCTATTTGATGGTGTAAATCATGTCCCTCCCTCTGAGACCTTAACTCAGTTTATCACACTGTTTCCCTCTGTAAGACCGTCTCCAAACTCAGTATTATCACTGTAAAGGTCTTATTTTATATATATATATAAATAGATGTGAACCAAATGCGTCCTGTGACAAAGTAGCTTATTTTTTCATCAACAAAGGAAACCTGAAATTACACCTCCATGTGGGATCTCTCAAACTGAAGAAAACTCCACTCAAGAGCCAAACCTCGACTTGTACAGAGTGCTGAGCATGATGGGCAAAGACTGAGCAGAGCCATCAGCATCACCAGAAGTGAGCAGCAGTCTGCCATCAACACCAGCACCTTCATTATTCAATCAGAACGGCCATCTCTCTGTCACAGCCAAACCCTACTGCCAAAGGAGTAGATTTCCAGCTTAAAGAGATAGGGAGTTCACAGTCTCACTGATCTATCTTTCAGACAGGTGTGATTCTCCATTATAGCAAAGAACAGTGAAATGAGGCACACTACCAATGCCACGGGGAAACAAAAAGTAGATTATGACTTAAACCAACGGTGTTAAGGACAGAGGATTTCTCAAGCAGGAGGAGAATGCAAGTCATTAACCTGTACTTCTTACATGGACTGAACAGCAGTTTCTGGGGCCATCAGGAGGCAGGTGTGGAGCGGAGCAGTTATCAGAGCAGGAACAACGCACGGAGCTGACAAGCCCTATCTACTTAATTAAAGATTACTTTACGTAATCTACTTTTTTTGCCTTTCACCAGGAAACAGCAGTTCATTTCCTTATTGCCAATTGGCTGGGCATCACATTTCAGCTTCTTGGGAAACTGGAGCAATTAAGGGGGGAGCAACCCCCCTGCAACACAGGAGCTGCCACACACTTACATATCCGTATCTGAACAGCTTAAATGAGGTTTGGAGAGAAGCGACCTTTGATTTAATGCTCATGTAGTCAATGCTGTGAATCATTCCTTAAATGAACAGTAATAAAAACCCCTCCAACAGATTAAGGAGCGATGTGAAAGGCAAACTAAAACAAAGCACAGCCTGTTTAACAGGTTCACGTGTATTTTTCAAACAACTGAACCTCACCGGCAGTGAATATGCAGAACAACTTCAGAGCCCAACAGCCCGCTGCCCAACATAGAGCTGCCTGCAGCATTTTTGACCAAAATACCATTGTGCTGAATTCAGTGTGTTCCCAAAGCCCATCACAGACTGCTGGGCCTTTCCTATCTGCTTTTAGTTGGAAGGGCAGATGGTTTTCTGGACGTTGATGACCATTTCTACATCTGAGCTCCTCTCACTGGCTTGGGTTCTGACACCTCTCCTGCTCACGCTGACTAAACAGCTGCCTCTTATGAATGTTGAGTGCATGTAGCCACCAAGTCAAACAGAAGAAGAAATGTGAATTCACAGCTCTGCCCTCAGTGACACACGTGAACTCCAAAAGTCAGCAGGACAGGGAGGTTTCTGCACAATCCCTTTAAAAATGAGTTTGTAAAGAACACAGGCAAATATCTACCCTCTGATTCAGGAGGCACTGGGGGTGTTCCACACAGAAAGCGATCACTTCACTCTGTTTCCCAAAGAGGTTTCAGCAACAAACCCTCCCCTGGACCAGACCCCCGTCCTCCCCTCACACTGCACTCGGTGCTGCAGTCCCATAATCGCATTGGTAGGACTTACTGTTGGGAGGTTTTCTCCTTCTGCTGCTCCAAGAAATAAAAACCACCCTCAGAACTCACAGTCCCAGATGAGCCATTTCCATTACCTCGTGCATGACTACATTCAACCTTTGACTGCTGATGATGAAGTATTTTTTAACCATGTGCTTCAAAGACAACTGCCATTATTTTTTACCTCCAGGACCAACCCCTGCCACCACTTACTTTTACACCCACAATACACTTTGTTCACTACCATTCATGTTTCTGTTTGATAACCATGTAATGATCCGCAGTGTTCTTGCTTGCAATTAGCGCTGCTTGGATCGAGGAGGAAGCTGATTCTAATGAATTAAATAACAAAACCCCAAAACACAGCAGAGGCGAACATTGAGGAACAGCACTGAGCCCCTCAAGTATCAGTGACGGGTATCTGTCAGCATGAGCAGCAGCAAGGCAAGCTCAGCTTGCTGCACTACTGGGAACCAGTGGGAAACTGGGATGAAGGTAGGGAACTGCAGATGGAGCAGTTCCACTTTGCTGTGATGGAACAGTGTGGTACTGGTGATTCCATTCAGCATGGAGCAGTGTGACCTTTTCAACTTATGCATTAAATAGAGCATGGTGAAGCTACTGAGGCTGTTGCTCTTAGCAGAGCTCAGTTTGGGCCTAACCCATATCAGACTCTGTGATCAACTGCTTCCAGCACACAGCTGAAAGTATTCCTGACAGAACTGTGGGCTAAGGCAGCAAAATGCGTCCAGATGAGATGTGAAAGGCTCTGGGCCTTTCTCTGTAGCCAAAAAGTACACTGCAAACACACCTTCTACCTTCACACTCACTATAGAACATTTGAGATAACAAATTTCACAGCATAACCAAATTCAATACACAAAAAAAGGAAACAATCAAGCTGGAATAAAGACAAGCAATCTGTTACTCGTTTATGTAAGCAAACACAGCACTCTCCATCTGCACAACCTTACCTTGTATTATCTTTTACCAAACCTTGCTGTCTCCCTTTGCTGAAAAGGCAGGAGGAAGGAGAACAAGCAGTTCCTGTCTTAAATACTTTCAGAGAGATTCGAAACAATGGCACAGCTCATTGGAGTGGTCAAGTACAATGTGACAGGTAGAACTGTATGTTTATATTTCTCGCTTTACTTTTCAATGTGCAAACAGGTTGAAATAGAAAGGGAGAAGCTGTCAGTGGCTTTTCACTAATCAATGGGCATAGAGGCATCATTACAAGAAGACTGGCAGGGTATTCAGAAAGTCGTCGTTTATTGGCTCAAGGGGCTTCTTCCCTCCCTTTTAAATTATTACTACAATCTCAAGGTGCCCTCAGGATGGCATAAACTTCAGTGACTCCTACGAAAGGCCTTAAGACACTACTGGAACTGCAAAGTAAACAGCAGCATCCTGCAAACAAATGGCAAATTGGAAGAAAAAACAAACAATGGCACAGAAGCGAGGAAGGTTGCAAACAGCTGCTCCACTAACCCAGACACCCTGCAGGAAAATGAAACAGCCACGAGCTGCTGACATGAGTTACTACGATGTGCAAAATTAAACTTCTAGTAGACTGAAAAAAGCAAGTACCAAAAAGAGCTTTATTATTATTATTATTATTATTATTATTATCATTTTGTGAATGTATATTGCAATAGAACAAGTTCTTTTCTATGTAATTGGCCAAGAGCTTATTTGGGCCCAAAAGAGAAAAAGCCACTAGGGCCAAGAATTCAGAAAAACTATTCACCTCTTAAAACTCAGCAGAGGCAAATGAACCGCCTTATTGCTTATAAGGGCCTCATGCTGCCTCCCCTCCTGTTGCTTTTAACTACCTCCCAGCACTCAGGGCTTCAAATATTTAAATATAACGTGTCTATATTAAGAAAATCCCACATTTATAGCTTCCCCATTCACTGAATAATGCTTGAAGTTAAACACGAAGCGTACGAGATAAACATTACAAACCTGACACACAACCGAGATGGAGCTTTAAGAGATGCTTCGGATGCAGCTTGCCACACTGCATGGCTGGTGTGTATTCATCTCCATCAAAACTGAAAAACACTGATATGCCACTGATGTTCAATGAAAACAGCTGGAGATGGATGAGCGAACGGTCAGATGAGAGATACCAAAATGTCAGACAGCCTACCGACTGTTGTTGCCATGAGATCCAACAGTCAACATCAGTCTGATAAGCTATCCGACAGGATGGTACAGCCATGGGGATGTCACGACGGCTGGCAACACAGGAGGACATTCAGGCAGGACTGAACAAAATCCTTATTCTCACACCTTGCTCATGATCTGCCCTAATCTAATGCAGGGATAAATACAACCCAAGCATAAGCAAAATCAAGCCTCCCTTGTGCTCTTGGGCCACCTGTTGATAACGCTAATTGAAAGTCAAATTAATTCCTAATCCCCCCCAGGCTAAAAATCAAAAACAACAGTTCTAAAATTACACGAGTAGTAATACATACACAGCAGCAGCGTGGCTGCCTACTTCCTAAAGAGGGAACAGATCTGTTTTAATACAGATTAAGTTCACATACATTAAAATCGGAACACTGATTCAAAGCAATGTTTTATAAATGCCTGAATTTTCAAGCCTAAACGTGAGGTTTTCTATGGCTCCACGTACAATTGCTGGGTTTGACACCAATTCTCTGTTCAGCTGGAATTTTTACACTTCCCCCTTCTCCTTCACAGCTCATAGTGTTGTGACCAGTGGTAAACACTGACCAAGATTTTATGCTAACAATCACAGCTAATCTCGCCTATTTTAAGCAGTGAGCAGTAACGTGCCTTCTACTTTGTTCTGCTAAGTAAGAAGTTCTTAAGAAAAAGGGAAAAAAGAATAAAGTTTCAGCACCGTCTGTGCAGGAAGGATGAGTAAAGCATGCAACCCAAGGGGTTAAAGCTTAATAAAGACAACACTCAGCATACAAAGGGGGAAAGGAAAAGAAACAGCTTAAAAAGACTGACACAAGAAATTCTGGAATGATCAAAGATGACTTTATAAAGTTTTATCTTAACTTCATTCTAAATATACAGAATAAAAAAACGTCAGCTTCAGCATTTTGACATCAATCATCTCTGCTAACATCGTGACGATTAAAGGGCGGCTTTTCCAACCAAGAGCACGTGCAATGCAATGGGACACCGGAGAATTCAAATGGAATAACCTTACCACGAGGGACATGCAACAGTTTTTACCCAATTTGTAATTCATTTATATACATCTTGATAGTCTTGAAAGTTAAGGTTAAAAAAAAAAAAAGCAAAAGAGCCGCCCTTCAAAATAAAGGTTACGTTTAGGTCAGTCTGAAATGAAATGAGGAAATACTAAACCATTGGTTTTGGAAGTAATTCGGATGGACAACATCTGTGTTAAACACAATTTAACATCACCTTGTCCATGCCATATAATACAACTCAGACGTATAAAGCATCCATACCTTACCTTAACACCTATAAGTTTGTCAGTGAAATGTCTGTCCTAATAGTCAAATTATTTTCAAAATAAAATATAGATCTGCCTTAGTTCAAAGTTGATGTTAAAAAGTTTTTCCCCGTTTTGAATAATGCCGAATTTTAAACGAATGGAAAGAAGCGCCACTTTTTGTGTCAGCTAAAGCCCGTTCCCAGTTCTTTTTCCAGGCTCATTTGGTTTTCTCTTCGGAGTACATCTTCTGTTGCAGCCGTTTGGCGTAGCTTTGGGCCATGGAGTTGATTATAGATAAGATAAAATAACAAACCATGACAATCACCAATTTTTCAAACATCCACGACAGCCAGTTTTCACCCTGAAGAAGACAAAGACAAAACAGAACAAAGAGGAAAACGGAGATTAGTGGGCAGCACAAACGCAGTTCTCTCCATTAAGTGAAAGGGAGAAACCTGAACATCTTTTTAGGACTAATGCATCAAATTGAAAACAGGAACCAAGCTGTCTGTACAGCCATCCACACTGCAGGGCAGACGATGAACCCTTGCTTGCCCATCCTGTGCTGCTGATGTATTATTGCCAGCGTTGGTTGGTCTCTAACAGTTCAGAGAGTTTGGAATTAACAGCCCCTGACTGCCAGCTGCCTTCCTCATTGCAGAGCAAACAATAAGGTCACTGGTTAACAATGTTTTTTTCCTAAACTGAGCATCTTGCAGTTAGTATCAGATTCATCTTCTACAAGTTAATGCGATGACCTCCACAGTCCCTCTCCGTTTCCCCACTGCTCCTCACTGCTGCTTTTTGTCAAAGGAGGGCAGCACCGCACTGCACAACAGTCACATCAATGCACATGAGAGGTATCTCAACATTTACTTATCCCAGGCTGATTCTCCCTAATTGAACCTATTTTCTATTAAGAAGTGGGTCAAGAAACGTTTATAAGAGCTTTGACAATTAGTGAGCAGTTAGTTAGATTAATGGCTTTGGGTGAGTGGAGCTCATGTTGCAAACTTGCTCTATCTCCACTGCAAATTCTTGCTTTTTTACACTGCTTTGTATGTAAGGGTACTTCTGCCCCTTCGTCCCAACACCAAACACCACATCTTTCTTTCCCTTTTGGACACTGACCTCTGGGGGTTCTGTGTCTCTCATTGGGCATTAAGTGACAGAACCCACTGCCTTCCCACTGGTGCTGACAGTTTACCATCACTTCTTGTATAAGCGTAACTTTCTATTTCTCCTTCAAAACAGACATACTAATAGAGAGGCAAGATGAGCCATCAGTCTTATTTTACTGTTTCCTTTGTTATTTAGGAGGCTTGCACCCAGCTGCATACAAAACCCTTATTATAATAATTCCCAGGCTGTTTGTTAAATTAATATTCAGCTCTTCCCTGGGCCATCACAAAACCCTTCGCCAAGAAGAATAAAGAGTTAAACCTGCAAAGCTGACCCAGGGAAAAGGCAGAGAGAGGAAAAGTTCGCGGGGGAGGCTGAACGGCTCTTACCTGCGGTGTGCCGCCATCGGGTTTGTGGTGGAGTTTTATCCTCTGAGCTTCCAAATACTCTTGAAATGGCTTCTGAAGAGAAGGACCTATACTTGGAATAGCACTGATGCCAAGTTTTTCCCAGGGAACAAGGCAAAATAGAGGAGGAAAAAACAAACAAAAAACAAAAAACCATATATATTAAAAAAACAAAACAAAACTTACCACCTTGACCCAAACAGAACAAAGTTCCAACTGAGCTACAGCTCAGAAGGGCTTTTGCTGCTTGGGAAAACAGATAAGCACAAAATAAAGTGTATTTTATCTTTAATCTGATACTTCTGAAAGGGACGTGTTTTCCCCAGAGCTTCCAAGTGTTTTAAAAGAAAAATATTTCAGAGCGAATCAGTGATAATTCACTGTTGGTAACACAGAAAGAAGCAGTGAGCAAAGTTTCCTTCAAGCCTGGGAGAGGGCAGCCAGGGCTGTGTGCTGATGTAGTGCTGAGAATGAAATGAATGACTTCTCAGAAGTCCCACATTTATCACCAGCAGTTCCTGTAAGAACTGGTTTGAACCGATTAATAAGGAAATGACTTGTGCTTGTGTCATCCCTCAGTTAAAAAAGAAACTGCTCGCCCTATGACTTGCCCCTATCTCCTGAAAGGAGACGGCCCCTTTCTCAAACTAAGTCCTTATTAGGACAATCTGTGCGTCATCCTTATCCAGAAAGAATGCATTAGCAAATTCTGCAGGCTCCTCCCATCGGTCAGTGATTAACAAAGGAACAAAGAGAGAACTATGAACCCTGTTCTGAATCATTTCATGCTTTATGGCAGATGACTTGCACAAAAGCTGCAATACGTTACTGAACACCTTGTTCCTGTGTTCACATTATAATGACTGCCAAGAGGCTTTTGGAGCTGGGAAGGCTCTCCCAAAGCACAAAGGTGTTATCGCTGCACAGAGCAGCCACCAACTTCCAACCTGCTAATGCTACCGCCCATCCACATCCAACACTGATGATTTCCCTGCAGATCTGAACACCATGCTATCAAGCAAGAGGATTGAGGAGCAAAAGAAACTGTCATTACACTTAAACAAACAAAAATGAACAAAGAAAGCTTAAACGTTACGCAGCAGAAATTACTACCAGCAGCAACTGGTGTTAATACAGCCAGGCACAAGCTGAGCCATGTCTGTACACCAACGCTGCTAATAGCAGCCAAGGTGGGAGATCTCCCACTGCTGCCAAACATCAGCTTCTTCTTTTTTCTTTTTAATTATAAAAGAAATCAATATGGTCTTCTACATTACAAAAGTCACCTATGATTCACTGCTACAGTTCTGAGTCTTTACACCACCACCTCAGGGAGAAGCCAGTAACATCTACTTCACTGAGCCACATGCAGACAGGGCTAAAAACCAACATCTCCTCTCTGAATTACATGATGGGGGGACCCAGACCCCTACAGCCATCTCCCCCAGCCTCCCATGTTGACACTGTGTTTGCTTTTCCACGTTAAACCCCAATCCTTAAGTAAAAGCTTCCTAACCTTTAAAGCTCACGAAAATGCACAGAGTGAAGCAACAGAACAGCTCACTCTCCCCGCTCTATTCCTATTCCCTCCACTTGCCAAGAGGACAAATTGCTTTTTAAACATATTTATCAGAAAAAGGCTGCGTCCTCCGTGATTCACCATAGGCCAATACCAACAGCTGAGTAAACGCTGTGCCTGGACAGTATATTTCCAGCCAAAAAGAAAGGACCGAAACTAAAGCAGATCGAGGACACATTTTGCTTTAGAGCATATCAACGTCTACAAACAGATCCAAGCTTTTCGGAACCCACCCTTCAGAATCTGACTGTGTCTGCGGCGAAACGTTCTCGGAGTGACTCGCCGATCGGTACGAGTCACCGCTGGAAAGAGCGGTTACGACTCAGGGTTTCTTTCCTTTTGCAAATGGAAGCTCAGGAAAGATCTTAAAAGGTAATACTTTACTTCTAACATTTCGCATGATTATGAAGGAAGAGCACGAGAGCTGGGAGAGATGAATGATTCACAGAAGTTAGTCAAATGCTCCATTTTTTTTTGTTGGAAAGCTGAACCAAGTCAGTGCCAAATTAAGGTTAAACAACAGAATTAAATCATAAAACCCACTTGGATGGCTCGGAGGGATTTTGTGCATTGCCACCATTGCAATTCTTTTTTTCCCCACTGAAAGTATTCAGCATTTTCTCTTTTGTGGGCATGAGTAACAGTGAAGTGTGGGACGTTGGTTCTATCAGAGTGATTTCGAAGAGCTGTAAAATCCTGAACATAAGGACCTTTGTTTCTTTGCACATTTGCATCAGCTTCAATATCAAAAAATGTGAAAAACAAAAAGCAAAAAAGGCAAAAAATAAAACCCAAAACCATAGATTTAAAATAACAAATACAATGAGGCAGAATGGCATGAGAAAAACAGCTTACACCGCAGCCCCGGCTCTAGAAATAAGATCTGAACTCCCATTTCAGTGACTTAGTTTTGGTTATTCGCACTCTTTCGATAAAATTCTGTGACTTACTCATTCATCATCTCAAATTCAAAGGGTAGCGATTGCTTTAGAATGAATTCACTTATTTCTTTTCAGAAAAGACCCCCCCCCGTTTTCATTTTAAATACTAAGAAATGAGAGGTGCCCCTCACAGAGGTAGTGAAACTCAGCTCCCATCAAAGAGGGAGGAAGGGGACTTTGGCACAGAGTTTTTGGTATTAGACTGAAGGCAGATGCAGGTAAAAAAGGCAAAGGGACAGATTTACATTAGAATTCTGCAGCACTTAGCAAAGACCTTTAAGGGACGTCTTCAAAAAGCTGCCGAATGGTCGGGAAGGCAATGGAACCACAGGCACTGACACATCTGACTGGAAGGAAGATGCTGCGAGATAACCCTGCCTGCAGAATCGCTTACAAGGAATTCTTTGCATTTCCCTGCGAGATCGAAGCCTCTTGTCTTTCAAATAAATAATAGGAAAGGACAAGAAAATAAAAGAACGGAAATGCACAGCGGAATTGATCCACACTTTATAGTCTCTATCTGCCAAAAAAAGAAAACACCGACAAAACAAAGAAGTAACCAACCCCTGTCCCTCCTCAAGGGCTACAAACTGCGAACTGCTGGAGGACTTCAAATCAAAGATAAAGTCACTCCTAGAAACCGTTTGCTGAGCAATGATCTGATTCCCCCAGCTGCTATCCACCGTTTGTGAAATCCATGGTTAATTAGTTCTAAAACTTCCACTCCAATAACAGCAAAGCTGTGTTTATTACAGCCTGCTCTGCAATGTATTCATCTGCTTTTAAATGTAAAAGAAGGACCACCAATATTTGAACCTTAAGGGCACATCACTGGGTTTGGAGGGTGGGAAAGGTTTTCAGGGACTTTATTTTTGTAACAGAGCCTTTTAAACTACAGGTGAGAGCTTTGCAAATGCAGATGAGATAAGCACCAAACCAAGAGCATAAGCCATAGCTTAACCCTAATCGTTACCTTCTTCAGGACTTCAGCCAACTCTGTATTACTAAGAATACTTTCTAACCAATTAATCACGATACTTGCACTCTGAAAAACTTATTTTCCTCCTGAAGTGATCTTAAAGAGTTACTCGAGTTGCTGATTTCACAACCCATACCTCCACAGTTTGGGAACACGCAGATCATTATGAGCTGTGCTAAATGCCGCAGCACAGCCCTGCACCAAAGCTGTGATTTTCAAGCCCTGTGCTAACATTTCAATAATAGCCATGGGTCTACGACTCAGGATACAGAACTCCCATCTTCTGTAAGTCTCTACTCGTGTGCACCTCTGTGCTTTACCAGAAGGGAGATGTTAGAATTAGCAACATCGCCACGGTAGATTCACGCTTAGGAACATTAATGTGGTGAGTTTTGCTTTTAATATTAGTGAAATCTCTCATTTGTCAGAGATCACAAATGGTTCAGCAGCTGATTAAGCAGTTCTTAAACCCCATTTACTGTGATGGAAATTAACAATGTAAGTAATGACTTCAGTGGCATTCAGTTCTGAAATCCTTACTCTATTCAGCAGCTCAGGAGCGACTGGAATCAGCCCCTCCGTAAGTGGAAGGGAAATCAGAGAGATAATGACTGAAGCCGTGGCAAACAAAGCATCGGGTTCCCAGGCTGAAACCCCAAAGCCCTGACTGGGAAGGTGATGCAGCACTGAGTCACAACCCCACTTGGTGGATCATCTCTCAGATCCACAGCTTCATTTGGAAAACCCCTATAACTCAAGGCTGATGTTCCCAGACCCTTTGGCTTCCAGGAGGGCAATGTCGTTGCCTGAGCCCTGTTGGGGTCTGCAGACACAACGTGGTGTCACATTTTGCTCAGATTCAGCTTTATGGGCTCATCCCACTAAGGAAAAACAGCCCTTTTAGGAAACGCCAGCACTACAACTCAAAATGAAGACAACAGAAAACCCAGCTAACAGGGAAAATTCATGGCGTGTTCGGTCAGCACGAGATGCACACATTGGAATCTCATCCTGCTGTAGGAGCAGCATGGCCTGAGGCCAGAGTTATCTCCTGCTACAAAGACGTGGCAGTGGAGAATGCAGTGAGCTGAAGGAGGGATCCGAGCTTGACCTTCCCCTGTAGGAACACAAAATCCATCCCCAAAAGCATTGAGGCACACTGTAAGAGGCACCACATATGGTTACTTCTGCCATTCTTCCCCTCAAAGAAACCAGAAGTTTTGCTCAAATACAGCATCAACTTCTTTAAAAATTGTATAAATGCTTGAAAAATAGATTGCAGTGGAAATATTTATGCGGCAGTGGACAGTCACCAAAGCTGATGGATTTTTATAGTGCCTTTGCTCTCCGAATAGAGCACCTTTCTTCCTGCAAGTTATCTGAGCCTTCAATGGTTAATGTTCTTCCAGACAGTGATCTAAACAGGCTTAACGGTTAGTATTTTAATGAGCTGTCATTTCCTGTGCTGATAAAGATTCTCACAGTATTTAAACCATCCATTTCCCTGAGGCTCCACCAATACCCGGACACTGCTGTGGTGACTCACAGCGGACCTCAGACTCCGGGCCTGACTCAGCCCTGATAGATTGTGCTGCAGCAGATCTGGACAGGCTCCCAAGGTGCTCAAAGAGAACGTTCACACACAGCAAAACCTGGGCTTGAAAAGCACAGAGGGTGGAACCTCAGCTCCAGCTCCTTACTGCCACTTCGGCTTCAGAACACTGGATGAAACTTAGATGCCACCTGCATCCAGTGCTCTGGAATAGTGGAAATACATCCCCTTTACGGTCAGGATCAAGAGAAATGTTTTAGGGGTTAAAGGGCTGCTTGGCACATTCATTTGGTTTTACAAAATGAAGAAAGAAAACATTTCACTTGCAGATTACTAAGCTGCAATGGTTACACGTTTGACATCATTTACCTGGCGCTACGCTCCGGTGCCCACACTGACCAAGGCTGTCTGCAAAGCACTTCTTGGGACGTTCTGTTATGTTAAAATTAATGCTTTCCAAAATAGGAATTGCAACATTTTTGAACGGCTCGTTCCTAACTCTGCTCAATGTTGCTCTTTGTAAGGCAGCTTCTGGTTGTACTTTAAAGATATAGCACTATTTCTGTACGCACTTTATTAAAAACCTTGCTTGTTCAGAGCTAAATCCTACAAGCCTTCTGCAAATAAACTTCTTACAGTTCTGCTGTGATCCACTGGAACGTTTTCAACACCAAAGCTGCTCAGATTTCCCTAACATCCGCGTCCCTTTCAAGATGCTAAAGCCCTTTTTTTGTGCACAGCTGATCTATTGTACGCAGGGTGTATTACAGGGCACGGTCCCACAGGTTTCTGATACACCCGTGGGAGGAAAGCCATGGCTTTATTGTCCCAAGAACCATCAGGTGTGTGGCAATACGCTTCCAGAAGCATTCATCCCGGGAGATTTTGAAATCACTGCTCAGCTATCCGTGTTCTCGGCCACTTCGGGTTATTTTCATTGATTCCCACTACACCGGTTTGAATTTAAATGCTGATTGGAAACTGTAATTCAAAATACCCCTTTGACAAAAACAGGATATAGCCATCGGATATGGAATTTATGGCATATGCAAAACAAAGGCCCACGGGGCCGGAAGGCACGGCTGGCAGGTTTGCTGTGGGGAACACACTGGGGAGCGGCAGAGCTCACCTGGCCGGGCTGTGCTCTCAATGGGGAATCGTATGGCACAATGTGAATCACAAACAGGACCTCTCCACCTCAGGACAACTGATCCCTGGTGCAGCCCCTTTCCCATCGCTGCAGCTCCTTGCCTTGCTTATATCCTAAAGAACTTATCTAAATCTGTGCTGTGTACAGTTTTTTTGACACAGAAACAACAACATAATAACCTTTAAGCAAAGCTTCCAATTACGTCAGTCACCATAATTCCACGTGTACAGAAGGAACATCGTGCTCCTTACAAGAATCAACTGAGATCCAGTTCTGAAGCAAAGAATTATGGCACAATAAATAGCAGCAAAGCGGTTTGTAAAGGCACTGCTTCAACAACCCATTACCAAAATGTTTTTCCCTTCAGAAAGTGCTATTTTGGGGCAGCTTTTCAGGTGTGAGTTTGTTGAAATGAATTTCGCAGTGTTAACAGGGCTTACATGTCTCAGCCCTGGAACACAGCACTAAAATTTAACGTCTAAAATCTCTGCAAGCATGCAATTCTTACTTTTTTAAATGCATTTCAGTGGCTTCTACCAAACTTCAAACCAATGCGTTGCCTCAGCTCATTAATTTGTCAGCTACATGAGTTTTACCACCAGCAAAGTATCTGCTACAGGCAGCAGCTATTCCTGCTGCACGGAGAGCTCAACCACTGCACCACACGAACCCAGAGCAGCAGTGACACCTCCTCTCATGCTCTGTGGGTTCACCCCAAGGAAGCTGTGCCCAAAGGGTGAGGTTTATCCCGCAGAGACGGAGCCACACCACTGCCGGTGACGTTCAGCTGCCGTGGGGGTGAAGGCCACGGGGTGCCTGGTGCTATATAAAACACATTGTTGAGTCTTGGAGATTTCTTTTGAAGCCGTGGAGTTACCAGCTCGTTTTCACCAAATATGAACCAACCACACTGAACTTAAAAGAGAGGAGCATTTTTCTTAATATTGACCCAGAATTGATGGCAGACGGCTGTGGGGATGGGATGTGCGCTGTGTGCTTCGAGTGCTATTTCTTTAGTAGTTTTCTGGGAATTCTTCATCCGCATTTGAAACTACCACTTCAAAGAAACTATGACGGTGCTTAGAAGCAATAGGCTCAGTGTGACTGCACAAACAACCCCGCAGCTGTAGGTAACGAAAAAATTAAGAGGAAAGCTTCAAGAGCCCAAAGAAAACCCACAACACACATGATGATTAAACACGAAATGAGCTGGGTCTGGGCTAAAAGCAGGATCCAAGTATTCTAAGTGGGCGATCAAAAAGCTGTCCTCATTTTTCAGTGACAAGAATGCAAGACAAAAAACTTACAGACCATCCTTCATCACCAAGAGCCTATGAAGGTAATACGACACAAAAAGCATTATTCTTCCAGGGTTTTAGACAGCAATAATACAACTTCCTTAACTGGTAGAACAGGTTGATCATTAGCAGCCCCATGTGAGCTACTCCTTTGTAATCCTTTCCAGCTCTGACTGCAAAGCTCCCGCTGCCTTCACTCCTTGAACCCTTCCTATCCCTTTCTCTCTGGTACTACAGCTGCATCATGGCGCTGTTGCTACCACCCAACCCTTCTCATCCTTCCTTTACATTGCACAAGGCCCACATTTTCAAAACAGTTCCGGGCCCTTTTCTTCCTCAAACGAGGCTTTATCTCGTATCCCAACTTCATCTTCTTTCTAGTTTCTAGTTACTCCACACACTAAGATCCACTATTTTAAAGCACCGAGCTTAGACATTTTCTATGGTGTAAAAGCAGTATCTCAGACCAAAAGAAAACCAGTCTTAAGTCACACTGTGGGATTGAATTTGATTAAAATAAAGTTACGGACCATTACACAGATCTATATTTTAATAGATCTGTACTTGAACTTAATAAGAAGGGATTTATTGGAAGCTATTGTTTAATATGTTTCTTACTCCACTTTAGGAAGGAATTGATGAGGTAATGCTAGCAGACAGACTGAGAAAAGTCAAGGGTACCGGGACATTCCACAAACCTTACTGTCTCTCAAAGACATTTTTTAACTCTGACATCAACCACCTCATAAAACCCAAATCCAGCAGAGGTCTTGTGAATGCATTCTATGTAATTGGATGTAAAATTATCTCCAAGACAGACGAAGTAGGAAAAAACTACCAGTTTTGGCTCAAAGCTTTTGTAGGAGAAAAAAAAAACAAACCTTTGGAAACGTAACTAGATTTGTAGCAATGTTACTATTAAATTATCTGCTGGGATGCACGTTAAGAGAAGCCAACTAATGATTGCTAAAAGTCACCACTTTTCTCTTGTTTTCTTTCTAAAAATGCTGAAAGCCACCAATTAATTCTGAAGGCTGTTATAAAGCAGACACCCAATCAGAAGACCTGCAAGTAATAAAGCCGGGATTTGTTTCATTAGTAAGCTGCCCTGCCACGTTTCTTTCGACACTCCTTTCCCTTCATACAGTGTTATTACTTCAAGTTTACATATTTTAAGAGCCATCCTTTCCACACACTCCTCTTGTGAAAACGTTCCTGAGCAGTGTGGCTCTTTGTTGTTGTTTTGTTGTTTAAATGTGAACAGAGCTATTAAAGACTGGGTGCGAAACATCAATCAATTTGTTCCACGTGAAAAGCGAAAGCCTCTAGAAAAGGAAACGCAGCAAGGAATTTATTTGATGCTTGGGATATCCACAAAATAGCAACTAAAAAAGAAAACCACCAAAACTAGAAGTTTTCTATTTAAATGTCAATCGCATTCAAACTTATAAACCTGCATCCCTGATAGTGCAGAAATCAAGCGGTGTAATGAAGAAGGGTCACAGCTTTCAACCTGAGCACAACACCCGCTCCCTTTGAAGAATAAAGCCCAATTCTTAAAATGAAATCCTTCTAATTTGATCCTAATTTAATGCATTTAAGATGAACGAGTTGCACCTTTGTTTGCATTCAAGCAGTTCAAACTTCTCCATGGTTAAACAGGCGTTGCTGAGATCTCATCTACTGGATTACCAGACTGGAAATGCCATTTTATGAGAGATTCAATATATTTTATAATGCAGCTTCAATTTCAGAAGGTGATTGTTACTATTATTGGAACGCTGCATAAATCCCAACAATTCTGTCATTTTTTTATTGTGGGATCATATCAACACTGAGGAAAGCCATCATAAACAGCATTTGCAGCTCAAAGTGTAGCAATCTATAACTGGGACAGCAGTATCGTGTTGCTGGGTGGAAGCTCAATGGAGGTATTATATATCCAGGCCATCTGACCTTCAATGCTGTTACACTTGAAGCACTTGAAACCTCTGAGTTGAGGAACGAAGCGACAAACGAGACCTAACCCAGAAGCACAGCACCAGTTTCAGTGCAGCTGATTTGACTCCTCCAGTACTTTTCCACCTACTGAGCGAAGGCATGACTGTGCTAAAGAGTTACTCACCCGATGAGGGACACCATCTGCTCCACTATATGTTTGCTGAATGTTATAATAACGAAAAGTTTCTGTGGGAAGGAAAACATCAGTCAGAGAAATGTTTGATTGAAGGGCAAGCAAAGAATGGAGCACGACAACTTGTGCTCCTTTCTGATCAAACAGCTTCTCCAGCACACAGACACAGCACTCCCCTCACTTGTCTGCTTTCCAATATGCTTTTCAAAAATAGGCAGAAGAGAGGAGAACTATTTGCTTTATTACTCCATTTCCTCATGGATGTCATTTCTTGCAATGTTTTCATAGCCTGTGTTACAAGCCATACGCATCCTCCCCAAGCTTACATTCCCAGAAGCTCAAGGTCACTCTACTCCATCAACGATGTTTTAATGGAAAAACAGCCATCACTGCACAGAGAAGTTCACATCCCCTTACACAAACACACGTACTTAAAGATCACAGAACTGAACATTATATATCTTTTAGCCCCGTGTTCATGTGAGAACCCTACCGAAGGAAACACCAAGTGGAGAGTGAAGCGAGAGCCCCCGGCTGCCTACCCACTCACAACAGTTGGATTAGCACTGTCTGTAAGGCAGCAGATAATTTGAAACAGAATAATTCTGGAACACGTGGCTTCGTTTGCACCAAGTCCAAATATCTGTGATTTTACCTCTCCCTTCTAAACAGATAATTTCTCTTCTGTCATACCTGACAGCTTGTTTGTTCGCAAACAGCGAGCGAGACCACATGTGGATGTGTGTATACAAGCAAACAGTTCCCACAGCATCCTTAAATCATGATCTAATGAGCAGTGCATTCACTAGTGGGGAGATAAGGGCAGCGACCACAACTGTATGAAAAGATTTTGTGGCCCAGAGGAAGAGGTCAGTTACAGGCAGCTCCAGGACGGCCGCCGTGCTCACTTCCTTCCTGTCCGGTGACAGGTATCATCAAAAACCTCTTTCATGATCATTACATTTCCTAAATTCCAAACTGCAACAAGATCACTGCAAAAATCAGGGCTATTGCACAAGAGCATGTTTGAAATCAAACATTGCGGAGAATTCTAAGACAAAAACTATTACAAAATAGGATGATTTTCCAACACTGCGAGAGGCAGGATTTTATTTAGCCCTCCGTTTGATCCGTGTTGAGAACCGTGAGCTACACAACAAACATCCTCCTGCCCAACTGAAACAAATGGAAGGAGTATTTTACTAATGCCATTGCAGTTCTCAATTTGCCAATTCTAACAGCATGTGTGTTTCAATGGAGAAGAATTCAGGGAACACAAAGAATAAATGTGGGGAAAAAAAAGCAGTGAAGGAATGCTCCCATCTCTTTGGTATCTTCTGTTGGAAAAGTGTGCAAAGTAAAATAACCATTTACAAAGAGATGGGAGGAAAGGGTGGAGGAACAAAGCTTCTGTTGAGGGCGAAAGGAAGAGATTCTTAAGCAGCTTCATATTGGTGCTAGATGAGTAATCTGCTGATAGTTTCTGCCATTTTAAAGCAGTGACAGCAAAGAGTTCCAAGCAACAAAGCTACAAGCACAGACCTATGGAGATGCTTTGAAAAAGCCCCAGCTAAAATCTCAGGCTCTAATCATTACAAATGGAGTGCTGCAGTTCATGATCTCGTGCTAACCACGCTGCCACAAGTGAACCATCACTGGGGAACTGATACCTCATCTTTCATTGGACAAAACGGTGATGCACCTTAAAAGCAAGACTCAACATTACTGAAAGCAATCTGGGATCCTGATTGCCAAATTCAGAACATCCGGTAAGAGTCTGAGTTTGCAAGAAAAAAAAACAAATGGAAAAGAGGCCCTCTCTGAAATTGGGCCCTTTCAAAAGAACAGACTGAGAACACCAAAAATTGCTAACCACACCTGGCAACGATGGTCAACACTAGAGATATACCCCAGAGTGCTTTCTGCAGGGGGCAGGGACTGAAGGGAGTGGGGTTTTCCCTATACACTCAACTCAGATAAAAGGCAGCATTTAAAAGTGCCACTTAACTGGTAAAGGCAGGCTCCACTGCCCTCCAAAATGAGTATTTCTTACCAAAAAGTAAGTTCATTATGAGTACGAGCTCCTTCCAGTCTGGTAAAAACCGTAGGTAAATAACTTGGCTAACCACCAATTTCCTGAGCGGTGTGGGCAGTGAGCTCATTAGTTTGTAGCTATAAATCATTCAGTTGCCTAAGTTTCGAGTGTAAGAAGCCTAGCAGATCCTTCATTGTAAATCCTCTGCACCAAATTAATTTCCATTACTTCAGGTCAGGAAAGGAGACTCCGCAGTTCATTACGAAGTAACACAGTGTGAGAGACAAAAGCCCAGAGGTCCGAGGGAGGTGTAGCATGTACTTGCCTGGATGTGCATTTTAATGACTGCTTTCCCAATCAGAGTGGCCCCGAAGAAGGTCCAGAAGGGAACCAGGAAGTGTCCACATGTTATCCCGGCCAGGTCAAACAGAGGGTTGGGAATCTATAATGCACAAAGGAGAAAAGGGCACAGCATTGAAGTGTTTTACTTAGAGAAGAGGAATGCTACAGACTTTGAAAACGAACATTTTCCCCTTATTTTGAGTTGATCCAAAACTCTTGTGTCTTAGTACTTACAAACAGAAGAAGGTTACAACCCGTAACATAAGTCTGAGGGATTCAGCCAGACATGTCGCAGACAATTCCACCCCAAAGGCCCCTCCTTACCCCTTGATTTTAAAGAAGCCTACAAAAAGTCTTCCCTGTGAAATGCACAGAAACCACAGCAAAGCCATTCTGGGTGATTTATCAAATTCCCCCCCGACAAGCCCATCGCTCCTGCAAGCCAGCATTCAAACCATCCCCAGTGATTTCCATCCAAGAAAGTGCATTAAAAACTGACATTCAGAATCATATGTATCCAGTTTAAAAGCACTGATTAGATTTTATTAAGCATATGCATTTAATTATTTTTTTATTGTTAAGCCCTTGCTTTGACATTTGGTGTTGTGATGCTGTCCCGTGCAATATTTCTGAACTTAAACCAAAAAGAATCCAAGTCCCAACCTCTCACACTTGGTCAGGGTTAACACAGAGGGATATTTAATTCACAGTAGCACTATCAGCTGCACCAACAAATACAGAGTGTAGATATTTAAGATCATAAAAAATAGAGAATGGTAATCTGAAAGCTGTGAGAAAGCCCTGGGGGTTCTACTTAGCTGTTAGAGACCAGCAATTCAAATCTATGAGCACCCACAGCACCACCTGCATAGGCAGAAATCCAAATGGTCTCTAAATATGCCCTGCTTAACTCAAATCCTCTTCACCTCCTGTCTGAGGCACAGGAGGATGGTAGATGAGTTACCCACACCAGAGCCTGCTCCAGGGCTCGGATCTCCTTGGCTGGTTGCTTTGGGTTTCCCCCACCTCAGTAAATTCACTGTGCGTTTTAATTACTGCGTTGCTATCAGCACAGAGAGAGCAGCAGGCTTTGGGTACAGGTACCCGCGCATGCCACCAACACATTAAAGGTGTCGCAGTAAAGAAATGACGTGGCTGCACGTTGGGCTGTATGAGCTGGCCAGTGAGAGGCTCTCTCCATTTGCTTTTGCACACATGTGCAATAGTGAGAAGTGCCAAAAACACCCACAGACAAGAGGGCACGCTCACAAGTTCCCACCAACCACAGCGAGGATCTCTTCCTTGCTCCACTCCTTTCCCCGAGCTGCCTTTACATTGCAACTAGGCCTAAGACAACGATATGGTTTTCCTACCGCCACTGCACGTTACACTCAGTTGACTTCACTGTGTACATTTGCGAAGTTTTAAACTCTATTTGACTGTGTTTTTATGTAGCATTTACAAGCCATTACAGCTTGGAATCCCAATGGCTCTTTTTAATGCCTCTCCTCCCACACTTCACCTCCCCGCTTGCTGCAGCTCTGCATTTATTCTATAACCAACGTTTACAAGTCCTCAAGTGCACTGTGGTGGATCCACGACTTCCCATCACTCCCCCAGCCCAGGGCAGCCTGCATATAAGCAGAAGGAAGCTGAAGCTCAGGGCACACGGAGGAACAGTGCACCAAGTAGGGAAGAAGTTAAGCAAATGTTTATCTCTAAAGCAGGAACCACAGAGAGCTTACAGATCACCTCTCCCATCCAGCAATCCCTTCCTCACGATCCCTATTTGTCCACATTCCACCTTGCCCAGCTCCCCCAGGAACTCATCCTGCTGACCACCAGCTGCTCTTGTTACACAAGACAGACAGACAAGGGGGATGGCTCATAAAATGGTGACTGCAGAGCAGTGAGTCAGAGCGCAGGAGCAGCCTCACAGCTCACCGGACAGAAAGACTTCAGGAACAGCTTGTAACCTACGTCTCCACTCTAAACATGAAGGCAGTTCAAGAGATTTAGTAAACAGAAGTTGTGTGCCAGCAGCTGTAATCGGTTTAATTCTTTCCAGCTAACACAGGTTACTTACATTCGAACAAATAGCTAACATTGTCATCTCTACAATTTAGGAAACTAAGAGAGATGCTAGACAAGTGTGGAATTAATACCTCATCAGCTGAGCAGCTGGGCTAATGGCTGTGGTTATTCCAGAAGAATGGGATCATAGGGGACCTAACAATTCCCCTCTTTGCAGTAATCACATTTCTGTGCGTTTGTGTGTGGGATGGGAGAGTAAAGCACATCATTCCTCCCCGTTCTGGAGCTTCCAGAGAGATTTAAACCTCAGACAGTTGAGAATTTTTTGAACTGAAAAGAACAGCATTAGCCTGCTTCAAGCACTAAAATAGCATCAGTGGAAACGTTTATACCATGTCTGTCTTAGAGAAAGAAACCTATGAGCAATTCAGATAGCCATGGCTGAAACTGTCTGCTGCATTCTGCTCCTCCCGGCTCCTAATAACCCACAGACACCTCCAAACTTCTATGGATGGATATGTCAGTCAGGTTCTGCACAGGTCATTTTCAATTGGTGTCTATCTTTGAATCTGAAAATGTCAAGCCACGCGACACAAACAGCAGAAGAAATAGCAGAAACTGTAAGTATAGGTACGTTGCTATTCCAAAGGCACTGATTTGCCAGGAGAACTAGTGTCATGAAGCCCAAAGGTAAAGCAGAAGGAAGGGTAACACGTTAGCTGTGCGTTCATGCAGAATTCGCTGTGTTTGGTACTAATCTAGGACTGGAGTTTCTCCATGCTATTGTACTTGCTGTACCACAACCATCCCATTTCCCTGCGCAGCAAAGAGAACACAAATAGCAAATGAGATGCGAAGATCCATATGGATTCAAACAAAACACAGCTCAGAGCATTAACCTCACTGTGCCACAGTCAGAACCGTAATGTGTGATCACAACCCCTCTGTCACCACAGGGCACTTACGGAGGCGCAGGCCAAAATGCCGAAGAACCCAACTTTCTGTACCAGGTTCTGGACAGCCAGCTTAGCCCGGGAAGCAAAATCCTGCAAAACAAACAGGAGAAAGTTATTAGTGAGACAAACCCTAAACTGAACACAGCTCAAAATGTACGTGATTGCAGGTCCTCCTTGCTTTGGGACTGTCTCATTAGCGACAAAAAGAAAGAGATGGTCAGTGTCAAATCTTCACACACTTTCAGTTTTTGGTGCTCCTTCCAGAGATGGCTCTCCACAATTCTGCAAGCAGTGATGAGTTCAGTTACTATAGAAACACATTTCTAATGCTTCTTTCCCTGTATTGCCGTACTCCCAAGCAAAAGGAATTCATTCCTTCCATATCATTTGCAACAATAAAAGTTACTTTCTCGAAACAAAGCCAGGATGCAGCAATCCCATTATCTGTCTGCAAACCCAGCGCCTTTTTCAAAACAGCTCATTCCAAACCAGAGCTGCAAAGTTCGTTCCATCTGCAGAGTTACATTCAGAGTGTTTTAAAAGTGGCAGAACTGAAGGACTGCAAGAGATCTGAGCTCCTCTTTATGAAGCCATGCTGAGAACGCATTGCCTGCTTTTACTCACGGCGAACTCCATTCTCAGCACCTGCCGTGTAAACGTGGGAGATTTGCCTTTTCAAAAGGAAACGTGAAGATTCTCACAATGAAGGTTCATTTGAATCAGGGGAGAGGAAAAGTTCTTTAAAGCAAAACTGTCCAAGAAGTTAAGTATGGTGAGGGTTACCTGCGCTGGCACTGCAACAGCAGTTACAAAACCCATGTCTCTTTGTTATCTTTGATGCACTTAACGAAGAAGTGACTTTGATCAGTAATTAATAATATTCTCAAGTTTTCCACTGAGAGTCAACTACGGAAGAATGCAGAACAGTTCAATTTGTGCAGCTGTAACTGTTAACCCCAGTTACAGTACCAGCAAATCACCCGCCACTACTCCACGCCTGCTTATGATTTGAATCCCGAACCACACAACAGACATCGCTTCTCTTGCCAGGTTAAGACCTGAGCCAACACCATCTGCTGTGCTTTCATGCCCTCTTGAAGCAGCAGCTTATCAACACTTCAAAGCTGTAAAAATCATTAACATCATCTTCAGGAAAATCCTACACCTAAAGCTAAAGCAGCAATTCAGGGCTATTTAAAGTGAAAAAGTTATTAATCATAACAGTAATGCTGCCCTTACAGGGACAGAATTCCTTCTTTAACACGGTGAACAGAAGCAGTGGCTCCTTTGCAGGGGTTTCATGTCTGCTCCAAACTAACCCAGCTGAATGTGACCACGATGTTTGCAGTTCCTAACTTTGTTCCACCGTTTCACGATGCTCACTATCAGAACTACCTGCACTTTCACAAGGCAAGACAGAATTTTTCCACAGCTCTGTAAACCTCATCATAAAGGCTGTGTAAAAGAAAACAATCCCATCACTCAGATGCATCCACGATGTGTTTCAGTGGAAGCCGTTAATGTTCTCACGTTAACATACTGACCCACTATCAGTGCTCTTCTGTATTCCTGCTCACAAGCTGGAAACGAGCTCTTTAGCAGGAGATCTGTTGATTAACACTTGCAGTCTGGCTGGTTTAATAAAGCAGTGAGGTGTAATCGTCATTTGACTCAACATACAGCAGTTATTCAATATACCACAACTCCATTCAGGCTACAACACCCTCACATAAGGTGAGGGCATTAAGTGGGCATCGGTTTGGTCACATTTCTGAAAGCAAACAGCTTTCCTCCCAGGATTTCTACACAGCTGCAAAATGCCAGGCTGCCCGCAATGCCCTCTGCTCACCTCCAGCTCACAACAGGACCCGCTTTAACACCAGCCATCAAAGTGCTGCAAAGAAGGCAACGGATTTGTTTCAGGGGAGGAAAAAAAAAAGGTTGTGCCCATTTTTTTCATCACCTCATTAATTCATCACTTTCTATTTTTAATTTAAAACTCGGATTCTTTTTTGTTTTCATTTAAAGTTTGTGGCCCTTCTGGTTTTTGTTCCATTTCTTTTGTAACACGTTCCTTATCTGTTACACAGCGACCCACACAAAGCACAGCGACAGTCCTTCAAACTGCAGCAGGGAACTTCTCTTCCTGTTCCTAACTTTCTAAACAAGCCACAAGAGATAAACGTCGGACATCTTTCCCCCCGTTTCTCATCGGGTGGTGTCATCACAAGCAGAAATAACTTACATGCTGACATACCCCACGGGGTCACAACAGAAGTATATCTTTGAGTCTCCACTTCACAGTGAAGGGGTTCAGTTCTGCTCGGTTGCTCCCCTACATTTCACCAGCCAAACCTTTGTGACAAACTGCAGTAATAAAAAACCCCTTCCAAGTTTCATTTCTCAGAGCACACGATCTCCAGTTTCACAACTTTTACCTATTTCACAACAGATCCTTCGCTGTTCCAAACCCTGCAAACAATCTTCTCACTACCAGCTTTTTTTTTTTTTACCTCCTGAGCATTCGAAATCAAAGCCAACCATTGCCCATTATTTACTGCTTTAACAAAGAAATCAAAGAAAGCCATAAAAATCAGCTACTTACAGGCACAACATTTCCCCCAGAATTAAAGCATACGGACCAGACCCGACTCTCAGCTCAACGTGATTCATTCCCTACCAAGTTTCGGGACACTTTTGCTCACTACGTCCCTCTCAAAGATGATTTGTTATGTTGGTTTGGAAATAGATTTCCTGTGAGCGCTGCAACACAGGCAAAGGAAGGTGAAATGATTAAACATTACTTCATTGGGTTAATCATAAGATCCCAAGAACTGGAATGGAAATCAGAGGCATCGAAAGGTCAGAGCTGCAATTCTGATTCACGCGTCTCAGCCGGTGGCCCCGGGAAGTTTGCTTCACATCGGCCTTTGTGAGCATCCACTCCCATAAAGACAGCCCTGCTTCTGGGAAAAGGAATGGGCAATCTTTGTCCTAACTGCAAGGCTTCTCCCCATTCTCTATTTTACCTCCTTTTCATTTTATCACTTCAATCGCTACTTCCTCCTTCTCCCTTCACTGTAAAATAAAATGCATCGCTTCTCAGTTATTTCAGAGCTGAAAGTTTCCCTGGATCTAGTTAACAAACTCCAGCACACGTGAAGTTGTGCCCCTTCTTTCCTCTATCACGCTGACTTAGTATCAGAACACAGAAAGGTCCCAGTTTATTGTTCACAAAGGAATTGCCATCGTGAAGTTGCAACCTGTTGTTTGGAGCATCAGGAAAGCTGCGACCCTCCCCAAACCAGCCGTGATGGCAGCAGTCAGCCTCTGAAAGAGAGGATTCGAGGCTGACCTGAGGCCACATGAACATTTGCTCTGTCAACTTCTGTCTGCTATCAGCACAGTAAACACTTCACAAACGCAGTGGCAGCTGTGCTAAGGGCACCAATAAAGCAAGAAGAGGAAGGCCAGTAAAGGTGGGGAAGGGTGGGATGGCACAGCTTCCATGTGAGGAAGAATCAGACAATCGTTCCAGCATTTGAGCATTATACACACTGTGCTCATCATCTTTTCATACCAGAAACAAAGTTTAATAATACAAATAGAAAACTTCAGAGGAGAACATTTCTCTCCAAAGGCTGAAGGCACCGTATGAAGCCACCGTCAGATTATTAAAAGGATAAATTCCTGAGCATCTAAAGAGCAGCCCACGGAGACAGCGCTCCTTTTAATGTAAAAATCCGAGTTATGTTAAAAATGAGCTGCGCAATATTTTGCCTCTCCAGCTTTCGATTCCAGCACAATGGAATCAAACACAGCTTATGGCAGAATGACCATCTGTGGTTAGGCAATCTACTCTAGAATTTCAGAAGCCCGGGAAGAATTATTAACTCATTGAAATAACACATTAACTGCAAAAGGGCAGTTTTAAAGAAGGCAGACAACTACCTATGGGCTGAGGGGTTACAACATACATCCATGCAACCGAAGCAGCAGCTCAGTCTGTGTTTAACAATCAGCACATCAATCTGGAATTAAGATGAGAAGAACAGAGATGAAGATACAGTCGGCAGCCACTGCCTATGGCTGCAAATAGATCCGTACTCAGGGACCAGAAATGCTGTTTCATACCTCTCCTGCATGACATCAATGGTGACAGATGTAAAGTTCCAGTAAGCTGCAAAGGGGAACATTCTGATAGCGGTGCATGGCAGTGCTCATCTCCCCTCCTGCAGCTGTGATGACTCTCAGCATCTTCGTGTGCACAAAAGGAACACGGTCCCACATCTCTGCTCTTTCTCAAACTAATTCCAGGTCAATGCAAGTAAGGGGAAACTAAGAAAGAATATTTCCACGTTGATACTTGGAGAGAAGAGGGCAGGAGAGGTAAGGTTTAAGTTTACTGATCACTCCTTCACACTGGAAAGATGGGCCCTCTAATAAGAACTGGGCTGTTAGAAAGTTACAGGCTTTCAAGGCTTACTGAAAGCAGCAAAGGGAAGGTGGCAGAGCAAAGCAGTGCTGGTGTCTGATAGAAGGTGTTTATATGTGACAGGCATAGGACAGCCACTGCAGATTAAGAGAAGTGGAGGAAATAAACTTCACAAGAGGTTTGGGTCTTTGGTGACATGAAATCTGGGAAAAGCGTGAACATCCAGGAATGTTAAAAGACAAACACACACAAACAAGGTGAAAATGAAAACACGATTTTGGGAAGTCCAGTATGAAACAGGAACGAGACGAGGCCCTCGACTTCACAGGCTTTACCAGGATTAAGCAGACTATCAGCATCAACAACTTGTAGGTATTTCTTCAGTTCGTCAGCCAGCCCTGGAACAGAGCATCCAGACAGACTGTGCAGCTTCCTGCCTTGGAGGTTTCCAAGAGCAGACCTGATAACACCCCAGGAACCCCATCTCATTGCTGACCCAGCCTGGAGCAAAAGTCTGGACTACAGACTGCCTGAGGTCCCTTTCAAGATTAATTTCTCTGTGATTCCATAACGAGATACGAGCAGCCACCTACAGAGAGAAGAATGGAGCTAAAGGACGTCCTATCGCTCCAGTTCCCACACGTCAGACGTTGACCTCTGCAGCCTCTGCTTCTGCAGTTGGAAGCATGCCCTGGCATTGCCCCCACCAACGTGCTGGCTGCTTAAAATACCTCTGAGCTGCACAGTGAGTGCTCATTTATCTCAAAGCTGCAATCGCAGTTGGCTGCTGTGGCCACAGGAATATCAGCCTGCTTACAGAGCACGACGTGTACTGCAGCATTCCAGGATATTGCTGACTTTATTCATTTTTTAATCCCTTATATATTATAAAATTCTATTTTTGCTGGGTTTAAGATCCGGGCATTGCAATGAGGGGCTCAAAAGGGCTGGAATTAAGCGAGTTATTACTTTACTTTAGCCGTCATCATCAAGAAAGGAAGCAATTTGTGATAACCAGACACACAGATTGACCTCGTCAATCCTTTACAAAACAGACCCACAGTCACCAGAAGTGAAAAAAAGCCACACTCTTCCCCCACAGGGAACTTAGAAATAATTTAAGGAAGAAGCCCATGCACAGAAAAAAAAACCCCACTTGTTTAATAAAAGCAAACCATTCCATACACAGCTGAGAAAGCCTTTTGCACACACCAGTCTTCCTACTCAACCTAGGCAGCAGATGTGCAAAGCTGAGCATACCTCTGCTTTGCCCTGGGAAGGAGCAGAGGTTCCCAGACAGCTTAGAGAAGTGGTCTGCATACCAGACTCTCGTACAACACAGATATTTAAACAGTGTCTGGAGCAGCGGGGAAAAAACAAAAGGCCATGATACCATAATTAGTTTGTATCAGTTATTGAAGGTGCTCCCTGAAAAATAAATATCCGAAGCAGCTGATGTGACCATTCACTTCTGATCATCCTTTCTCCGAATACTCTGGCTCTGAAAGAGTGAAACAGAAACATTCTAGACCAAGCAGCATGCAAGATCTGCAATAAGCTTGGGTATACTCCTTCTTAAGAGGTCTGTTTCTGTTGCAGTGTGACTTATTCAGCACTGCAAAATCGCTCTGAGCCAACAGCCAAACACTGGGTGAAAACACTGCAAAGCGATCCCGATTTCCTCAGTGCTTTGACTGATTTATGTACTTTCTCATTGAAGGTTACGAAGGCAGAAGGCCCTGTGAGGGACTTCTAGCTAACAGAGGTACCACAAGGAAAAGCTCAAAGAAGAATGTGAAAAAATCATCTCTAGATTATAGTGAGCAAAGCTAACACTGGTTTTTCCTTATCTGTAAGCAGGTGTGCAAATGAATGGAACAATGCAGGCACAGCTTCTCTGCCAGTGTCCAAAGCAATGCAGCAAGGAGGTGGCTCCTACATTTCTTACTCACAGCTCCCATTGTCTGCCCCGTGCTGATACATTAACTCTTTGCTCCCCCCTTCCTGAGGAAGCTCCCTCTACTAACAGTTCCCCTACTTAAAGCTTTTGCTGAGCCACTGAAGCTCCAAAGTTTGATTCATTATGAATTTACATTTAATTACAGGCCATGATAAGGAGGTGAGAGACCTCCGTCCATACATGAACAAAAGCACACATCGATCTGCATGCAGCCAAGCTTCCTGCTGGCTGCCCAGACCTGACGCTGACAATTAACAGAGGAAGCTGATGAGAAAAGGGGGAGATTGAAAGAACAAGCGAGAAACACGACCAACAGAATTTGATGTTGGGTTTCAACAAGTTATTTCTGGTGGGGAGGGGAAAAAAGAGAAGTCAATGTTTTCCAGTTATTGTATGTGAATTTACCACTTCCATCTTTATCATAACTGCTTTATAGAAGGCTCTCTGTGGTCTGCTTTAACTTCTTCCTTCTTGCAAAGAATACCCTCAAAAGCTTTTGCTTAGACCAGCAGCAGCCAAGCAGTTTCCCCCAAGCAGGAACTCACCGGATACCAACTGTTAGTTTAATCATGGGACAGATCCATTTATTTAAGTCCGCCATCTTTTCGCTGCTAATTAAGTAATATTTTGCTGATTAGTTGAACCTAATCATTCCATTTCAGTGAACTCACGGTGTCGTGTCAGAACACAGTGCTGGGTTCTCTGAGTTACCACGGCTGGGTGTGGTGAGCGTACTTTGTTCTGCTCCTACACTGAGGGACCCACGTTAGGACGTGGAAAAGCAATCCAGCCCAAGGCACAGGACCTGTCAGCAGTGCTGGAGAGATGGGTTTTGCATGTGTCCGACTGCCACTATCACAAAGTTCATCTCTTTAACTCCTTGCAGACGAGAAGCTGCCTCTCCCGAGCAGGAAGTTGTTCGGTGGAACTCCTGATGCAATGCAAACCGAAGCAGTTGCAGCTTTAGTTTAATACAAACCCTCTTGAGTCCACGTTGACAAATTCTTTTACAAGCCCTGTGGTTACAGGGAAGCTGGTTTCAGTCTGAGTCACTCCTGTTCAAACAGTTTACTGGAAATGGAGGGGAGGGGGAATTTTCAGAGAAGTCATGTGATGGCCAGACAAACCACAACCAGTAAAGGTTCAGTGGAGGCAAAAACAGGTCCCAGCAGCAACGGGCAGCCATTGTGCAGATGGCACCGGGTCATTTCCCAGGGATCCTGCTGCAACCCGGCATTCCTGCACATTTAACCCCTTGTCAAGTTTGTGTCCTTGCAGAGGCAGGATGCAGCCTGGGAAGGCAGCAAGCAGCAGGGACAGACAGGAACACAGGCAACTCGAAAATACTTTCACGTGGAAATATGGTTTGCAGAGAAGCAAAGCTTAACGTGTTAATCATTAGTTCTTAAGGCTATGCTACTTAATGAATCCAAACACCGAGAGCCATTAAGGATTAGATAGATAGCAAAGATTTTGGTACTTCTCTCTTAGTAAAGAGTGCCATAGCACAACAAGGCCCACACAGCATCCATCAGCAGGAACCTCGAGGGCAGCTGGCACTGAGCTGCACATGCACCAGAAACCTCTGCCAGCTTTTGGCACCTCAGCACAGTGAGAAAACAGAAAAGCAATTCACAGTCAGCAACCGCCGATCAGGAGCAAAGGAAAAGCCTTGCACTCGGGTGCGCGGCCACGAGGCTGCACAGAGCTCTGCTCGCACTGATTAGCAACATGCTGCCCCAGCACTAAGCAGCAGATTCACTTCCCCTAATTGAGAGGTTGGTTTGAATGCAGTGCTGGAGATACCCCACTGCTCTGCTAAAAGTCACCACTGCTCTGAGGTTTGACTGGGAGAGAACCCAGAGCAACTGAACACCATTTTGAACGTGTAGCATTCTAAAACACTGCCGAAGTACTAACAAATCAGAGCAAGCCGCTCTGCTCCTATAGCATGCTGAGCTCTGCACTGTGTGCAGCTCTGAGAAACAACAGCCCTGCCTGTAAACCACAGTCCCTCTCCAGGACAAAGCCACTCAACTAGAACAGGAGGCAGGAGAAGCTCTGGAGCTCAGCGTGTGCAAGCAGGTCTGGCTCAGCAGCACGCACAGATGCTTGGAAAGGAGAAGTGAGTGTGCCTTAAAACGAGGGGCTTTTCCCAAGTACAGTAATGGGGAAAGTACGAGGCAAACCCACATCATCTGCAGGATAATGGGTTTTCTCAATACCCAGCTCAAGGAGAAAGGTCACTTGGATTTACAGTCGAGCCAGTATCACCCAACAGACTCTTTAAAGTAAAGTAAGTAATATTTCATTCCATGCAGTTTTGAATGGAGAACTAAAAGGAATAAACGGTGTAAAATTTTAAGTTCCCTTTTTTATGGCTGTTGTTTTTTAAGCTGCCAAACTAGCAGGAAAATTCCCCCCTCAAAGATCAGTCAGGCTGGGTGTTCAATTCAAGGTCTATTCTCGCCATAGAAGATCCTCATCTGGTTCTCAAAATTACCATTGTTTCTTGAGAAACAGCAGCAAGCAGCTCTAAACAAAACACACGCAGGCAGAACGTCAAGTCAAGCCGTTCGGCTGTGCCTTGTAGGCATTCTCAACTCAGCAGAAGCAGAAGGGGAGGCAGTTCTTCCAAACCCAACACACCCGATTTCATGCCCTTCAATAAGGCAGGATGAAGCGAGACCTTTATGCTGAGAGAAGGCTTCTGTCACTTGACATCAAGCAGCTGCAGCAGCACCCATGGTGTGAGACACTTGTCACATTCCCTGCTTCCATGGGCGTAAGACCTAAACCTGGAGAACGGCACAAGCTGATGCAGGTAATAAAGACTGTTATTGAGCAATTTAAAAATAGACTTTATAACTGGTCACGGAGTTGCAATTACAGAGCAAATAGTGATAAGCTACGCTAACGATTGGGATTTACTCAAGGTCATAGGAAAAGGCAGGCCTGCCTCCCACAGACATCCAGCAAAAACACAATCGGTGCCAAAAGCCAAAAGGAAGTTGTATTAATAAGTGGAAAAAACTGAACTGTCAGTTTTATGAGCGCAATACAATTTAATCAGACAGTCAAAGCCTCACGTTAAGAGAACTCTATAGAAACCAAACCACAAACGCAGTTCAAAAAGATACTATTTTTTTCCTGGCCGTCCATCCACAAAACGCATCTCAACGCCAGCTCAATTGTCAAGAAATTAAAATCAAAAGGCTAAATAACACGGCCATTTTGCTCAATGAATGACACGCTGCCATCCGTTCCCTCGCAGCAATCCACGCAGCCCGCCGCGCTTTGGCCCGTCCTGACAAATCGCTCTCTAGCAAAAACGTTCTGCCCAAGAATCTCAACTGTTCGTTCTGGAAACGGCTCCGGCTGCTCCCAGAGCTCGATGTGCACAGAATTTGCTGGGAGAGTTTCAGTAAACACAGATAACGTCTCAGCTCTCGAGTCATGCATTCGACTGTTGGTTTTTTCCCTCTAAATGGGCCGCGCTTTTTATACAGGGATTATTTGCCAAGCAAAGACTGACAGCAGGACAAAGACCAAAGCAGGTTTTTTTTTCCCCCCTTCCACCGCATCTTCAAAGAAACAGAAGAATTTACTACTGAAATAGCAGGAAAACCCTATGGAACATTTTAGCGGGGGAGGCTTTCATAAAACAGTGTTCACTTGTGAGCATTACTGGATTGCACTCTATTTCCAAAAGCTGCATCCACTATCAGGGAGGGGGGGAGAGAAGTATTTGTTTATATCAAGAAAGTTCCCTAGCAGAACAGTTAATGGCTGTGGACGGCTCCTGAACAAGATGCAAACTCCTGTCCTGACTGCAGAATTGGAACATTTGACTGACGTACAGCATCAGTCGCAAACCATGTTATCACACAAACGGTATTTAATCTGTCAAGAGAACAAATCACAAGATCAACAACGTAAAGGGATTTGAGGCAGCTTCACTGCATTTTCACATCAGGAAAAATATGTTTCCTCTGACTGATGGGGCTGTCGGTGGCCGAGGTCATGCAGGGTGGGTTAAGCTGAATGACAGCCACCTGGCCCAGGGAGGTTTTAAATGCAGCTTTTCCATAATCATGGTTGTTACAGCCCCTCCTCTGTCACCAACCTGTTAGCTTGCTTCCTCCCTATCTTTACACTGTGCTGCCTTTGGAACTGTAAATACATGCAGTATTTGCAGCAGATGCTTTGGCTGCATCACTCTACGTGCTTCAACAAGCTCGATTCTCAATCTCCTACCCCCAGAGGTATCTCTACCTGATGGAGAATCTCCCTCCACCCCTGGGAAGTCCCTTGTGTACTTGCACCAACCGATCTCTGGCCTATTCCCATTTCATTGCAATGGTTATTTGCTCCATCCAGTTGTTCTGTGTTTCATTAATTCTGTTGGTTTGCACTGTTCTTACTTGTGCAGTCTCTGCGTGTTCCAGCATCTCCTCAAATTCCTGGTACTCTTCATCATCAGGTTCAGCACCAGAGAGTCGGGCCGCCCTCGCCATAAAATACGGAGGCAGCTCTCCAATGGCTGTGCCAGCACCCTGGGAAAAAGAATAACTCAGATTTATTTCTCTGTTCTCAAATGGGAAACGCGATATGCACAGACATTTCAAAAGGTTAGAAGCCAGAGACGTGTGCCATGTTATAACTGCAGAGCTGTGGAAAGCAGTTGCTTTGAGGAGCTTGCTTTCATCCACCAGGACAGCTTTTTCCTGACATTAAATATAAAGCCATTGGCTTTGAGTTCCCTTTCTTTCCATGTTAGGGAAATGCAGCTTTTCTCAATGCAGAGTACCACACTGCGAGGTCACAGCTGTGAGCCCTGCCTGCCCCGGGGCCAGAAGTGTGCTGCTGTGGGGGGCTGCAGCCCATCCCCATCCCACATGCCAGCCCGGCCCAGCCATCTCGCCTCCTGCACGGAGCCAGGCACACTTGCCAGCATGTGACAGCTCCTGCACAGCCTGCAGAACGATGTGGGAACTCCTCCCCTGTGCCGTCATGCAGTTTTACTTACGGTTCACAAAGTCATGAGATCTTGTGCAAGTGTTTATTAGAAAACAGGGTCAAGTTTTACTACAGCTACGAGCAAGGAAAATAAGGTTAAGCAAAGCTCGATCTGGAGATTTCTCTGTCCTTAAGATGGAATAAAGAAAGCCAAGAGAAGCAGAGATGAAAGCACGGCTCCTTTCTCACCACAGGAAAATTATATTTGTTTTCTCAGGACATCAAATGACTCATTTCAGTCTTGTGGGTAAATACAACTTCAGCTTAACCAAAGAAAAAGAATAGAAAAGAGTGATGACCGAGACTGAACATATGGATAAATAGAGGCTAACGAAACAGGAACTTGGATTAAACTCAGAATAGTTTAAATATAGGACAGGTAACACACAATAGTTGGGCAGCACACTGGAAAAGTGCTAAAATTGAGCCACACACAGATGGCTTTTCTTTCTTAGGGTCAGGAGTGAGTAACAAATGCTTTTCTACCCCTTTGAAGCTATGTAAAAGCCTTTCAATTTCCTTTGTTCCCACTCTATACGCAGCTGCATGCGAGGGAGAATTCCAGCTGCCACGGGGACTCCAAACCAACAGGTTATGGCTTTCCATCCCACCCTCCTCTGCAGTTACCCCAACTGCTATGGTCTCACTCTAAGCACAGCATCACACCTTTACACCTCGTTCTCCACAGCAGAAAAACCCAAGCGGGTGCAACAAGCTGGACTTCATTAATCTGCCTGCTGCTGGCACGGGAGGGGAGATCAGCCTGCACACAGTAGCAACGATGGTTCAGAAGAATTCACTTGAGGTTATGTTCTCAGGGTGATGCAAGAACAAAAAGTCACATTGCTCCTCCAGGCTCTGCCAATTCGCCTTGGCTTCGTTCTGCTCGCTGAGGAAGAGGTTTGCATGCGTGTACTGGACGTGAACTTTCATTAAAGCAGATCGGTCACATGCTCATTACAAAACATCTCCGAGTTGCAACAGCATCATATGATTTCAGGGCTACCCAACATAGGTTCCCTAAGTGTGTTTAAGGAAAAAATATAAAGCAAGCTATTAAGGATCCAACCCAGTAACTATTTAACTGCTCTCTGTACCATCAGCTCTCTATTGAACACTGAATGCAGGTTCTGCTAACGGCAAATTGGAAGAGCTGGATGCTGAGCAGAATTCTTTTACACAGCACATTCAGGAAAGGAAATGGGGAAATGACTCCACTAGAAAGAGTCGCTCAGACTGATTTTATCCTGGTCAGGACACAGGCGGCCTGTTCTGCTAATCCCAGCAGTTACATGCTTTGATTCTTTCCCCTCCTTAATAAGAAAAAAGAAAGCTGTAACGCATTATAAATGTAGGGCACTATTGAATGCCCCGTCCCTGTGGGATGGCAGGCTGTGAAAACTGGCATACACCTCACAGATTGTTCTGGGGAGTCTTTCTGCAGGACGGGTGGAGCCAATTTGTAGAGTGATTTCTTTAACCATCATTTCCATTTCACCTAATAATTCCTTAGATACGGTGATATTTAATTCCAGCAACACTCATTATCAACAGGAATGAGTATCACTGTCGTGCAGGGGAGCTGTAATGATTTTAATCTCTGTACCTGGTTTAGGTCAGCTGGAACAGATGCTGATGTTTTGGTGATCTGAACCCAATCCCTTCTGCACAGCAATCCCTGCACTCCGGCCGTGCAGGATATACTCAGCCTGAGCAGCTTTACAGGCAGAGCTCTGCAGAGTGCCCCAGTGGGACCGTCCTGCTTTCAACATTGTACATGAAATCTTATATCCGTGCCCCTCTCCTGTCTCCTTCCAAACAATCAGGGAGATCAGCCAGCTTTGGCTTTGCAGCCTTCTGACAGCGTTTCACTTTACAAAGCTGAAGGAAAGAAGCTGGCAGTGCTACTGCACCACTTCCTCACGGGGCTCCGTGTGCTGTGCAAGGAGCTGCACGCATCCAGTCACTCCTTTGCTTTTGCATTCAGCCACTGTTTCTCATGATACATTCAGACTTTACATCCAATTAGAAGCTCCCATTAAAAAAAAGAGTTCAATCAATGAAACTCAGATGAGGAATTACGCTGATTATTCCCCATCTCACTTCCAAGCTGAAAACGGACTCAAATCAAGACTTTTTAGGAAGGTTCTGAGTAGTAAAAGCTCATCTTGCTTTGTTTTCTGGAGGCTGCTGTTACCTTCCAGTGCAGGGGAATCTGGATCAGATACGACAGAACCCTGAGCAAGTTTCTTCAACAGCTTCCATGAAATGTGAACTGGAATCAGGACAAAAGAAATGAACTGGAAGAAGCAGCAGCAGTCGCCAACGTGATCTGGCTTACAGGAAATTAGCAAGCAATGTTTATGTATTCTTGAAACATTCCAAGAAAGCATAACATTACATGAGACACCACTGAGAGACGGGGATGCTCCCGAGGGAAAAGTGAGTGGAGACAGAGGTCAGCAGAAAGGTGGTGGTCGGGAAACTCCAAGGCGAGAAGGGAAGGCGGGGAGGGGGATGGTTTGCTCCAATGCCTTTCTCCTTCCCACAGCCTGGACCAAGAAATGCTGCTCTCGTGAAAGACTGGAGGTACTGCTTGTTCTCCTCTGAAGGACACAAGCTTTCAGTGCTTGCTATTAATTCATTTCTGAGCTTAATTCTCATCATTGTTCAATTATTTTAGATGCTGAAGATTAAGCAATGTGTGTTTGCCCCGAGTTGCGTTTATATTTTGCAACCCTAGAAACATGATTATAAACGCCATTTTTCTGTTTGCCTTAAACAAACACAAGCAAAATTAAAAAGAGGGAAAAAAAGCTGATATTTATGGTCTTATAAGTACTTGTATCTCCAGCCACTCACCAAGCATTCAGGGAAATCTGTATGTCCTCTCATTAGAAAGACTGGAAATCAAGATACACTTCGCTTCTCGGGAGAGCTCCAAATCCACTTTTGCCATTATTAAAATCACAAAGGATTTTGTACATTACTCCACATGAACACTGTGAGCTGTATCTTACTTTGTCTGACATGACTCGAGTCCACGATGCGCACAGCCCAAACCTCATTCCTGCAGGCAGTGCAGCTGCTGATCATCTTAAAAGCCGCAGTGACCAAAGTTGCCCTAAGATACCTCTTTGTACCATGAGGAGGAATGTGGGAACACGAGGGCAGACAGCAAATGCGACCTGATTTCAGGATTTCCCCTCTCTACATTAGAATTTGACAACCATGAATTAAACAATTAAGTGGACGCTCAGAATGGGAATCCAGCAGTGAAAACAAAGTGAATCTGGCATAGAGATCTCAGCAGATATATCTGTGTAAACTGGGAGTTAAAGTCACCTATCCAGAGTGAAACAGGCACCAAAATGACCAAAGTCACCCAAAAAGCAAACTATGCAAAAACTGCAGAGGGACTAAAAGAAACAGAAAGGAAGCTCCAACGACAGCATTTCCTGATCCATTTAGAAGCCAACCTGCTTTTCCTGTTTGAAGAGTTTGCCCTGATGGAAACAGGCAGAGAAAAGGAAACAATATACAAAAACATGCAACACAGCACTGTATGTAATCTGATTCATTGACAGAAGCCAGAATAAACATCTCAGCTGCAGTATCAGGGCCTGAATCCTTTATAAAAGCATCTGCAACTTCCCTCACATTATAAACTCAGATTTTTTGAAGCTTATTATTTAAGAGCACGCTGTGCAACACTGCAGCTCTTAACAATTGGTCCTTTAAGAACTTTAAGATTAATTCTACAGGGGATCAACACTACATGGCCAGTACAGAAAAGGCTGATCAGGAAAGCAGCTCTTTGTACCGCAGATATAAATGCAGCAGCGTTAAGCCATCGTTATTTGGCTCAAGAAAGCAATCGCTGAGTGCTGCTGAACAGAGAAATCAGGTGTGTAGATTAAAGCAGCTCCAGTTTTATGAATCAGGCCTTACCCACATGCAGGCCTCCAGCCTGACTTTGGAGATGATCGCCCACAGAGAGATGGATCCGCCGCCCACCTCCTCGTCAGGGCAGATGATCTGATCCGGGTACGGAGGCTCAGGAAAATTAACAGAGTTACATTCATAGGCAGCAAGAGTAACCGACGCTATGTGTGGACCCTGGAAAAACATAATATCAAAACACAGATCACGTGAGTTGTAATAAAGATTAAAATTAAAAACCAGCATTTACCTGATGGAAAAAATGTAAGCTAAAACTTACCTTCTCTCACTTAAGCCATTAGTGATGTTAAATAACAGATAGAGTTTTTCTAAGAGCATCAGAAGTGCCATGTAAGCTATTCATACTCTTTCAAAAACCTTTTCCTTGTCATCAAAGAAAAATGTTAAGAAGTCTTTCAGTTTCTGCCATGGCACCGCACAGCACGACAGCGCTGCCAAGGCACGGCAAGAATCCTCTCTTCTTAAAACAGGAGCTTATCAAAGCTTTTAAACGGTCTCATTACACAGAATCACCAAGGTTGGGAAAGGCCTGCGAGATCATCCAGTCCAACCACCCAGTCCAGTTGGAGGATCTTGTAGATCTTTCCCAACCTTGGTGATTCTGTGTGACTCAGATGCTTAACAGCCAACAGCTTTATTGGCGCAGGTGTTCTCCCTACTGTTGTTTTTAGAGGATGAAAGCATATAAATTCTGTATCAAGTTTTGTTTTGAAACGACCAGAACTCGTCACATCTTCCATTGGAGCTCTGCAACTTTTAGATGATCATCAGCTGATCATCAAATGCCATACAGATGGATTTCTCCTGCTCTCCATCTCGCATCAAATGATTTATGGGGCAAACCACCAAAAAGGAGCATCAGTATTGACTATAGAATTCAACTGCTTCAGTCTTAAAGAACCATTGATATTTTAATACAAAAGAAGTCACAAGGCAATCCTACAGCTACATTCAGCCCTCCGAACCCAGCACTAGGTGTCATAGAAGAGAAATCCTTTAAATGAGGTTTATTAGACCATTAAGGGAGCCTAATACCTCCCAGAGCCGGATTTCTTACAAAATAACAAGGGAAAAAAGAAAGCATGATAGAACCCAACACCATCATTTCCTCTTTGGAGGCTCCCAAAGCTAACTCTGAAATGCAAGAGCCCGAGATATGAGAATCTTACAGTCTTCATTTGCACATGAAAGGGTGAGATGCTGCAGCCTCGCACCAAAGGTGGGGCCTCAACGCCTTTCCTAGGCTTGGGGAAGAAGGTTTTAGGTGGGTTCACTCATGCCAACATTACAGGCCTCAAAGAAGAGACCAGAGCATCTACACAGCCACAACCACATGGAAACTTACCACATGGTAATGAGATACAAACTCATCTCATGGCAGTGAGATACAAACTCTGAAGTTCATTGATGTAAAATAAGAAAGAAGAGATCCAGAACTTGATCCACAAGAAGTGATTTTGATGTAGAAGGAAGAACAAACAAGTGACTTGTAACACGTACTAGAGACACCGTGAAAAGCCACATTGACAATGGACTCCTTTTTGATAACAGCTGCAAGATCCACCCCCCATCCCAGCTATTTTGGATCTAAACAAATAATGCATTTCTATTTTACTCATGGAAGACGGGCAAAGACAGATTGAAGCTCTCTTCAAATCACTAAGCACGTTCATGGCAAACCTGGTAACTTTTCTCCACCATGTTCTAAAGCTTACAGAATTTAGTTGCCCTCCCCACTCTGACAGCTAAGCTGGGACAGAGAAAGGTATCTCAAGCCATCTTCCTTAACTCACTGTTTTCACCTGCAGAAATTGGCAGTAGAAGTCTCTTGAACATGCAATTTGCATGGAGGAAATCCCCGTGCACTTGAGTTTAAATGACCATTTCCTATGTTCCCTTGAGAGTAAGGGCACTCTCGCTGCCAAGGCGGGGTGATACGGTGTGTGAATCCAGAAGTATGATTTTCAGTTCCACAAAATTTGGCAGGTCGACCACAATACAGCACAACTACAGCCAGCTGCGATGGCAGGCTGTTACTTTCAGTTTTATAGCAGCAAAATATAACCTGTGCTGTTAACGAAGCTCCCCCATTCTCTTGGCAAGGTTCCTCTCAGAGCACTGCCATGTTTCTTCTCAAACTGTGCTGTGAAGAAGGCTCTGCGCTCCCAAGAGGATGCAAAGACAAAATGCCTCCTCTGGGAGCTCCTTGCCATCAACTGCTTCTCCCAGTGGGGTTACCAGCCTTAGAATGGCCCAATAGTCCCAAAGCATCACCTCCTGTTAAAAGCTCAACCAACAGATGTCTGCAAATGAAAAGGTCTTACTGGTGGCAGCCAGTGGGGAAAAAAAAAAGGCATTTGCAAAGCTGCTGTAAAATGGCCAGCAAGCCACTTGAAGACTACACCAATGGAACATCATTCTTCTGCTGCAATGTAAACAATTCCGTAACGGAAAGAAGTTGGAGTTATGGAACCCGCTGAAGCCACATTTTAACTGGAATAAGAAATAAAGCATAAACAGTTCATTTTAGAGCGACAAAGTGCGGGGTCTTAGAATTCAGGGAGAGCCAAAGGGGAGCAGAACAATCCCATGTCCTTGTGGCACAGCCCAGCTGTCCTGCTAGTCCAAGGGCCAGCAGCTCCCAGCTTGGCAGCCGCATGCATCACCCCCCACATCTGCTTTTGTTTGAGTGCTGCTTTGAGAGCTCACGCAGAGCACAACGCTTCCACAGAGCCCGGTTACCAAGCACCTCCCAAAACAATGGCTGGCTGACCAGCAGTGTGGCTTCAGGGAGGTTCTGCATGTTGCAGAACAGGCACCATTTTGCTCTGTAGGCAGCAGTGGGGCTGCTTTAACTCTGCTTTAACAGGATGGGGAACCAACTCCAGGTGCCACCTTTGGGAAATCCCAGGCCATACACACTCAGATGCACACCCTGTGCTCCTTCCAGTCAGAAGGATTCATTTTCACACCATTTTTAACCCTCTCCCAGCAGTACCTTCCCACCTTCTCCCCTTGTGCACATACTGTGAGCTTTGCCTCTTTCAATGCCTAAAACATCTCCTCCGCAACCCTACCTTTAAAAATAGCTCCATAAAACTACTTCAAACCCTCATACCAGACAACAAGCACTAAAACCAGCCGACTCAGTAGACGTGCTGCTTGCCAAACCAGGAACAGTCACAGAAATTCAAGGCATGTAAGATCCTGAACACAACTGTCTTTTCCTCACCTCTCCAATGAAGGAGGCACTCATAGGGGCCAACGCAGGAGAAATTGAGAAACGTTCTGCTGACTCGGGCTAGAAGCATTTGCTTGCCACTGCTGACGACCAGCAGGAGCCTGTGGTCAGGCTGGAATGCCATTTGTTAGAAATATCTGTGCCATTTAAAATCAAACAGGACAAGAGCTGGTCACTAAGAGCAACTCAACATAAATCTGTGTTTCAGTAATAGTGATCGGGGGGAGGGCTGGAAATCCCTATTTGGACAACTCTGAGTTCAGGCAACATCGAACTCCTGAACCTGAACCTTCAAGAGAACTTGGAATTTTAGTGACTGAAGTCACCCCAGTCAGAATGGATGCTGCTAATCCTTAGAAATGCATTATTTCTAATGTGTTATGAAATGTCCAGAAAGTAGAGGGTGTTTTTTAATCTATAAATCACACTCGGAAATTCACCACTACAAGGCAAAGCTCTGATCTTTAAAAACACACTGATGTTCATTTTATTTACAACAGAGAAGTCTTTACCGGGAGGAGAAATGACTGCAGATCCAATTAAGAGCGAATCACGTTTTCACCTTATCAATCACTCTGTGCATCCAGACTGCAAACAAAACCATAGCTGCAAACAACTGCATCTCAAAGGCGGTCCTCTCCCGTGTCCCTGCACACAACAGCCATCCTGCTCGAGTGCTGCAAGCACAAGAACAGCATCTAATTTTAACCTTTTGTATTTGGAGAAGACATAACTCCAGACTCATTCTCATCTAGAAATACTCCACAAAGAAAAGTGATACGTCCGCCAGCAAGAGAAATATTACCCTGAACTCACTGCTGAACTTAATGCACTAAAAATCTGCTTTCCTCCATGGATACGGAGCTTTTCATACTGGCCTCAAGACTCAGCCTTTCCACAGGGGGGAAACATGTCATTCTATATTTGATTAAGATAAATTAGAAAAGCAAAAGCTTGCTTCGCATGGGAAACATCCTGCAAGTGTTGCCCCAGGCTGCGACTCATCTCATACTTATCTATGAAGTCACTACACCTCTCCAGAAAGTAACACCATCTTACAGCACCTTTTTATCTCCAGGAGCAGCAAACAGCTGCCCACAGTGCAAACTGCTCTGGGAATACAGGAGGAAAACTGGGCCCAGAGGTGGTCAGGAAATATGTTGATCCAGTCTGTCTGTCTGTGTGATGAGATTAAAATGTCTCGTGATTTAATGTGTCGTCTGGTATGCAGTATAGGACTAAAAAGAGTCTCTGAATGAAGAAGGATCCCATCCCTACAGCATCCTCCGGTGACTCAAGCATCCATCCGGCAGCAGGGCTCTAGCACACTGTCATTTCAAGCAACGTATAAACTTTACAGTCACATGTCTGTTAGCAAGTTTCCATTCCCACTTCAGTCAAGCTTTGCCCCACAGTTGCAGAGCTGATGGAAATTCCAAACCGTGAGCCACAAGCTCTGAATATGACTGAACAAGAACCACCGAGGGAGCAGGCACGTGGTCCCATGGAATGCAGAATGGGGCCATGTTGCTACTTTGAGGAGTAGCAAGAAAAGCACATGCATTGTAAAGCGATGCCCACGCTGCTTTCTATAGGAGCAGTCACACAGACCCACGCCAGGAAAAGGCACAAGTGGAAGAATCCAAGTTCATATTCTGGTGCTGACAGAAGACAAAAATAATCTGTCAACATTTTTTCCTCGCCCTTCCTTAGTCAGCCATTTATTATTGCTAAGGAATAAATCACAGCATTTGCTCAAATTGACACCAGCAGTGATGATTGGCTTTAATGCCTCCAATTAGAGATTGCCTTGCACTGTTATCATTATTTCCAGCCGGCTCAAGGAAGCGGGGAGGAGAAAAGCACAAAGTTCAGGCTGCTCACTTGGAAAGAGAAAACAACCAACAGCGCAGAGATTGCAGGAGAGCAAGTAAGGAGAAAGTGTGATGTGACCTCCCAGCAGCCACAAGGAAATCAAGAGCAGATAATGAAAACCAAGTGTCAGCATCTGAAAGGTAAAGTCCATCAAGCTCTGAAAGGAAGAGAACGGTGCCCCGACTGATCCTACAGCTTGGGGCAAGCTCAGACCCCTATAACTGCCCAAGAGGCTCAGTATGGTTTAAACATTAAAATGACATCAAAACGTCACAGACTTCTGAAAAGTCATAGTAAGAGAGCTAACCTCACACAGCCAGAGGAGCTTCCCATTAGATATTTACTACCACAGCTCCAGCTTGAGATAAACTGTCCAGCTCCTGACATGCACCGATTCCAGCAGCACTGGAGGCCATATAAGGCACTGGCAGTCACCCTGCTTCGGGCACTGACTCGGGCAGCCCAGCAGCTCACAGTGGGGCAGGAGGGAGGTTCCTGCTTCCAGCCTTCCCCCAGCTCCCTGCCAGGCTTTGCAACCTCTCACAGCAGGACAGGCAGCTTCTTCCTGCATTCAGGCACCAGGCTGGAGGGGAGGTGGGGGTCATGCCCTCCCAGATTGGGCTGCAATAGTTGTTACCTCCACAGCATAATCCAGAAGGACATAAAACAGAGGTTGAATCGATAGGTATTTCAAATATATATATATATATATATATATATACACACATATATATATATAAAATATATATATATTATATATATAAAACAACAGTGGGTGCACTCACAGCCTCCAGACTCTAAACGAACATTTTCCCCTTGCAAATACCACATTTAAGCACAGATGTTTTTAAATGGAAGGAAGGCACCCAGGTTACTACTCAGCTCACCTGGCAGCAGTGCCCATCTCAAACCATTGGGTTCTGCCAGTTCATCAGCACATTACAAACACAGATGCTGCAGTTTCAGGCAGAACAGAGCCCATGTGAACGGCAGGCAGCAGTTCCCAACAAGAGATGGTAAGCAAAGAAGTGATTTTTGTAAAGGGTGTTGATTCGTGTATTCCAGGATGTTCCATTGTGCACAGTGCAGGACAGCTGGAGGAAGCAGGTTTAAAGGCATGGAGGAAACAAATGAAAATGTACATTGCATGCCAGCCTTACACAAACAGGCTCCATTTCAACTTGCTTTACAATTGATTCCTGTCTTCTGCACCGCCATGTATTTTTCTTTAAGGGCCTTAGCTCAAGAGCAGTAACCCGATCACAGGTATTAGACTAAACCAGGTTTTATTTCCTTTGCTTTAGGTTTGCCAACTGATGCGTATTGAAGAGCTGCAAGGAGTGGATATGAACACTTAGCAGTAACTCAGTGCTGAGAGGGAGAGCGTGGCTGTGTCCCCCACCTGCCTGGGCAGCTCAGGTTCTCCTCCTGGCTTTTTTCCTTTACACACAGAACACATCACCTATGTGTTATTCACGATCATTTTGAATGATCCCCCTACAAGGGAAAAACAAAAAGAGCAAATATTTTCAGAAGCAGAAAAATCACTGAGAAAACACTCCTGTATTGAAGTCACTCATTAACAGGGGAAAGAACGAGAATAAATGGTGTGGATTCCCAAATTCCAACGCGCAGTTCACAGTGCTAAGAGTAAACCCTGCTGTGTAAGCTGCTCTTTGCAGAACCACTTCTGTGATTCTACCTCGGGTCTCCTCACAAGTTTGGCTCCCGTTCCTGGATCACCGAAACAAATGTGATTTTAAAAAGCAATCGGTAGTTCTGGCAGGAAAGGGGGGTGTGGAGGTACTTGTTTTGTAATGGTTCACGCCAACAACGCTTTGGGTTTTTTTGGGGGAGAAATGTTAACACGCTCACGATTGCACGACGTGTCTGATTTCCAGCGCTCCCATTCTAAGCTAACATTCTAAGTGTGACTCTCTCTGGCTGCGTGCTGCTGTGCTCTCCGCAGGCCAAAACACGACCTCTGGCCACAGCCAAGCCCTGGAACCAATTCAGAACAAAAGCAAGGCACTGAACCCTCCAGCCCAGATAAACCCCAGTGAGCTCTCCAAAGTCAGCCCTGTCAATGAAGGCACAGCCTTTGCGATGTGCTTCTCTTTAAAGGCAGTTCTTGGTCCTTTCTCAAGGCCTGAAATTACTGCCACGCTCCTTCAATCTGCCGCAGAACGCCCGAGAAAGAATTGGGTGACAAACCCACACATCTGAAAAAATCCCAGCCCTTTTCTGACCTCGGTGCACAAAGCATTCCTATTGTACCTCACGTTTCCTGTTTGCGTTGCTCTGCAGCCCGGCCACCGAGCAGAGCTCTCCGGCTGTTGCTCCACTTGGCTCTATCAGCAAGGGAGCAGAGATGGGGATTTAGAAAAACAAAAACACAAACAATTGCAGACAGCCAGAACTCGCGTTGCACTCCTGACCTGTAAGGAATTCACTCCCATTCATCAGCCACCACTACAGACTGTATAACACAGCATATATACCGAAGGGACACGTATTGGCTGGCTCTCACACAAGGCTTTCTGATGGGCACGAATTCTACGCTGATCTCCTTTCCCTCGATCACATCAGCTGCAATTCACTGCCAGAGCTGAACCGAAACCAAGTCAGGCAGCAGCATGAAGATGGCAGAGGGCAGCTCCAGCCCAGCACCCCACCCAGCACTGCCTGCTCCTCCACCCCACAAGCACAAGAAATCATCTCCCAGCAATTAAGCGATTCATGCCATTTGTCTCTTAATATACCAGCAATATAAGAGCAAACAGATCGAGACTAAATTCTGCCCCTAGAACGACAGCCCTGTACGCTGCTAAACCCTTGGAGTCATTAATCCTAATAGCTTTATTTCCTACAGCACCACATCGTGATTTCTATTTTTAAAGTGTTGTTTTTAAAAGAATCCTGAAATGACTTTAATGGGCTTTGGGAATAAAAGCCAGCAGACTTGTTTTGAATGTGTCAGAATAAAGAGGATTCTTGGAAGAGCGGCCGGCTTCCACACTGCTGTGCTGAAACCTGCTCAGTGCCAGCCCTGTGCTCAGTGCCAGCTGCAGCTGGAGGATCCCTTCCCAAAAGCCATGTTGGATTTTACACTTACTGCTGGCTACGACCGAACAGAAAGCACTGAGCTGGGAACCAACACAGCAGATAACGTTTAGATCCTCTATTATATATAGGAAGAATTGCAGAAATGTCAGCTTGATCGCAGGCTTTTTATTGCCAAAATCCACCTTTCCCTCCCTGACCAAAATGCATTCAGCAAGAATGCTCTGGTGACCAACACAATCAGGAGCAGATGTGAGCTGACAGCATTGGGGGCAGCGCTGTGCCCCAGAGAGAGGCTGCCTGGTATTGCAGGCTCTGCTTTAAGCCAACCTGTTGTTTCCAAACCCTCACCCCTGGATCTCTCCTGCAACAAAGTGGCTGCTGTAGATGCTCTGAAGAATCCAGATGAATGATAGTTCTCAACACTGGAAAAACAGCTCACTGCGCCAGGAAAGCAAATAGCGTCACTCACATAATACATCTATTGCACAACTAGGGAAGTGCCCAGCTACAAGGCTGTGCTCACAGACAGCGTGCAGTGAAGGAGCTGCACGCACCAGGAGGGCTGTATTTACAAGAGATGCACCTGTGTCACAGCTGAAGCAACTCCACACACAGCACCAACAGGTGCCCACATGCCAGCAATTCCTACCCCTCGGCCCTGGGTGGCAGCCACAATGCTGCAAGCACCAACAAGAGCCCAGCAGCTCATGGGTGGGCCCGAGAGCATTGTTCTCTAGGCATGTAATTGCATTCCCAACAATCTCACCCTACACACAGATTTGAAATGAGCAATTAATTATGAGCAATTTGAAAACACTTACAGAATCTGTTCGCTGCTGCCTGCAAATCCAGGCACTGAAACAAGAGGATTTCTTTTTTCAGCTTTTAATTCCTTTGAATCAATGGAAGAACGAGTTTTGCCACAGTTGAGAAACATAACTAAAGTATATGGAACATGGAAAGCAGGCATGTGTTAGTGTGAAAGTTAATACAGGGACTTCGCCACAGTTATTACAGTTGTACTTTTAGAGGAGGCTGATGCACAATTAGAACAGTAAATCACTTTAAAGCTCCTTTTTGGAGTTTGGAGCTCCTAACTGCTTTGATCACAGAGGGTTAAATCCATAAGTCTGAAATAATTTACCTGTAAAAGTGACATCGACTGCCTGAAGTCCCTGTTCAGGTGTGTAGCTTTAGTGGGTATCAAAGACTGGACTATATTACTGTGTGTATTACATGCGTACATTGCTGGTGGTGTTGTGTTGACAATATTAACAGATCTGGTACTTAAAATGGCAACACGCAGTCAGAGCAGTCAGCCCGTGTTCCTGCACTCCCACTGCCATCTAGTGGCACACAGCCACGTGTGTTCCACAACGCTAAGGACCCTTCTACATCCAGACATGCATTTAACCCCCAGAAGCGTGTTTGTTCTGAACTTACCAGCCTTGTTATCACGCCAACAGAGAAATAACGCCGTGTATATACATGACTGAAATGTCAGAGCCCTTCCTATTCTGTTTGCGATCAACGTACAACAAAACATAACCCAGTTTCAGATGCAGTTTGCAAACAGTGTAAAACACCAGTTATTCACCACATCTCTGACACAACGGTGTTAAAACTGAGACGAGGAGCAATACCATCAGCTCTCAAACAGCTCCCAAGAGACACACCGTCCCTTTGGTTGAAGAAACCTTGCCTATAAGGCTGTGTGTGCATTAACTTGTTTCTGTTTAGCGGCAGTTTCCTTTCTCCTGTACTTTCAGCCCTCAGGAGTGGAACCACGCTGACAGGCTGACACTGCTGCAAACGCAGGCGATACAAATGCCATTGGATTTCATAGGCAATGCTTCGCTGTGTGGAAAAACACAAGTTCCTCGTTTCCTGCAGTGCTTTCTGTGTTATTGCTAATGATTAAAGCAGTTCTGAAAGTAAACATCTGTAATTGTCCCAAATACAAGATGACATTTGTTGCATAAACTGGTTTTAATTATTTTGTGGCCATGAATCCTTTTCTTAAATCCAGGACAGTGGTTTCATAAACAAGGAACTAATCCAATGGCCAAAAGCAAAACACAGCCAAACTTTCCTAGCCGAGCTGAGATAAACAACATCAGATACACTTTCAAAACAACACGGAGCATTTTCTCTTTGTAGACAAACATCTTTCTTGCCATTATTATCAAAGCAAAACGAATACAGACTGAACCTCCAAGCAGCTGCCTGCTCCTCGTCTCTCAGGTAGCAAAGTGATCACTTGAAGCTATGAAGAGCTTTTTTAATGCAAAATTTGAGCTGCATGCACTGCGAAACGTTTTCTTTATAGCAGTAAATGACAGCATAGAGCACTGCTGATTTTGACTCGGTTTCACAGTGAGGGTTAATGGCATACAAGCCACAAAGCAGGGCTATGCAGTACAGAGCAAGATGAGTGCACTGCAGTATTACACCAAGTATTTCTTTTCTAACTACTTGCCATTTAGACTTACTGAAGATTCTTTATTCACAAGATCTTAAAACAACACAGCAATTGAAATCCATGACTCGGATAAAACACGGGACAGAAATTACACTCACCAAATAGAGCAGGAAGGTGTGAAGACCTGTTCCAAGTCCGACAGAGGACAGGATGCCCAGTCCTACCCAGTAGGCACACCAGAAGAACTTCTTCTCCATGTACCGCACATACTGAAAGTGAAATCACAAGAGAAAATCAATTGAGGTGATGTTTCTCAAGAGGAGAATGTTAAAGCTACAAGCTAATGCAGGTGTTTGGCTGCATTGTAATAACTGAACCAGGTACTTCTATTTGCAACTTACAACAATTACAGCAGAGACTTGTACAGAAAACAGTGCTCTTTGACTAGAAGAGCCTATAGGCTCATAATCAACAGCTTTTCAAGGAGAGGGATTGAGAATTGAGGACACTGCAGGCTGCACAAGCCCTGTCAGTCCCACTGATGCAGGTTTCTCCCAGCAGCCTCCTGCAGAGCCCTGGGGAGGCACTGCCCAGCCAAGCCCTGCAAAGCACGAGGCCAGCAGCAACCTCAGGGCAGAGCGCACAACAGCAGTTTGAAGAGCCACCTAGTGGTGACGAGCATCCAGCTCTGCACTGCTTAGGGCTCAAGCACGGGATTGAGTGAGGATGCTATGAGCTGGAGCATCATTTCACTGCACCACGAGACCTGAGGAGGCCAAGACTCCTGTTCCAGATCTATGTGTGCACCAGTTAGAAACACACCATAGAAGTACGAAAGTAAACATGTTCCTTGAGTTTGGGAACCTGCTGATTTTCAGAGTAACAGTGCTAATATGACTCAGTTGCACAAGGAAATGCCCTGCTGGGTTAACAAGGGTTGCCTACAGGGAAAATCTGAAACTCAAGGAGCAATGGAGAAGGGAAAGGTATAGACATCTTCTCCTTGTGCCTGGGGCAAGTGCCTGCACTTCTTCAAGTGATGCAAAAGCATCAATCATCAGGTAACCCCAAACAACTAAGTTTTTTAAACAGCTGTTTTAAGACAACAAGCGCATTAAGATACACCAGAGGTAGAGATCTGAGCCATGAAGCTATTTTATGTTAACACCTATGCCTTCCCTAGTCGGTCAGGACGTCCTTCCATAGCAGAAGAAACATTTCTTGGAAACCCATAAAGTTCTATGATGACTCAGATTAACATTTTCCCCAGAGCTCACACCACTATTAAAACTTGTTCACAACTGGAGCGAAGTGCTGCAGCATTGGAGGTGTGCTTACTCAGTCAAGAGCAGAGGAGAAATGGAACACCTACGTATGCAACAGAATAGATGACATGATACAGCTGATCTTCCTCCGTCTTTCAAATACAACCCACCCACACTCGACACAAGGTGAATCATGACACGATCTACAAAAAATCTTATCAAACAAGGGTTCAAAAGAGACGCTACAATCTCATGAAGAACCCATTCAGTTCCCAGCATATCCACTTTAGCACAGGGACAAGCATTAGTCACTTGAAATCGTCATACCTGTTGATGTCTTCCTTCAACATAATACGCAGCTGTAAGCACTGCAAGCAGCAGTAAAAAAGACACCAGGATACTTCGCCGATGCCACAATCTTAAAAGACAAATGGCAGTTAGAGCTCTTCATAACTTAGCATTCATCTAAAAGTAACTTATCTTCGTGGAGTGGGGTTGTGTGGATGTAGCCAGTAGGCACAATGGCAGCTGAGAAGTCTGCTGTTACAAAAACAAACCTCCCCAAAAATATCTGGGGAGCTGTTATTCCTATGGAAAATCTCTACTTCACTGTTTTGTTTTTAAATAAAGAAAAACGAAGCTGCTGTCTGAAAGCAAACACAACCTAAACATCAAACGTTCAGCTTCAACAAGAGCATTTCATACCCAGGGCAGCATTCATGATCAAGCGAGGTAACAAAGCAGGCACTGGCCCTGGGGAGGGGATGTGAGTGGGCAACAGAAGGGCTGATTTCAATCCACGTGCTGCTGGGCACAGCCACAGCCAACATCTACACACTGTTCTTCTCTTGATCTGTTGAGAAGAATCTCCCTTGTGACAGCTCAAAGTTTAAAGTGTACATTTTAACTGAAGTATCAGCAAGCTACTGCAGGTAAAGGGGAAAAGTGTTTTTCTATGTAATTTGATGGCCGGCTACTCCTGCATGTGGCTAATTTTACAGGCTTGCAATAACCCTGCTTGATACATATTCCTTAACTGTGTGGCCACACACATTTATTAATTTCTGTCACCTAATGCTTTAAAATCACAGACAGCAAATTAAGTGTAAGTTATCAATTTAGATGGAAGACCGAAATACGAGAGACATAATAAAGAAACACATTCAGAAATGCTTCAACATTCAGCAAGCTGAAAAAGAGTAGCTGTTCATATCACTACAAGAATTAGATTTTCAAGTGATTGTCATCACTTAGATAGCAATTTACTCATGTGGAACACAGGAAACCATTAAGACTCAATTTGAGGTCACCTTCACAGCTCATGGTACACGGTCTGTTATTTTCTGCAGAGACATGATCATGCTACACAACACAGCTGTGGCTGCACAGCGCTGTGTTGGGTAGTGGTACATAACATAGATGTGCTGTGCAATTCAGGATGCAAATACTACCTGTAATAAAAATCAATATCTAGACAGCTGGGAAATAGCTTAAAATAACACCTCCAATTCTATTGCTGTTACGGTTGGAGATTGTCTGAAACAGCTAAAGCAAGAGGTGGGAAAGCAGTGCTCAAAGAAACAGTTGGTAGTTGAAAGAATGTAAAATAATTGGGCTTTGGGGGCTAGATTATTTTGTGGAGTGCAAAATGAGATTAAGCTTAAAGTAAATCTGCTATTTTTCATTGCAGAAGATGAAAACGGAAAATAGAAGTTTGTATCAACTGAACTTATGTGTCAGCACCTCAAACGTAGCCCAGCAGAGTCAACAAACAGAGCCCACTATCACCAATCACGGCTCTCTTTGAAGGAGCATTAGCAGGAGATGTTGGAAATATGCAATTAGCAGTTACAACTAGAATTAAAGCCCACTCCATCCAGGGTGTAAATGATGCTCAGAAGCACTTTAATAAGTAATTTCCTGCTATGACAGGGCCCACACAGCTTAGATGCAAAGTCCTCTTTGAAGCACCATAAACATCAACACATATTCCACGTAATCCTGAACCTTGCCCTAGCTAAATTACTCAAAGATCATTAAGTGATACTAACACACACATTAAAAGATCAGTGCTTAACACTTCAGTCTTAACTGCAATATCTCTTGCCTTCTGGATCCCTAAACACTATCCCATTCTTTCAAATGGAAGTATTCAACTCTCAAGAAGGAAGGCTGCAATTATCTTCCATTGAGACCTGTCCCTACGTACACTTATGTCACTTAGGCAGGAGGTCTGGCCATGCAGCTGGAAGTGGGGCATGTTCCAGCGGCCACCTTTAAGGGACAAAAATAAGTACGTTTTCTGGAAAAAGAATTTGAAAGCTATGAATCATCAGGGAAAGTGAGATGTCAGAGCGACCTACTGAATCACAGCAAGGCTTTCCCCAGAATGCTTAGAAGTTAAAGAAATTATCTTTACTTTATGGTCCATTCCTTCAAGTTTATTAGAGTTTCCAGGAAAAAATACTGCAAGGTAACAAGTGGTTGTCTCCAGAGGACAATATTCAGCCTCTCTTCTCGGTCCCTTCGTTTCCGTTCGCTCAACGAAGAGGAATCTGCAAATGAAAAGCAACAGCAATATGAAAGCACAGGCTGACAGGTCAGATTCCACCCCACCCAAATTTATACTGATACTTCTTTGTTTTGTTAGTCATTGTCACTGATCACAAAGCATTTGCTCCAAAGCCATCAGAAATCACGTGTGATCCAGCAAAGGAAATGTGTGTTTTTTTCCTTCCATGTAGCTGACAACCATTCAAGAATTGGCCCAAGGTGCAAGAAGTCTGTTAAATGTATCAGCATTTATGCACCACGAGTTTAAATCAGCTAATATACAACGTCAAAGGGCATCTCTATTGCCCACTACAGCGACCACATTTTACTTTGAACTTTCGAATTTGGTTCTCTTCCAAAGTTATTCTCAGACTTCTCCAATCGAAGCAGATTGAATTACATGTACTCTCTGCACACCCCAGTCACCGTGTAACTGGATAACGATATCTACCCTCCCAGTAAGAATCCCTGGGCTATGTTAAGCCTTGCCACACCGTTCAGCTTCTCCAAAAGGAGCTTGCCAGATGGGAAGTGCTCCTGTGATCAGGGCTTAGTCATACACCACAGTCCTGCACTTAAACTGACACTACACATTTCGTTGCTTCTAACAGCAGTAATCTGGTTACACTGCAGTGCCTGATACCACCGTAACACCAGCTGTACCTCACTCACAGTGCCCATCTAATTTTCCTCAGCTGTGCTCTTCAGCTGTTAGTGCCTGTTGCTTTAGATGAACTAACAGGAATCCCACAACAGCAAGTACTGGACACCTACTTCCCCCCAGGAAGGCCTTGGTTTGCTCCATACACACAAGCATACACTTCTCTTTCAATCTAACCTCATATCCTTGCTCAGCAAGTTTTGTGTCCTCCATATTTTTCCTCTTAATATGTCTAATAAAAATGCTTCAGCTCTGGGTTTTTTGTAACTTTGTATGATTTGAACATATGTCGTAAGAGACTGCAGAGTGGTGTAAGCCTGTGTACAACTTGAGAAATCACTTGATTACAAAACTTAATTAAATATGGAACCGGCACATTCAAGGCTGACAGGAAACAAACTGAGATGATAACCATCTCCAGGCTACACGCAGCATTCAGTGACACAACGGTATTCATTAAATGTTCCCTGGTTACTTTTCACAAGTTCTAAACACCAATCCAAGCTGATTTCAAACATACCAGTAAGAAAAACAGAGGCAAGGCAGGAGATGAAGCTGTTAACTATTTTGCCAGCAATGTAGAATGGAAAATGATGAATTACAGTGTCAAACTGTCAACAGAAAAGCTAGAAAGTGGGAGACTGAAGACTGGATCTTTCCCAGAGCAAAACAGATTTTATTACCAATACCAACTCTTCAGTGCCAAAGGGTGGGGTTGTACAGCCCGACTTCTACACAGCTCAGCTCTTAGCTCACAGCCCCTATGGTACCCAGCTCAGCCTCAGAGGCCCAAGTGCATATGAGCTACCGAGCGAGAACACTGAAAGGAAAAGTCTGTAAGAGAGAAGCTGAATGGCAACACATAGCAAGAAACCGTTCTCTGGCTTTACATTATGTAAGTTCTCCAGGTTTTAGATTGAAGTTCTGATCAGCTGAGAACACAAAGACATTTCCTACCTACCTGTGAAGCTTCCATTGTGCTGTTCTTTGCTCATTCCTACACGTCTCTGGTCACAATCTGTTCCATTCTCTGCCATTTCATAGATCACTCACGTACAGGGATCTAACAGAACAAAACCAAAGAGCGTCATGTCTCCATTGCTGGTTACAAAGACTGTTTACTCAGTAGTCAAAGGATGCACGCAAACACCCAGCAGCTCCCCAGAACCACAGTTATCCCACATTACATCGTGAAAAAGCAGAAAGTGTTTCCATCGCCACAAACGACACAGTTGAAACCATTTCCACCTACAGAAACCTGAATTTTTGCACTTCAGTGACAAAATTCCCTCACTTCTGTGACTGAACAAAAGCTTGTGAAACAGCCCTTGCACCCACCAGCCCAGTGCTGGCACTCCAGGAGGAGCAGAGCATTGCATGAGCTCCTGTTCATTCCCAAAGTGAGGCTCAGGGTTTGACTCTCATGTTATAGAGCACCTATCCTGTGGCAAAGCTTCCAGGTAACACGCAAGCAGACCTCAGAATGCTCACACATTAAGAAAAGAACCTCTTAATGTGGCAACTAAGATCCAGAGTTGCATCTCATGGTGTATGGTCTAATATCTCTAAAGCAGAAAAGGAAAGCTCTGCACTGCCTGACGGAAAGCATTTGGAAAAGCCAGTGTTCTCTGTAAGGTCAGCCTCTCTTCTGATGAGCCTTAAAGTTTCACAAGAAGCGCTGTGGTTTTCCTTATCCAGGAAAGGAAACAGCACAGCAATAGAAAGCCAACGTAAAACGGAACGTTGCAAGAGCTGTTTTCATCCTGCAGAGTTAACGATGCTTGTGCAATTGAATGCAAGCAGCAGCCAGTCAGAAGCACGGCGTTAAACGTCCTCCCTTGAATCTTAAAGCAGCTCCTGGGACTTTATTTTGGAGGAGAGAGTCCCACAAAGCTAAAGCAACTCGTTTGCATTACAATTCTCACTGCAAGGAAACTTGATTTACAGGGTTTGATACGCTGCTTTTGTTAGGAAGCAGCGCGATATTAAAATGACAGGTCACATAAAACAGCCCAGTGCAGGAAATTAAAATTTTATGGCAAAAAGAAATATATTTCCCCTTTGATTTACATCAGCCTTCAGAGCCAAAGCAGCACTTTAGGTTCGGTAAATAGCAGAGACCTTCACTCCCATTCAGACTGCAGCTTCTGAGCAACACTGCAGGGCTCCCCAAGGAGCTCAGGGCAGCAGAGGACTAAGCTGGTACAGCAGGAGCTCCGCAGCTGCCTGTCCAACAGCAGACAAATGCAAAACTCCCTCCCCCCAGACAGCAGATGGAGTCAGCACAGCCATCCCAGCACCTTGCTATGGGGCACAGACCACTTGCTGCAGTGACGTATGGATCATATGCTGAACCACCTCCTGGTTCCATCAGAGCGCCGGGTCTCTAAAGGCTGCAGAGCATTCTATTTCTAGCGATGGTGTTTGGGGGTTTTGCTTTGTATCTGCATAATGATACGTATTTATGCACATATATCCATGTACACACACATCGGATGTGCACATATTGCACACAGAAAGCTCCATCTGTCAACAGCGTTACTGGAAGTGGGCATCCACAGTTAGCAGCTGCACAGAGCTCTGCTGCTCCTGGGGCACCACGCAGGAGGGTTCTTGGTCAGGGAACTGCAGCGGCATTTTTATAGATAACAAACACCGAAAGGTTTGACTCAAACCTTCAGTGGAAGTCACACATTGTGAAGCTCACCTTTCTCCTTGTGCACATCCAGCCTTTTGAAACTGAAGCCTCGGTTTGTGCTCTGCATTCAGCTTTGCTCCATTTCAAGCAAAACAATTCACCGCAATACAAACTCTTTCTGTGCTGGACACAAAGGTCTCGGCCGTACACTGTATTCCCTCTGCAATGCACTCAGTATCACTATCACACTAAACCCACCCATCTCTGCAGCTCCTAGCTGTGCTGCTATACCTATATGCAGCCTCTATGACACCAGCCAGCAGAACCAGTTGCATCCTGTCTGCCTGGGAAGGCCCTAATCTGGGATTAGCTTTGCGTAACGCTACCTCAAATACACAAATCAGTGTTTACAACAAAGATAAATAACCCCCTTTGCACACTTACGTAGGCTGAGCACTTGTTAAGAAGGTCCCGGGGTCCCACCACTCTGCAGAAGTACCCTAGAAACTCCTATCTGAGAACACAGGTGACTGGGAGATTTGGTGCCCATCACAGGGTCGGACCCAAAGGGCAGTGATTCAGAAATCAGCCCCTTCCTGGTTGCAGAAAGCCCTTCTCAATTGACCACAGCCTAATTCTACTTAAAGTATATTAGCGTGAGGGAAGGAGGGTGTGCACACAGCTCAGCACCCCAGTCTGCCCACCTCTCTGATACCAGGAAGGTATGGGTCCTGCAGGGATGTCTTCACCCAGAGATCAACTGGAGCAGCAAACTGAGCCAAAATGCAGTGACCAACCATTAACTGAGTCCTCGTCCTCATGTCTACACCAAAGAAAATCATGTCCCAGCTGCTAAACAGACCATCACTCCTCACGAACCCCCAAGAGACCCACAGCTCATATCCAAATAATACGCCTGGTGCACTGAGCAACTGCCAGCAAAAATAGATATAAACTATTTAAAGGGGTGAGGAAAACAACTTTGAACTGTTGTTGTGTCAGAGCAGCTCAGATCGTGTCAGAGCTGTGGTCACACAGAACTTCTTTGTGGGGCTGAACAAACAGCCCACAATGCATTATTCAGCTGTAGTGCAATCCATAGCATTAAGCACAATAAGGCAATTATCACTGGGCAAAACGTAAATTGGCCAACGAGAAGGGCTTATCGAGGCTGTGACTGGTGCTTCAGTGTCAGTGCAAGAAAGCATAACAAGCTATTGGAGCATAAGAGCATGAGGCACTGCAAGTTCTGCACTCTGTGATCGGAGAGGACAGAAGTCCCTTCTTCCTGCTGTTTGGAGGTTGCTCTGTGCTGGTGCACTTACGTCAAAGGAAAGAGCTCAAGATGAGGCAGCTGGGTGCTGGCAGGAGCCGACCATCCTCATTTCTGCACTAAGGATGCTTTGAGGACTCCTTTCTACAGCTTTAGAACAGCAAGGAAGCGGTGACACTAACTTGGTGATCTCACTGCTTTCCCACATGGTGGCTGAATACCCAGTTCTCACCACTTCTCCCCCTGCAGAGCCCTGGTGCCCCGACTCTCCTCCTGCTGACGTTCCCCCCAAGACACCCAGCAGCACATCGTTTTCTGCCTTTTCTCACTCCTTGCATTTTAAGCCACGTGCTTCAGTCCAGCCCATATTCTGCCTCTTCCTTCTCCTCAACTTCTCTGAGAACGATTTTTTTCTTCACCTGCCTCCCCACTCTTCAATCATAATAAGAAAACAAAGAACAAAAGCTGGGCTCTCACGGAGCTCTTTCAGATATCAAACACCCCAACAAAGGCAGCAGTTTACACGGGGATTACATTCACAGTTCTTTGGCACAGCAACAGTTTGAGAGCACCTTCCTGAGGCTGGCAGACCGCCTGCACACCAACACCTTTAAACAAGGGATGAGACTGGGCTCAAAGCAAAGCATTACATACCCCTTTGGCTCCGTAAAACTCTGCCACTCTTCACTACTTCTTCAGCCTTTAAAGCCAGTGAAAGAACTACACCCTCAGCTCTGGAGGCATTTAAGACCATAGCGAGGGCTCTTCCAAACCTTTCTTCCCTACAGAGAGACAGTGCTGCTCCCCATGAGGCACAGGGCTGACAGGCTCCCTGACCTGAAGGTTAATAACCCTCCTAAAAGCCACGGAATATATAAAAAGTAACTGCTTTATTTTTCCAGTCCTTTCGCGCTCATGGGAAGCATTCAATTAAAGTAAATTAGGACACATCTGAGAGATGCACGAAGCCTCCACAGATACGGTTATAACGGGCTACTCTGACAGGAGCACATTTATTCCCATATGAGAAAAAAAAACACAACATTTTTCTAACTAAAATAGTTTAATCCCTCAAAGGAAAGAGCGAGTAACTCGGTTAAAGACCACACGTTTCCTTTTTGTGGGTTATGCCTCTGTACACCAGACCTATTTTCCAATTCCTGGCCAGAGGAAATTACCAAAAAAAAAAAACCCATGTAATGATACAATTTAGAGATCAAATTTCTACTTTTCCAATAAGATTTTGGAACACCTTGTTAGGAAAGAATGGCTTAACGTTAAGGCAAACAAGTTGCAGTGGTGCCACACACACACACACACATCCTGGCAGTGTCACAGCTCTCTGTGGATGGGCTGCCTGTGCCCCAGACTGGAATAGAAGGTCGATGCCACAAGGAAACACATCTGCACAAAACAGAATGCCTGCCAGACTGCAGCTAGGAAAGAACCCGGAGTTAGAGACTAATGGAAACAGCACAGGTCACACTAGGGCTGCCTCAGTCATCCAGTAAGAACACCCTGCCTGTAATGCGAACCACAGAGCTTGACTCTGAGCCTTCTAAGTGGGGAGAACATTCTCTCTACAGCTCCAAAACACACTGACCTACCCATCAGCCTGCATTGCTCCCCAGGTCTGCCTGGTCTGCGTGGCACCAAACCCCACGGCTGCGCTTACAACCTTCTACAGCAACAGCTCGGTGTTGCAACAGCCCCGAGGCTGCGCCCTTCGTCCTCCTGGAACAGCAAAGTCCATCCAGCTGACACTTCTCCAGCCGCTGGAGTTAAAGTTCTAACTGAAGGTGATAGTTCCTCATTAAAGCTGTACCTGAAGAAAACAGCCCAGTCCTGCTACAGGTAAGGAATTACTGTTTTGTTATAAAAATGGAACTTATTAAGGAGAAAAAAAAAACACAAGAGAGGTCCCAAAATATGCATTAAGACATTCTACCAAGTGGTATTCACTCAGTGCAGTCAGAAACAGTTATGACAGACTGAAAAGGCATTCAAAGACAACAACTCGGAAAGCTTTGAAGTTATATCCAGAAGGGCATCCCCTGCTCCCAGCAGCTCACCTTTCCCATTCCCAATTCCCACTTCAAAGCCAAGGAAACAAGTTACAAGTCCCACTGATTTCATTGCTAAGTAGGACAACGAGCTGAGCTCAGACTAACAAGTAGTACTAACCACTCATTGCTCAACTGGAAATGTGTTTGTTCAAACGCTCATCGGAAAACAAAGGATGAAGTAATCTTTGATTATCTACTGCCAATAAGGAATAACAATAAAGTCCATTCCCCGCTGCAGAAACAAAGGACTAAAAGAGGAATGTCATTACGAAGCCTTTTTCATTCGCTCCAAGGCATCGAAGGGTAACGTGCCACCCCCTCCCAACCTCAGAGCACTCAAGCCAAGTAACTAACACGAACTAAACCAGGATATCCACTTGCTGGCAGAGCAGAGAGAACAAGGGCATGAGAGGACCCTGAGGATGTTCCTCACATGCTGCTCAAGGCGGATAACCTGCTTTCATGGCACTCTGCAGATAAACCCCCACTGTCACACACAGTGACACACACAGTGACACACACAGTGACACACACAGTGACACACACAGTGACACACACAGTGACACACACAGTGACACACACAGTGACACACACAGTGACACACACAGTGACACACACAGTGACACACACAGTGACACACACAGTGACACACACAGTGACACACACAGTGACACACACAGTGACACACACAGCAGCCCTTCCCTCAGCTCACCTACATGACTTGTCAAAACGCCTGAGCAGCAAAACTGGGAGAAAGCGGGAATCTCATTGCTCAGTACCTTCAGCCATCAATAGAAAGCTAAGAACCAGGCAAACACGTGTGTTAATGTTAACTCCCATCAACAGAAGGTAACGCTGAGACACCTCAGGGATGTGGGCCTGCCCGGCCAAGCCGGCAGGACGGGGCACTGCTGTGCTCTGGGAACGGAGATAACAGCTAACGGGAGGTGACGGGGAGGGCAGCCCACCAGGGGAGCGGCGCTCATCTCCGCCGGAGAAGCAGATAAAGACCATCGCAGCAATTCGACCCTCCGCAGCTCGAAGGACGGATTTCTCCCTGTGTCATCACTCGTCCCTCGGGACGGTACCGGCTGATTCTCTCTCAGGGCTGCCGGGCTTTTACCCAGCGAGACGCGCGGATCCCGCACGGACCGGTGAGGAGCTGCCCGCGGCACCAACCGCCCCCAACCCCGCAGCTCTGCGGCCCCTCGGGCTCTCCCGGATCCCACCTGGGCCCCTCCCGGGCCGCTCCCGGTTCCCGCAGTTCCCACCGAGGGCTGCCCCGGCCTCCCAGAGCCATCGGGCACCGCAGCACCTCGCTGCCGCCATAGAGACGAGGGCTCGGGGCTGGGGCCTGAGGGGAGCGAAGCCGGGCGGCCGCAGCGCTGAGGGGCACCACGAGGAAACGGCGCCGGCTGCCGCCGCGGTGGCGTTAAGGGCAGCCCCTCACCCGGCAGGGCCGTCCCGAAAGCCGCGCGGTACAACGTGCCGTGCCGTGCCGTACAACGTGCCGTGCTGTGCCGTGCCGCCCCGCCGCTCCGCACTCACCACGCCGCGCTCCGGCTGCTCCCGCTGGGCCCGGGCCAACCCGGAAGTAGGGGCAGAGCCAGCCCGCCCCTTGTCCTGCTCTTACCGGAAGTCGATGAGTGCGTAACTTCCGGCGCGCCGCGCTCCGTTCCCCGTGCCGGCGCCGGGCGGAAGTGGGGCGTTGTGCTGCTGCTCGTCGGCGCGCGGCCGTGGCGTCACATCCGGGCGGCAGCGGGACGGCAGCGGCGTGGTGGGCGCGCGGAGGCGGCAGGTGAGCGGGGCGGGAGCGGGCCGAGCCGAGCCGAGCCCTCCTGAGGGCCCTGAGGGCAGCCCGGAGTAGCTCGTTACCAGGCAGGAGCTCCCGGTGAGCGGTCGCGGTGATCTCGGCGCTGTCGTTCTCCGCAGCCCCTCTCCCGACGCCGCCATGGATTACCTCTCCAAGCCCGGCTTCTTCAGCATCCTGGCGGGGGTCGCCTGCGGCGTGTGCCTGGGATGGGGCATCCGCGGGCGGCTCCTGCGGCAGCACCGCGCCGTGACGGCGGCGTCTGCGGGCGGTTGTGGGACCGAACCCAACGTTATGGGAGAGTCGGGGGAGTTCAAGATGGTGCTGATCGTCCGCAACGACCTGAAGATGGGGAAGGGCAAAGTAGCGGCGCAGTGCTCCCACGCGGCCGTTTCTGCCTACAAGCAAGTTCAAAGGAGGAACCCCGAGCTCCTGAAGCAGTGGGAGTATTGCGGGCAGCCCAAGGTGGTCCTCAAAGCTCCCGATGAAGACACTCTGATTCAGCTCCTGGCTGACGCCAAGCGCCTGGGACTGACTGTGAGCTTAATACAGGATGCTGGGCGCACCCAGATAGCGCCGGGCTCCCAGACCGTCCTCGGGATCGGGCCGGGACCTGCTGATGTAGTAGATAAAGTTTCTGGTCATCTAAAACTCTTTTGAGCTGGGGACCAAAGAAATTCGAGCACAGCGGTATAGATGAGTGCTAAAGGGATACAGTGCCAGGTTCGGGATGTTTGCGTGTTCTCCCAGTAGAAATAAAGTCACCGTTTTTTGTAAAAAGATGTAAATTTGCAAAGTTTAATAACCGTGAATGGGTTTTTCCAGCTTGTGTATTGCATTCTGAACAGGGAAAGAAGATCTTAGGAGGAAGTTTTCACACAGAAGGTGGTGACGCACTGAACATGTTGCCCAAGGAGGCTGTGGATGCCCCATCCCTGCAGGCATTCAAGGCCAGGCTGGATGTGGCTCTGGGCAGCCTGGGCTGCTGGTTGGTGACCCTGCACACAGCAGGGGGTTGGAGCTGGACGAGCACTATGGGCCTTTGCAACCCAGGCCATTCGATGGTTTTCAGCTTGGTAGAGCTGGGAAAAGTAGAGCTGACAGATTCACTGCCAAAAAGAAGGAAGTGCTCGTGCAATGGATTGAGGATTTTGCATTGCATGAAGTTTACTGGCTGAACAGCAGCTCCAAGGAGGCATAAGTGAATAAGGCTTGTGCTAACAATAAGTTTCCACACTACCCTTTTTCCTTTGCATGACTTTTGTTGGTTTTTTTTGTTTGCTTTTTTAAAAGAGACATTCTTTCATTCAGAGAAGGCTACATCCTGAAGCAGCCATCTTCAGATGGCCTCACTCAGATGGAGAGAGCTGAATTATAATGTTGTAGCTAAATTATTATGCTGTTTCCAATTTGGCAGCTGATGCAATACCTTGTAACTGGTATGAGACCAAACAAGTTAAACAGGGTTTGCAGCTCAGTGCTTAAGAGCCAGCAAACACTTCTAAAAGGAGGATGCAAGCTGCACTCCTTCCTGGATGAGGCTGTGCAGCTTCTGCAGCTGTAGGAAGCTGCACACGGGCAGGTCAGTGTTCCCAATTCAACCGATGTGTTGGGAGTTACCCACACCTAAACAGCTCATCCTACAGGAGCTAATTTGAAGCTCTGAGTTGCTGTTAATCCTCAGTGAGATGAGATTTCAGGAAGCGCTCAGTTCTGGGATTTAACTGGGCAGAGTTAATATCACATTGGTGCGTAGGTTCTACCTCTGCTCAACTGACGTTCACATGAGCAAGCAGGAAGCAGACTGAGCCTCAAGTCTGGAACCTAATGTTGAGAACAGCTGGTTAAGAGACAGGAGCATCTACAGCACTAATATCATCAATGCTCTAATATCCATTACACCCAAATATGACAGTATTCATAGAGAAACATTTAAGTCCATTTTATTTGAAGCTAAATATATTTAAGGCAACTTACATACCTAGAACATGATCTCAATTTAACTGACACACCCTACTACAATCCTAATGTATCATCTGGTCAAAGATGCTGCAGTTGACCACAGTGCAGCCCCACTACTGAAAAGTGCTATTCTCTTCTGTCTGGCATAATCTTTCCATAGAAAAAGCATTATGTATTTTCTTGTATTATCCCCTCAGTGCAAGACACCGCTAATGGTCTCCGTTGCTGCTATTCTAATGGCCCCTCCTACCCTTAGGTGTATGCACCTGTATGCCCCATACTACTAGCACTGTAATACTTGGTTGGAGGTTGAAGGTGGTCCTCGAAAACAGTAAAGTGAAGCTACTACTATGCAGCATGTCCACAGTCCAGTAATTTATTTTTAAATTGAGTAATTTCAAATTGCACAAACAAAACTGAACAGCAATATGCTTGAATTCTCTCTTCTGTACACTCAAAACAGTGATCTAAAACACCACAATATCCAACATACACAAACCTCAGGGCAGGGTTAGTAAATACACAGATTGGAATCATGGTGCTCTGTTCCTGAATGGAATGTCCCACAAAAGCACAGGATACAGCACAACATAAGGTCATCTGTTACATATGGAGTGAGCAAAAAGACACTAGCATTTTCTATATGCATAACTGGAAAAACCTGCATAGGTTAAGGAAAAACTTTTACTCATTTTTAAGTCAGGCAAGGTTGTCTGTATGCATTTTAAATTCTTTGAGAGCTATGCAATCCAACCAGGGTAGGATATGCTGATTAGTGTTGTCTCTGTCAGCAGTCTTGCAAGGTCAAATACAAGTATCTTCACTTCAGCTTTCTCTGAATATACAGTGAGACTTAAATGCATTTAGAATAGACAGTACATACTGTAAGCTGCTCACATACGATGAACTTAAGATTCAATATTAGAGTTTAACACTATAGAGTGCAAATCAGAATCTTCACAATAGACTTAATGGTAATAAGCAGTCCTGCAAAAGCCCACTTGAACAAAGTTGTTTAAACTATTCCCCCTTTTAAAGTAAAGTCTAAATGACATGGAATGTGAAAAAGATTTAACATAAGTGATTCAAATAGTTTGCGCTAGAAAAAACAGTCCTTCATGAAATAAAGGTTACAAGAACACGAGGCAGAACTCTTTGCTTTTTCCCTGTTATGAGTTAAAGCGGGGAGGGACGGTGGAGTTTCAGTAAGAAAATATGCTAGCTCCAAACAGACTTGTGCTGCACCTTACATGCTGTACCCAAAGCCTGGCTGCGGTTGCCCGTATGGTGGTGCAGTGTAACCATAGCCAAAAGGTGCTTGTGGAGGAACTGCAACACTGGGTCCTGCTGTCAACATGAGTTGTGGCTGACCTGGAAGACAGAACAGACAGAAGTTCCTCCTTTACTGCTAGGTACTGACAGCTCAGATGGGATTCCTGCTGCTTCCCTGCCGACTTCTGAGTGTTCAACAGTAACTCCCTATGAGTGGCTTAGAGTCTTCAGCAGCTGGAATGGATATTACCCCAAAAGATGCTCAACAGCTGAGCATGCCTAAAGAAACACCGGGATGAGATTATTTTTGCTTTGGAGAGAATACAGATCAAACCACTCATCAGTTTAGTACTCTTTACAGCCAACAGTCCGCAATTATCACACTGCTTCAGGATGCAGTGACGGGAGATGCCATCTATAGACTGAAGGCCCCTTTATCACTTGTTAGAATTCCTATTTGTAATTAACTAGAATCAGTGAAATAAGCTGGATATGAATATCCAAGGTAATAAATAGCAAGATAAAACACTTCTAGGACAGCTCTTACACTACTTCCCTCAAGAAAACCTTTCTGTAATGGGACACGATAACCTTAAATCCTGTGGTTCCCATACAGTCCTAGCAGCACTACCGCAGTTGTGCTTTAGAACACATTTCCTTACGACTTGCTTTCACATGAAAAACAGTTCTCGGAAGAAAATAAAGAAGTGTAATATATTTGGCTTTTATATCAACAACACGTGAACCAAAATATTACCATAAACAATAGGTTGTGTTTCAGTAGCTTGCTCCTCTTCCTTTCTCAAGGACTCTGATGCATCCAGTTTATCCACCTGGAATCAAGACCAACAATTAAAACAACTCCTCCAGATGAGGCACTTATTCATGGCAGAGAAGTGGAAAAGCCTTAGTGGTATGTTAACACCCATCAAGAAAAGGAGACCATTTACAAATTCAGATCAATTCAAGTAGCAATGTTGGTACTGGTGCAGTCAAGATTGTCCGTTTCCTGAAAAAAACCCTTAATTGAGGGATTTGTGGAACTTCATTGAAAGTGGCTCCAGGCTGAAGCTCTGTATGAAAGGTCCCATGCTGGACTAGAGCTACTTTGACATCAGTAAGCTCAGGAGTTGCTCCAACGGCTCCAAACCAACAGTCTGAAGTCACAAACTCAGGTTTTGGTGCAGTGTCAGCTGGAGATCTTTGGTGCTGGAGCAACTGCTAGGACAGCGTTCAGACCTGGAGGTGTTTCCCTGAATATAACGCTGAGGCAAAGTAATCTGAAGTTGGTATTTGTATGGAGCAGACTGCAATAGCATCCGACATGTCACTTGAGCCTCAAGATTTCACTTTCCAAACCCATTCACTCATGCAATTTAAGTTCAAATGCAGAGAATGCATGTGTATAAGACTTGCTTTTTTCCACTCTAGAACTGTGTGGCAGTCAGCCTAAACCCACAAATATTCAACTTGTGCGAGCTTTACACACAACAACAAGACAAGACTAGCCAGCTTCACCCTGCTGCGCAGCAAGTGGGATTGTGCTGTTAGCCCACCCCTACGAAAAGGAAGAGAAGAAACTTCTGCAGCGAAGTATCGTTTGCTACTAAAACAGATACCAGGAAACTCGGCATTGCTATGGTCTAAGGCAGGCCCTGAAACTAAAACCATATAAATTAGCTATTGATATTTTACCTGAGAGATAAGATTTAGAGTGAAGTCAGAAACAATCACGCCAATTACTTTGTAAAACAGTAAGACAACTCGCAAACCAGATTAGTCCTTCATTTCATGTGTCCTTAATAAAGGAGCTTGAAGATAGGTCCTCCTGTACTTACACAGGGTCAGCATTACTCGTTCAGTTACAACATCCACGAGTTGAACAGTTTTCGGTGTAACTGTGCTACCTTAGCAATTACCTGCTGGCAGCACTAACAGTTTTCTTCTTTCTTAATTGCAAGTTACAACATCTGTTCCTCAAACCTGTTAATTTGTAACCTCAATTAGAGGCATTACTCCAGGAAGTGGCGTAAGTCCTGAGCTTTGAGTTCATTCATTGATCTGGCTTCCACGGCAAGCCTTTTTGTTGTCTCACACCGGTATCTGGCTTGCTGTTGTCAAAGTGCATGAGTGTCTCCTTTAAGACTCATTTCCAGAAACCGTGCTGAGAACTGCACTGGTTTTAGCTCAAATAGCAACACAGTGAACATAAAAGCACAAGTTTAGAGATGCAGATCCAAGGAGAATGTGCAAAGATTGCTAATCAGCAGAGGCTTTTGGTTTACATACACTGGGAAAGCCTCCAGCCCAGGACATTCCATGCATTTTTGACCCAGTTTTGATGCCTTTCCTCAAAGTTAAACAAACAATTCCAAGAACAAGTCTGTAACCAGCCTGCAGGATGGTTCTTACAGCACTTGCTTGAGCTTCATCAGGTTCAGTACCCTAACACACTTGTTACAAGATTGTTTAAAAGGCTTTTCCACAGGGACTGCAATAAGCTGCAGAGGAAAAGTAACATGCATTCAATGTTATTGTGTTATGTGTGCATGAAAAAGAGGCAAAAGTACTGAAGCAGGAGTGAGGTCTGAAGATGACTGCCATACAGGCTCCCCCCAAAAAACCACACGCAGCCCACAGCAATGCCTTGTAGCTTAAGGATAGTGGGATGTAATTGCAATGACTGCTACACATGCGTAGTTTATGCAAACACTGCAGTTCAATTACCTTTTTTCACACACACGCTTTCTTACTGCCTCACTTACTAGCTGCTGAAGGACCTTACACTATGCATTTTAGTCAGGTTAGCCTTGAGTTCCAGTGGTGTGTTTACAGCCATCTCATCACCAAGAAGCAGTTTGCACATAGTCCATCTTGAAGCCATTTGTCAGTTTGTTTGCCCTTTGCTCAACCACGTCAATGGAAAACTAAAACTTGGGCTGGTTTTAAGGAGAATTGAAGAGGTATTTGTACAGAAGGAGATGGACAGAAGCCTTAGAGATTACCCTTAGGTGGGGCAACACTGCATAGCAAAAGGCAAGTCCCAGAGTAGCCTCAGAAGAGCAATTACTTTTTTTGCTTTTTCTTTTTTTTTTTTTAAACACAGGTAGCAAAAGGAATTTAATGAAGCTGAAGAGCTTGGAAGGCAGTCTTGTTTCTTTTTGCACAGCTACAAGAAATTTGCTACAGGGAAGGGAACCACAGACTTGGTCTAAAAGCTGAGGTTTTAAGTTACTACAGGATCTAGAGCACCACGTGGATTAAACTAGCACCATAAGAACTGGACACCTGAATGAGGAAGAGTCTCTTCTGAAGCAGCTAGTATCTATTATTCTGCCTACTGTCAGCATACATTAGTAATGGTCAAGGGATCAGAAACTGGATCACAGTCCTTGTAACCAGCAAATGCTACGTTGCTTTATGTATGGAGACAGTTGATGAGACCTGATTATTCCTTACTGTAGGTCATTCTTCTCGTGAGTTTGGCAGTCAGACAGCAAGATTTGTTTATCCCTTTTATCAGGCTGACTGTGATCCAGCTGATCACCTGTATGCCCTTCCTGAGGTTCCATTAGCTTATTAGTAGCAATGAATCTACTTTTGTCCTACTGCACTAGCTACTGATAAAGTTAAACGATTTGCATATGCTTTAGTGATATTTTGTTTGGGGAAAAAGCAGTAGCAGCAGTGTAATAAACGTAGGAAAGAAAAAAAACTCATGCAGAATCCTTAGACTTAGTCCTCCAGACTTAAAGATGGAAAACAAGAATCAACTTTCACCTTTTCCTTTATTGCATCAACCTGCAAAGGAATTCAGAAGGTGCAGCTTAGAAAAATCAAATTCCATATTTAGCATATAAGAGGTAGAAACAAAAGTGTCAGGGAAGAAATAAATTAAGGTACAGGAGAGTGAAAATAAAGATACACCAGAAGTATCTGCTTTAAAAAGGCAGCTCTGCTTGTTGCCAGATTGTACTGCATTGATTTCATTGGCTACAACTACAGTTATAACCTAACCTTTCAGAAGGTCACATTTTAATCTAAGAATCCTACTCCAGGACTACCAGTCCCAAGAGAGGCCTAGTATTACCTCCGTACATCAGGCATATCTGATAAGCAACATTATTGCTTAGATAGCTCCCACCTCCCCCAAAGTAGAGCCCTTAAGGATAGCAGATTTCTATAGGACTACAGAGTCCCGCCTCTATGTGTAACAGCCCGGCAAGTCTACTTGACAAACAGGCACTGTGGACTTCATTGGCTCAAGCACTGAACTAGATTTTTTACTTCTATAGAAAAGAGCTTTGAACATTAAGGGATTTAGGCCATTTTATCTAATAACATACACTAACAGCTTCAGCAGAACAAATTTTGCAAGTGACAGCTAGCATTTAGCTGTGACTAATCTGGTTCAAGTCTGTCAGAACAGTGTCAAGCATTTTTGCCATCCTAATGCAACTTCAAGCAAGGGCTGTGTCAAACAGACAGTTAGTGCCATTAAGCATCAGAGCCATGTTTTAAAGTTAAATGCACAGCAGACAAAGTTAACTCAAGTTCTAGCTATAAAAAAGCTTTTTTAGTATACAGTCTAGAATTTAGTTAGCTTATTCCCTGCTGGGATTTCTAATTGACATGGCATATAAAAAGCCTGAATCCTGGAGCTACTTAAGACACTGCCCACGGTCAGGCAAATACTACTGATGCATGTTCTGCAACTGGTAGAAAGGGTGGAGTCTGCAAATGTTTCAGTCTCTTAGAGGGCGAAGTCTCTCCCCAGATGGACTGAAAAATAAGTGTGGACATGGACAGACAGACATTTGACAAAGCCCATATCAATGTTAGTAGCAAGCAGACAGTCTCAAGGCATACGCACCACAGTGACTAACAAGCTCTCAGTGGTGGAGAAGCACCTGCTCTTACCTTGGTCAAGTATTCCTTCATGACCTGAATAAAGTATGGCATGGCAAAGTCCATGATGTTGTGCCTCCACGCTGTTTCCAAGACAACGTCAGGCCTTAAAAGATCATAGCAGGTAAAGAGACAAGCACCAAAGCATTCCTTCTTGTTCTCCTGCAAGAACCACTGCAACAGTTCTTCTGCCAACTCAGTATCTTTGGATTCTGAAGCATATTGCATTGCATCCTACAACAGGAGAGAAACCGGTTAGCTTGATGTACAATGTACCAGTACATTCACTGATATGGATGTGGTATTCAACTAAGCAACTTATTGTTGACGTTAGCAGAGAAGAGGCACTCTACAGTTTGTTTCTAAGAATTCTGCAGCAGGATTTGCCAGATTAGCAAGAGTACCAAGAGGCACCACCTAGTGGCATCCAAAAAGACGCAGCTTGACTGTAGTATAGACTCATAGCTCGACTGTGTGTAGACTGTAGTAGTTAAGAGAGATCAAATTTGAGAGTCTGGGAGTCAGCTGAAAGACTCCAAATAAGTCTATACTAAACCAGATCTGCGTATGTGTCTTACCTTATACAGTCTGTCTTTCTTACAGAGCTCCACACTCTGCTTCCAGCGATTGTTTCCTTTGAACAGGTATGCAGCAATCCTTCGGAACTCTATCAGCTCGTGTTTCTCCAAACGTTGAGCAAGAGAAATGTTGTCAAAGTTGTCATAAGCATCTATAGAAGTCCTAAGGGCCTGGGTCAAGAACAACAAAAGTTACTCACATCTCACAAATACAGCTGCATCCTGAAAGATGCAATTCTTTTCCATACATCTTAGTTCTGTATTTGTAACTCTAAGAAGACAAAGTATTCTAACTTGACCTGCAGAAAGATTTACATTTTTTGACCAAGCTAGCATTTGACACACATGGAGTTCAAAGTATTCCAGTTTATTATACTCTTCAGTAGTGATTGCTGAAGTTAAGAGTCTGAATATCTATTGTACAAGCTACAAACAGTACAAAAGCTAGACATAACTGTTTGACCTTTCTTCAAATTCTTTCTTTAGCATCCATTGTTTTCCTAAAATAAAAGCTAGATCTGTAACACTCAAGGCAGGGATCTGCCACTCTCCTCAGTAGGAATAACCCAGAAAGCTCCCAAGAAGCCTCTGACAGTTCTTCACTTAGTCCTTGCCTAGCCACTGCTAGCCCTGCTTGAAGCCACAAAGAACACGTACACTTAAGGAATGTAGGTTAACAGCAGCAGGCTGACCCTACTGAAAACAAGAGAGAAAGCTGTGTTTCTAAACATTAAAGATAGACTTAGAACACTAGGTTACTGACACAGAAGCCAGCTCAAACAGAACTCGTCTGAACTTTACAAGTAGATCCTTCTGTTTTAAATCACACATAACACAAATCCATTTCTGTTTCACTGACTACCCTTTCAAAACAACACATACCTGGTAGTCTTCTTCAATAATGAAGAGGTTGTTCAGGGACTCATTCACTGATTTGTTGTTGTGATTTTGAACAGAGCGCAAGTAAGGTTTCACCAGGGGTAACTGCTTAACCTTCAAGGAAGCAGACAGATAAACTTAAGTCACGGTAACTCTTTCTAGACACCCCTCAGCACCCTCTCTGAGGGGCAGTAGCAGACTGTTTTAAAATGCTGCTGTAGCTAAATGCTTTTCCAATTGCAACTTATGATTTGACCTGAGTAGCAGAAAATTTACCTTTGTGAAGAAGGTGACAGCACGAGTATGGTCAAGACGAGGGGACAATACCATCAGCAAATCATTGAGCAACAGAGGTTTGAATTCCAAATAGAATTGAACTGCTTTGTAGTACAGCTCCACATTGGCCACCTAGAGATGAATGAGAACATACATTAAGAGCAGAATCTTGACTGTAAAGGAATCCAAATGAAATATGGACATTACGTTAAGGCATTACAGCACAGCCAAGCCACAAATGCAAGACTGTCTCTAGAAGTCTTCTTAGCCACTGTAGTTGATTTGTTTTGAAATTATGTGGAAGTACCAAGAACTGTCAATTTTAAACAGACTACAAGCGAAGAATGGAAATGTACATAAAGTTTAAAAGTTTACCTCCTCCCACTAGGAAAGTATTACCTTAGTTATGATATCTTTGAATTGTCCTTCTTTCCAAGCATCTGTTGGGTGATTCATCATTGTGATTATGGCATTATCATATTCTTCATACTTATCATATAAGAACACCAATTCAGCCCAGAGATGGGCTTGTTCTGCAGCTCTCAGAACCTAAGCAAAGAGCATTTTAGAAATTCCAATCAATATATGCATATATTGCTATCAGCATCCAACAGTACATAAATGTTGCTATTGCAAAATCTAGGGTACACACAATCCTGACAGATGTGTTTTAAGTTTCAGGTTTAACAAGTCTGAGGCATCTCACCTTGGGGATGTTGACTCTGGACCAGAACAGCTCCAAGTGCTCCCTCATCTTCTGTGGCTTGAACTTGGAGTAAAGAATTGCTAACTCTGTGAACATCCCCATGTGTGCTCGCTCAAGTCCAAGTGCTGCTTCCAACATAGTTATCAGCTCTTCAAAATAGCCACGATCCTAAAAAACACAGTTGAGATGTTTCACATTAGGAACCAATCTGACTGATGGTCAGCTTTAGCCTAAGTTCTCTACTGGCAACGCAGTCTTTGACTGTACAATAGCAGCCAGCTTAATTACCTGGTAATAATTGATTAGCTCTTCCAACTCATCTGCATGCACTACAATGTGAAGTCCACACATCTGGGCCAGGCGGAATTCTTTTCCATCAACACAAGCAAAGCAGACCTGGAAAGGACAAATGTGTTATAGCCTGTAAAAAGCCTCTGAAGGGGCTAGAGCTTTGGAGTTCTTTAACTTATTCAAGTAGTAAGCTTACCTCTTTCCACGTGCGAGTACTGTTTGCTTTCCGAGCACCATCCACAGCCGCCTGGTATTCACCCAGGTGAACTAAAGTTGAGGCTAAACGGCCAAAGTTGGACACGTTGTTATACAAGAGCTTAGCAGCTTCATACATCTTTTCATCATAACAGCGATCACCCACCTGTAGGAGAGCATAAGCAAGTTATAAGAGCTGTTCAGTCAGACTTAAAATATGTAGCATTATTCAAGCCATTATCAAAATGGAAATGCCTTTAAGGTTCAAGACCTACATATCCAAAGAGATAGAATACCCAACGCCATCAACACCACCTTCTGCTGATACAGCACTGAAAATCAGCCTCACTCACTTGCTGGATATGCGCATTGTTGGGTCCATTGATGAATTCTTCTAGCTCTGCCAGACGGTTTGTTTTAGCAAGAGCAAAGATTAATTCTGTTTCCACATACGATTCCCGGGCCTTCTTGCGTGCCATCTGAAGATATTTCACCAGTTCTTCCCAGTTTCCTATCAAACAGAGTTCAGAATATTTACTTCTTACCACTGAAATCACTGGTGCTTTAGTTATACTACCAGCTCAACCTACTTTTCCATAAATAGTTCAATAGACATTCCCCAACAATTAAGGCCAGCCTTTATACTGCCTGTGCTACATTAGATAAGGTCACTTTATGACAGGCCCAATTGAGTCAATTCTGATATTAACTGCATGCAAAGACCTCCTTGGAAGCAACTGCTCTGACAGAAGCCTCCAGCTATGTAAAAAAGGTAGCCATAAGACAACTGATTATCTGCAAAATCAGTACAGTATCTTCTCCCACCCTTCTTTAGGGCAGACTTTGAAGGATCAGATTCTTCTGCTCACATCAAGAATTAAGTTTGGCAGAACTGCAGTTTGAGCAACAAATTACTCAAAAAAACTAAGCAAGTTCAACAGCAAAGATTTATATAAAACTTCATCATACCACTGGCATTGGCAGCTTGAACAACTTCCATGTACGACGAAGGATCATCCGCTTTAATGTATGAATCAATTGCTTCCTTGACCATCCCTTTCTGAAGCTGTGCTTTAGCCAGCTGACTCCACACAGCAGGCTCATTGCAGCGTTCAGCAAATTCATATGCACGATCCAGGTTTCCAATGTGCTCTATTAATACCTACAGAGGGGGTTACCACAATCAGTCACTACCTATTAAGTTTTACAAGATAATAAAACTGTGTTTCATATTATAGCTCTTCAGTGAATCCACAGTAGCTTTTAAAAAACAGACGATGCTACACAACACACACAGTACTAACGATTTTATGCTTAAGAAGTTTCCCTCACTAGAGAATTGGATACACACTGAATACTGGTTCTACTTCACAAGACACGGAGTAGCTTTTGGTGCTAACTGGTGTTAAGAACCAAAGTCACAAGTTAACAACAAAGCCCTCATGTGAGGATGCATGTATCACAGTTACTACAGACAGATTTTAAGATACCTGTACAGCCGATGTGTTCACATCAAACTTCCTGAAGATGGCAAACGCCTCCTCAAAGAGCTCATTACTGATAGCTATATTGGCTATGTCTGGAGCATCATAGTTATCCAGGCGATTGATGTATTCCATGACACGGGTGCGATCAGCCTTAATAGCTGTAAGAATTAGCAGGTTCTGCAGGTTCCTACACAGAGAAAGAAAATACTACTATAAATGAAGTAATGAACAAGAGATTCACCCTCCCTTCTGGAGAAGTTCCTAGTTTGCTTGCTGTTCCACATCACAGCAGCTCAATGCTCACATCAGCTATGCATTCAAGTTTCTTGCGACCCAGTTTTGACATTACACACCTGTGCTCACTGAATACAGAGTTATCAAGAACTATTTTCTCCAGCAGTTCAATAAGCTCATTGGGAAGATCTGCAGTCATGAAGGCCTTCACAGTGACAGACACCTCCTCAGGATCCTGGGTCTCTGACAGTGCAGTCTGTACAACCTGCGGGCAGTTGTTGACAAGTCAGGTGAGTCAGGTGCAAGGAAATCAGGTTAGGATAGTAAAGGCTTTTAACAGTGTAGCTGATATACCTGGTCAATTAGTGGCCTTCTATATGGGTTGCTTTCCAGCAGCACACTGGCCCACAGTTCAGGGTCCTTACGGCGAACTAAGTAGCGGGAAAGGCTTTTGAAGAGAGAGTTCTCATTGCACACCTAGTGAAAAACAAAGGCTTTTTAGAATGAAGTCACAACCACTTGAGCCTACTACTAGCAGACAAACTAATTGTACTGCAACATCATACGTACATTGATCAGTTCCAAATCACATTGTCCACGTTCATAAGCCACGCAGGCCAGGTGCGGGTCCCTCTTCTCACAGTACTTGCCAACAACTCGGCTATCATAGTAAGGATTCTCACGCAAAAATCTTTCTGGGTTGTTGTTGCTATCAATGTATATTTTGGCCAATGCATTGTGTGTTGCAGGCTCCTCACAACCCTCATGAATTCTTGCCTCCAGCCAGGGCAGAAGTAGTTTCAGCCTAGAAGGAAGGTGGGTTTTCTTGCATTAAAGGTTGAGTAAGTAACTACTTGTATAGTTGCTTCACTGTGAAAGTCAGTTTTAGTGTATGAAGGAGTCAGTAATTAAACCAGAGTTTCAGTACTCCATTTTGGCTCAGATTCTGTTCCACTACAAAAGGCTACTTAATGGAGGTCCTCACATCAGCCAAAAATTAAAGCAGACTGCTGCTTTCTCACCCAAAGGCAGCTTCTGGCTGTCATTACCAGATTTAGTTACTTAATGAGGACATGCATGGATGAATGAACATAATAACCGTTACCAGTCTAACAGTATTAGCAGACTTGCAGAAATGTAATACCTGTTTCTCTTCTCAACTTCTGCAACAAGTTCATCAGTTGAAAACTGGCCTCTCACTACAAGGATAAGGTTCTTTATCACATCTTCAGAGCAATCCACATCAAGCAGTCCCCCAATAACAACAGGCAGGCGGCTTGGATTCACCTAAACAGGATCATTTTAAGAAGTCAGCATGTTGTCATACAGCACAGGTAGTCAGTATTCCTCCCCAGAAGAGCACATAAAGGATGCTTTGCTCAGAGTGACCTCACATTCTTGCCCTTTTTTACCATCTCCTGAGGTTCTGAGCACATAAAAAGAAAACAAACCAGTTCTCCAGTCATAACAGTCACTGGCTCATTAGTGCTCATTCCACATAGGAAGACCTGCTGAGCGAACCAATTTGTCCCCGCAAGAAACTGTACAGAACTGCCTGCCCTCCCTGTCCCAAAGCTGGAAGTTAAAACTATCTTAAAAAACCCATAGCTATTCTATCAAGTCTTCCTTCTTTATGAGGCACATTTTCAGTGCTACTGCTCAGTTTGACTGGAGAATAAATTAAAGATGTGGCTCCCATGAAGGTTAGTTTGTCAAAGGCCACTTAGACGTCACTCAAGGATGAGGCTTTTTTGCCGAATAACTACAAACATTATGCTTACAGCTGCATACAACACTAGAAAGGCTGATTGGTTTGACTCATTAAAGCCAAGTGACCAGTTGGAGCTTACCTTCTGTACATAAATCTCAATATATTTTTGGAGATTATTTCTATATAAGTACAGCACCAAGTCGTGGACAAAGTCGAAGCGATCACACACAATGATAAGCGGCAGCTGGTCAGTGAGTTTAGCTTCCTACAAGGAGAAGAACTTCCATTATTTGGTTTTGTTCTCAGACTTAAGCAGACAAATACAACTAAACACTTGAACTTGAAAGCTCAAAATTCAATGGCTAATCAAATAACAACAGTGTATTACTCAAACTTGTTGCTTGCAATATGCAGCAAAACTGAGTACTCACACCCATGTCAGGGCATACAGCAAGAAGCTTTCTGAAGTTTAACAGTGGTTCTTTTTGCATGGCAAGATCTATGAAGTTTTACAACACAGTACAGCTATTGTAAGCCTAAGCTCTAGGTAGCATTTTTAGTCGCCACTGGAGTTTGGTGTGCAGGATTAGCACTCTGGGATTTCAAAAAGAATTCAACCAAGACTTGAGTTGTACATTGCAACAGAAAGCTTACAAACAGAATTGACTTTAAGTGTCACGTGTCCTGTGATACCTTACAGCAATGGATTTAGAGAACAGTAAGAATCAAACTAGTACTAAAAATGTTAACCGGATTAAGTTAGCTAAAACCATTCCAAGCATCAGATTACAACAGTTACAGCACAAAAGCTTGCCTATGTGCTGGACACTAGTCCAGAAATGTATTTCAGATCACTTATTTGAACATGCACATCCCAGAATATAATCCTACATATACAAATCATAGTTAAGGAGTTTACACAGGGAGGCCTGTACTGGGAGATTTACCTGGTACATGTCCTGCACATTCCAGACATGGAACAGCACAAAAAACAATAGCTTTCATCAGGAATTTGACAGCTCAATAACTTAACTTAGCTGGCTTGATCAATTTACATACCTTACACCTCAGTGAAACCAGGTATTTTTTAAATAGAATTCTCATTTCAAATGAGTTTTGCCATCTTCAGATACGATCAGCAAAGTCTAAGACTATACTATGTAACTGACAAACACGAAGGCAGGAAATGTTCCCAGATAAAGTTTTCCCCTCCCACACTGTTTCCACTATTTCTAACAAAGTTACATTCATCAACATGCTCAGTACTGACAATAGGCTATAGATTCTGAACTTAGAGCACATAATCTTTTTCCACTCTTCTGAACTACATTGGAAATGCTTTGAATCCCAGCAGGAATGGTCAGTTATCATGTATTTACACTGACTGGCATATCCTAGCAGAGCTAAACCACAGTTCATTTGGCTGAAGTTTCCAAGGGAAAAGATTTATCTTCACAAAGCTGTCTCGTTTTGTTGGCAACACAGACCATGTTTTATCAGAACCCCAAACAATTCAAGGCAACCACCACTATCCAAATGTTACCTTGAGGAAGTTTTTAACACGTTCAGGATCATAGCAGTTGCTTTCCCTGCAGATTCTTTCTACTTCTTTAATCTGTCCTGTCTTGCATGCAGCTTGAATATACTTGAAGTGTACATCTGGATCCTGGCTAAAGTTTACAATGGAGCCCAGGAAATAAAACAAACCTTGAAGGGAACAAATCAACATGTTATTTTGCTAGTACTTGATAGGAGAAATATTAGCTTCTGAGAAAGACTGCCTAGTTTTGATTACAAGAGAAACTGGATTACTGCAGAAGTTTACAACAACTACACAAATTTATGACCAGCATTTTGGACAAAGGAAGAATGCTAGAAGTTTCCTCAGTTGCAGTACTTGACTTTTTAGGTTGCCTACAGCTCAAGGCTCTCTAGCAGCATCCAAAAAACAAAGTGAAATATTCCAGACAACCAAGATACACAATACTGAGTGTTGGTGATGATCTAAAAGAGGAGCTTTAAGCTTTTGGTCAGGTTTTAAGGTAGCTTTGAGGGAGAAGTACTTAAGCTAAATATGGCTTTCAACAAGTAAGAAAGTCCTTCATATACACTTGTACAAAGGTGAGCACTAGTTCCTTTTGCTAGACAGGAGCATGAACTCACCTTCGAAGCTCTTGAAGGACTCAAACAGCTCAATAAGTGACTGTGTCGACAGCTGTTCATGGTACTTTGAAGCTACCTGGACACAGATCTGCAGGTTCTGACGAATGTTGGCAGATAACATAGCACGCAGACACTCCAGTGAATCTTCTACTGACAAGGAGCCAAAGTAGTTCACTAGCCACTGTAGAAACACATCAGCCATTTCAGACCCAAGTGAAACACTGTACAAGCTGAAATCAGCATTGAAAGAAATGAACAATTGCCTGACTTACGCTAGATTCAGATTTCATACCTCAGGATTGAGAAGATGAGTGTGAACTACTGCACGCTTGATGTCATACAAGTCCGTGAAGTGTTCGAGTGCTCTCTGCAGCAAGCCAGCTTTCTCACACAGCTGAGCTATGTGAGCCCGATCATAATGAGTAAACATTTGGTTTCCCAGGATAGCATCTGCAACCTAGAAGTAATAATGATCAGTTACTACAGCACTGCCACAATTCATTGCTTAGCTCCACATAAACATCAACACACAGAAATTCCATCAAGAAATTATCTGAAGAGAAGCTATCTAGGGGTTTGAAGTACTTATAACAAATAAAAAAAGGAATTAGAATTTTAAGGTTAAAGCAGAAATGCTTTCACAATGTTACTCGTTTATCAGTGGCATTTGATACAGACCGTAAACTAGTGGCTAGTCCAGCCACAGACAAACCTGAACCAGTAGAACTCTCAAAGCATACCTGGGGTGCATGCATGAGGTTCATCTCAAGTAAACGTGTTTGCAGGGGACCTTCTGAGGGGCGATTATTCTTCAGTGCATCCAGTAAGAAGGCTGTACATTGCTGAATTAAGTTATATTCCATAAAAACATCCACAATCTGAAAAAAAAATAAAAAATTAAAAAAAAAAATAGGCTTTTGATTTGGACCTAGAAGCACACTTAAACAAAGTAACATCAATTGTGGCTTCTACTGCATTAAGCTGCCACTTACATTCTTAAAACTAACCAAGAAACCACATTGCCCCAGTGAAATAAGCCCAAATGCGCAGTTCAAAATCTTTCCCTAATGGTATGTAATATGGCTCCTTTTACCGATTTAAGGACTCAAGATTTAAAACTACATAGCAGTAAAATTATTTACTTGTGTTATGTCTGCAAGAGGCTCTTCATCTTGAACAAGCATTTGGGCAAACTGCTGTCCTTGATCAGGGCTGATTCTCATCACGTTCCTCAGCAAGAAAATCCAGTCTGGAGTATATCCAACCTGAAGAAATAGCGAAAAGTAGAAATTCAGCAAGAGAACAAGTTTTGCTACACACAGAGCTCAGTAAAACCTTCTGTCAGCAGCTTACACAACCCAGTCACAACTTCCTCATTTGGAGGAGGCTACTACATAGGGAAGTACGAGAGAATACATGTATGATGTCCAGGAGTAATTAATAACAACAGAACCTTAGATCTCAGTAGATGCTACATAGCATCTCAGATACCAATTATTCTTAAAACAGAGAATGGATATAGCAATCAAGTTTCCTCTTACCTTCTTAGCATATAAAACAATCTTCTGGACTTGTCCTGTTTCAGCAAAACACTGGATGACTTTGTTTGGAACATTGGCTCTCAGATAGACACTAAGTGCTAGGGTAGGGTCTACAGATTTCACAAGGTCTCCCAGCTCCTCTGAGCACTCCAGCTGTTAAAAATAAATACATTAAGTCAACCCCGACAGCATTATACTAAAGTGCATTATGTTCTTCCTTATTTTAATTCTTGTTTATTAAGCAAACAAACATTTAGAATCATATTAATAGCATCATCTTGGAAGAAAATAGACAGATGTTCATCCTATCAGCAGGTTGATGACTCTAATGCACTCTAATGAAGAGTTTCCCAGCTTGAGTTTTCCTCTCAAAAAAAGCACTTTTAGGCAGTTGTCTCCCTTTAAGTCCCTTGAAGAATCCATCCCAAACATACCTTATCTTCCTTCAACCATTTTTCCAGAAGCTGCTTGCGTCCCTGCTGAAGCACTGGTCTGCAAAGTTCCAGAGACTCGTATTTATTCAGTTGCCCTTGGTCAAGTAGAATACCGAAATACTGGAGTAAAGGGGAAGTCTGTCCTGGTTGTGCTGGAACACTCTGGAAACGGCGTATGGTGTCTGGAGTACGCAGAATTCCCTGCCAGAAATAGAGATGCATTTCAGTTTTCTGTTCTGCTATTGTGGCTTGGCAAGAGTTCCTCCAGAAAGCTGAAGTTAGAAATGCTTACTATGGCAACATTATGTTTTTCCAACCCAGAAAAATTGTCAGAAGCAGCATGGCTGAACACTGCAGTGGAGATGTTTTGACAGAAGACGTGCAATAAATTATTAAATGTGTATTGCTACTTAAGTTCGGAGGACAGTCCTACAAAATTAAGACACCTCTGTCCTTGCATTCAGTTTCCTCTCATCTGAATTTCATGCTAAACACTCTTTGCTCTTACTCTTTTTTACCCTATTTCTAGGTACAGCCCCTACTGGAGGCTGTCCTTTCACAGAGACTTTCCCTATCACTGGGAACTCAAGTAAGTACTAGAAGCATTAAGCCACAGAGCCATTACTGCAGTTATTCCTCTTTCCCTCTACAGGATCTATCCCAGCTTTAGAACCTTCTATCACGCGAGTACTGTCAGAACACTGAGTACAGGCTTCTCATAGGTATGTTAAGAAGTACTACATTAGGGCAGGTGTCTAGTCCTGCCACTAAAGAAACGCAGTGAACTTTCCTGATGCACAAAGCTTAAGTTTAATAGAGACCAGTACTATTCTGAATGCTCAACCATTACCTTTGGGGCATTAGCCGCCACCTTTGCTGCCTCTGAATAGTTCCCTTGTGCGAACAATGCATTGAATTTTCTGGCAAAAAGTTCCTCAGCTCCAGCCAGGTTGTTGCGGACGGCCATTCGTAAAGCTAGGTCAGGATTCTGCAGAACATTTGTGATGTAGGGAATAATATTCTCTTCTTCCACACAGACTGATAACACCTGAATAAATTATCAAGGAAAGCTCCCAGTTAGTTCAAATATAAGAAAGACAACAGCTAAGTTAATCTCTAAAACAAAAGCTACAGCCTACACTGAAAGCTTTTCCATCCCTTGATAACGGCAAAGCTTCGCCATTATTTGAGAAACATACCTCTAGCTGGAAAGAACCTCTATTTAATCATTTACTGCATCAAGGGAGACAAATAACAGTCTGTTTGAACTGTTTATAAAAGTCAGAAATAACAGGGCTCTAAGAATCATTATTCTATAATGTGTACTCAGCATCTTAAGTAACCAATCCTAGAGGATGAAATAGGAACAAATCTGCTCAGTATTGCCAATACAAGAAACAACATGTGAGATAGTTCAGTCCTGAGGCACAGCTGCATAAAGTCAGCAGATTAGCTCAATTAAGTTAGATATATATGGAGACAGGGTAGCACATTTTCATTGGGGCTCACAACACGGTCAGAAATGAAATGTCCTAAATGAAGAATTTCAAGTGTATTAAGACTGCATTAATGTGTGAAGACATCTAAGTACCAATATGAACACTGTAACCTTATCACTAAAGTTCAGTGAGATTGGAAAGCAAGTAGTTCCTATTTCTTACTTGTCCCTTCCTGTTTACTCCTATAATTCCAGCTGTTGCTTCATGCTGTGCAGTAACAAATATGGTCTCTCCACTGATTCTGTTCATGTAGATACAGGTGCCAGTTTCCAGGTCATACAAGTGGATATAGCCATATTTTGTTATCAGAAACACCACATCATGCTTGTCACTGATCTGCAAGACAGGAATAGATTAAATCTATTTTGGTATTGAATAAAATGATTAGATGCTTATGAGAACCAGATAATTACATCACTTCAAAAGAGCTACAAGTGCTGCTACATCTTTACTGAATACTTGAGTGCTCTCACAGTAGACTAAGGTTTTAGTAGCTCGGAAGTCTGTTCAATATACATGGATATCTGTTCTATAAATAAGAATGAGCCATCTTCACACACTGCTTAAGTCCCCATTTTGACTTTAACACTACTGAAGCAAGAGTAGAAACCGCACTAGTAAAGTTTAGTGCCAAGCTTCAGGTTTATAATGATCACCTGGCTCCCAGTGCTCTGCTACTCAGTTATATCCACCAAGAGAACCTGCAGATTGATTCTTGTGTACAGCTACCATACCTGCATCGCAACAGGAAAGTCATTCTGTGCTTCAGGAGGAAAGAAGACATCCACTGCTTTCTTTGGGAAGGGCTGATTCCCAGTTGGTGGTGTGCCAACCTCGATGATGTGCAACTGTGTAACAGGTAAGATTAGTTTAGTTAGTTACCATGTAATACACGTAACAAGGGATTTAACAATAAAGATATGGTAACTCTCTTGCTGCCGAGCCTAAATCCAAAGCTTATGCAAGCAGAAGAATTAAACCAGTCTTCCTGAAAATTTGCATAGGTGTAAGGTGTAGCACACTGTACTCATGCTCCATACACTACAAAAATGATTGAGCATGATCTCTAGTTCCCTCTAGCTACTTAGAAGCTTAAGGATTCTCTTAGGTCACTTTTTATGCACTCTATCAACTTGGCTCACATTCTACAGAGACAGCTCAGAAAATGTTTCTCTGAATCTAGCTTTAGCTCTACTTTGTTTCAACTTTCACTTACAGTAGTTTATATCATTCTAGTGTTGGCATTAGGTTGTGGCAACATCACTGCTTCACTTCCATCCAGTAATTTGGAAGTAATTTGGAATACTGAGAATCAGCAAAGAGACAATGACAGTTTTTCACTTCAGCTTTACTTGTGAAACTGGGAGTCAAATCCTTCAAGCTGCTAACTGGTTTGCAGTCACAACATGCACCTCACTTCATGACTGGAAACAGACTTCCACATCAGGTAGTCCTGTTGTGAAGCTGTACGTGTCCCAGTTTTTGTACATACTTACACACTACAGAATCAGCATCCAGACTAACAGACAGTCCTTCACCTTTTTCCATATGGCAGCCTGGTCTATTAAACCACTTTGTTTCCTGACAGCAGGTAATCAGGATGAGTCACTGAAGATTACAACAAGTTTAGAACTAAGTCTTACCTTACCCCCAGCTTGCCCTCTTACTGCAAAACAAAAGAGAGTGGATTCTTCAGCATTTCCTTCCATCTTGAACTGTGCAAAGCTAGCTGCGTGCCCCTCAATCGGCTGTGAAACTTTTCTGTCTACAGAATAGAGCTGCATTGCTCCCACAACACGGTTTTGCTAGATGAGACAAAACAACAGTCAGATTGCAGCAAGCACACGGTCAGCAATTTCACATAAGTTAATGTTACTAAGTACACTGTCATACTAAGCTGAATTACCTGTGCAGATATGCCAGTTAGCAGTAGCCATTTCTGCTTCGCATCAGTACGGTAGTTGATGATCTGGCAGCCAGCAAGACTAGAGTGGCGATCAAACATCTTCACAGGCTGGGACTCCCCCTCCATACTCCAATGGTAGACTGCATTATCCGTTACAAGGGCGACAGTATTCAGAGAGATCCACTTCCAGAAGGTGACATCATCTGTCATTGTATGAGCCTTCATTTTGCTCTTCATTTCAATGTTAAATATTTGAAGCGTTTTCCCAGCTGGAAAACATAATGTTGTTAGCCACGTTGTTGCAGTTTCCACCTGTCACTTCAAGCCCTGGTTAAAAGTAGAAGAGCTGCATTGTGATGTTAATCTATCATGACTTTTTTAGACCATGCTATTGTATGTTGGCAGCATCATTTCGTGATTAATTATTACTTTTAACCAGACTGCATTCCTAATTTTACAACCACATATTCGTACACTTTTTGGTCTGAATTTGCCATTCACTGACCAATCAAACAGATGTGGAAAAGAGCTTGGTAGAAGACAAAAGCTTCAGCTACACAAGCTGTATGATGCTTATGGACATCAAAACCAGGCTATGGTAATGCTGAGTCTTTCAGAGGTCATGAGGAGAGCTATGTCAGTGCCATTCAAAATGAAGCCCACATCTGTTTCAAGAATAACACAACATAACATGGAAAAGTCAAGCTGCTAGACAGCTGTCATAATTCAGACTCATTAACCAAAACCCTTAAGTAACGCTATTGGGATACACAGAGCTACTTGCTGCAAACCAGACTAACACAAACTGTGCAAGGAAAGGAATCTAGCAACCAACACAAGCTCTAAAAGGTAAAAGGACAAGTTACTTTAATTACACAGAATGGTGAATGAAAAACCTCAGAATGTTAGGCTTTCAGTTGTTTAGCACGCCTGATCAGCCACATACACCATAAACCTGAACTATTTGATTCTGCTTTCTGTTTTCATAAGACAAGACAGCAACTAGTACAGTCAATGGAGATAACTCACCATCTGCACACACAAGAAAGCATTAAAGTTGTGACAAAACAGTAGCACAGCATTAAAGTCACACTTACACAACATTGAACACATTTAAACATTTTCCATTAGCAATACATTTATTCCGAAAGCAACAAAATATTCAGAGCCTCTTGGGAGGAAAAGAACAACACTGCTGGAGACTTCAGAGGCATGTTTGTTCACTGTATTGCCAGATACCAAGTTAGGTGACCTTGTGCTTCCTGGACTAAACAAGTCTTCCATGGGTAGTTTTACCTCTCTTATCTCTGACTGATACAACAAATATGCACCGATCAGTGCACCAGTCTCTTCCAGCAAGGTCAGACTATGGCCTTCGGGAATACTTCCCTTCCTCCCTGGTCTTTGTTTCCCATTCTATAAAGAGAAGTTCAGTTAACAGACCCCGTATGCTCAGGAGATCAGGTCTCGCTTCTCTCCAAGATCATTCCAGAAGTATCCTAAAGCCTGAATTTCCTTCCAGCTCTCCCTGCACTGAAGCTGTAAACATTCTGACTGCAAAGCAGAAAGGTTCCCCTTGATGTTCAACAAAATAGTAGCAAGATTTAACTAAAAAATATTACCCAGCTACCTTCAGAATAACTGAAAAAGCATTGAACTCAAGCTTCCATTAAGCAGCGGAAAATTGGAAAGGCATCCTCCCACATACGCTGCCCGACAGAATTAAGTCAGTCATAAACTAGCACTACAGAGAACTCTGCAGCTACCTCAAACCTTTCTTTACCAGGACTTACATACCTTTCAATGCAATGACTTTACTGGCAGGGTTCATGATAGCACTGTCAGCTGAAATTGGTCTTCGAATTGGGTTGCTAGGGTCATTCATGTCAATGATCACCACTTGAGCCTGTTCTCCAACTTTCTCTCTTATGCAGATAAATTTGTCTGACTCCATCGTCAGAGTGCTGAACCCGATGTTTGCTGGGTTGATGCCCAGATTTTGGAGCTGGAAAACAAAAAGGTTTAGCATTAAGTTACTGCATCAGTATAATCACCAAAAGCTTTTGTGAGGGACAAAGATGATACAGGAGTTAGGAGGCCTTCCTGTACCTTTTTGCAACAACACAACTAAAAGCACACATCCCATAAATGGCACAACATAAGAATCCTTGCCCACCCTCAGTTACACCCAGCTGGCTTCCCAGAGAAGCTCTGCATTGCTCAAGCACTTGGTTCCTTGCCTACAAGGCCTGGTACAACTCACTTCAAGTGCTCAGACTTTGAACCCCTCAGATGTTTTAAGGGACATGGAACTTGGCAGCTCCCAGTGCAGTGCTTGGGTCACAGCTTCAGCACTCACTGCCATCAGCTTTGCTTCCAGAGTCCTATCTCACTCCATTTGAGCTTGGCATCTATCACTATTTCAAGCTTAATGCCACATGTGAGGTGCCTGAGCTTTATCTTTATCCTTGTGGAGTTAAAAAAAGCTACTTGTCTAGCATTTAGCCTAGCCCTGTCTAGCAGTGAGGCTGTATATCACTGAGAAAGCAGATCTAACCAACAGGATGGACATTACTGCAATCAGAAATGGCTCATCACAGCCTTATTTAATACTCAAGATATCCACAAGCCATCTCCCTTACTGCTGAGCCAGTCTGCTTCTGTAAACATCTAAATGCATACCGTGAAAGGACAATTCTAGCAGAGCTTGCAACCGCAGTTCAGTTGGTGCCTTTTCATGGTGCTTTTGGACTAATGTATCAACACGGTGGTACCGAAACAATGTTTCCTCCATTTTTAACAGGGGAAAACAACCTGGTTACACACTGCACACAGATGTCCAGCTCGCAGCACACGCTTTAAGCACAGGATGAGTTTTCTACCACCGGAGCATTCACCCCTCCCAACACTTCACGCTCCTGAGGGGGCCATGAGAATTTCTGCCCCTTTACACCCCCCAAGGAGGGATGGTTCCTTCAGAGCATTGTTCTAATTCAAAGGAACAGTCAAGTCCTTATCAGCCTTGCTCTGCACAGGCTTGGAGGTGACCACACCCCAGCCAGGCTGTCTCAGCCTACTTGCAGCTCCGGATAAAGAGGGTGTTTTAGTCCACTTCCCTCTGCTCTGGCTCTCAGGCAGCACGTGGGAGAAGAAGCCGAGTTGCACTGTTGAGTTGGCAAAGCAAGCTTTGCTCACAAGCATTGCTATGGATGGACCACATCAGCCAAGGGTTGGGGATGGCAGATCTCAGCACAGCTTGCACTGAGGCTCAGAGCAAGTCAGCTCCATCTCCTTGAGTGTGCTAAACGAGAATACTGCTGGCAAATGATTCAGCCTTTGTGTTTGGTTCTACAGTCACTCTGCATTAAGTCCCTTGTCTCAAAGGGCACTATTTCATTATGGTTCTCTGGCAAGATGGTAAGACTAGAAGCAAAACTGATTCAGGCAAGCTGGTTCACATCTCCATTTCACACCATTATTAGTAGGATCCTCCAGGATCAAGAGTGACACCTGAATACATGACCTGCCTGTATCTCTGCAGGTAGAGAGGGTCTGGAAACCCAATAGTTTCTTCTGGAAGACACCCACAAGGATGCAGTGCTTCCTCCTTCTAGGGCTGCAAGCTGATCAAGTGCTGCTTCATTCAGCAAGGGCTCCATTTCCTTGTTCAAGGAGAGCAGTTTGAGTGCACCAGGCACTCCGCCTGGCTGTGACTCACAGCACCACATTCAGATGGGCATGGTAAGCAGAATAAACCAAAGCAGCAAGTCCAAGCAGATGGCAGAAATCTTAGGGAGGTCTAGACATGACCACTGGATCAAAGCAGTGTAGATAGTGCAGGACAAACAGATCTGAATTGTGATGAAGCTGCCATCTGCTAGGTGTCATACCTGAGGCACGCAGCCCTGGTTAATCATGGAAGATGTGGTTGTTCTTAAACTTACTGAGATTTTCAAGGGCAAAAAAAGAAAAGTGAGTTAGCACTGGAGTTCTGAAGCAAACCCATGAAAGATTTCTAATGGAGGCATGACCTTTAGCAAGCTCTTTAAGCACAAGGAGTCCTTTTGCTTACACTTCATCTCTGTACCTCAGCAGACCGATCCAGGTGCATGAATTAAGCACCAAGACAAGGTTTATTCCCAATGGTGGGGATCTCTGCTCTTGGCTGCACAAGAGCTTTACCAGCCTGAGTGCCACCTGCTTCACTTACAGGAGCTCCCCTGCCTCCACGCAGATCTGATGCCCACAGCTCATCAAGCATGGACCACTTCTCCCAGCACTGGTAATTCCCTTCCTCAAAGAGGCTAAAGTTCAGCTGACTGAGACACGAGAGTTTAAAAGTTAAGTAAACAGACTGTTTACTACTAGGGAACATAACAGTAGGCTTTTATTAGAAAGATTTCAATACTGCTTCATGGATGAGCTCCAGAGTTCACAACTAAAAGGGTTTTACAGCAGATTTCTTTCTCTTGTCTTACTACTGAGGAAAAAAAAAATAAAAGCAATCATTTAATAGAGCATTCATTCAGGTCCGTCAGCTTTCACCAATTCAGGAACAAGTCTAAAAAGAAGGAATCATTAAATACTCTTACATTATGCTATGAAAAACACTTCCTTGGCTTTCACACAGATATAAAAGCAGAACTTGCTGGACTGCTTGGGCAACCAGTTTCCAGTTTTACACACTAACGTTTGTGGCAGAGCTCAGTCCCAGCAGTGCTCTGAAAGAAAGGCTTCTGTGAAGGAGCTGCTCCATCGATGGATTGCCACCGACAGCAGGATCTGTTCTGCTCAGCAGAGACTGCGTCCTGAAGGAATGCTCCAGGCACGAGGTTAGAGAGTTGAGTCAACTCTGGGCTGCACTGAACCATCAAATTCCATGATGGCATTTAGCTGGGCAGTGCTGAGAAGGAAATGGTTCTAACACAGCAAATGAAAGCCTGATTAGTAAGATGATTTTTTCACTGCAATATGCCTCAAGTAGGGGTAACTTACCCAGGGAAGCTGTGGTAGCACACACGTTTAACATCAAACTGAACAGTAAAACTGCTGACAGCAGTCACTTTGATGACCCTTTCCTGGAACATTGGCTTTCTTGTGACAGTTTGCTTAGCTGTCAAATAGTTTCCCTCTGCCTACAAGGAAGGGTGCAGAACTGCTGAGCATGCATTCCACCTCGGCTTTACACTCAACAGGATGCAGCAGTTGCAGTGTCCCCATCCAGAGAGCCCTTATCTGTGTGCTGCTGGAAGTCACATCACTGGGACAAGCCAATCAACAGAGGCATTTTCAGCCCTTCAAGAAACCTGCAGCTTTATTAGTGCTTGTTTTGTTTTTACAAGTAAAGCACGTTGGTGTGCAGTGAGTCACAATGGTTCTATCACAATTGGCCACCGAGCCCAGAAGGCACCAGGCTACATTTCAGCCACTAATCTACTTCCATCCATGAAACTGGTGAAGCAAACCTGAGTCACACAGAAGATTCAAGTCCACACTGATGTGTTGGAGGTAGTGACCACGTAGCTGCAGCACAGCATGCTAACAGCTCTGAAACAGCCCACATTTACTGCTTCAAGGTGGGAGTTACAGCTTGAGGCAGACTGGGAAGTCATGCTTTCAACAGATTAGAGACCTTCATCATATTGAAGACTTCTTCTACATCCTTCCTATTTTCTGCCTGACCCTCAGATCCTGCCCAAGGCAGCCCTCTGGCCCCCACCACTACCAACACACTGTAGGACTGTTCAGGTTAGAAGCCCTGCAGCCCAGGGCAGAGCTGCTGCTGTGGTCATCTCCCCATGGGGAGGTCCCCCCACCCCAGCACAGAGCCCTGCTGCAGACTGCTGCCTCTGCTGCAAGGGGCTTGGTGAGCAGCCTAGCTTATCAACTGCTTAACTAATTGCTCCTATCCAATTAGTCAGCACACATACTTGTCAGCTTGTCTGGATTCTCCACTACAGATTTTCCCCCACAACCTGTGTCAGAACATTCCAAGCTTTAGGAATTCACATCCATAAAGCAGAGTGGGAAGCCCAACCATAACACCATTAGGCACAGCAGTGCTGCCTCCCATTCCCACCTTCTTAAAATGCCAACAAATACCAAATGTTGGGCCCACACAGCGGGCAGCCAGGTTTGTGCCACCAGTGGCCAGACGCAGGGAAGCACTCCTTAGTTAGAAAGGTACATAACATGAACTGGTTGGTTTTTGCACTGCCTAGACAAGCCTACAGAATAATTCTGAATGTGCTTTATATATTCAGGATCAGAAAAATATTAATGCCTAGTATGCCAGTATGCCCAGTGCAAGTTCAGTTGTTAGGTGAAATACACAATGGTACAGCTCAGCTATATCACGGTTCATCACCTGCTAACCTGCCTGGTTCCTTCTCACTCAGCACAGGCAGCTTCTCCATGCTGTGCAAACTGCTGGGCTTTTCTTTCATCCCTTCAATTCAGAAGCAGCAGCTTATGGAAACACTAAGCATTAGATATGAGCAGCCAGATCTGCAATCATTCAACATACTGAACTCTGATCTCCCACTGCATGCCCATTGGACTCCTTCCTCAAAGCTACTTTAAATAAAGACTTTCACTTTGAGATGTTACGGCAGAGCGCGGTAGTTCTGATAGCAGAGAAATCTCCCAAGGTTTCTCCCTGCAAGTTCCCATGTAAAGCCTCCCCACAGCGTGTTGTTGATGTTACTGTAGCACGGCAGGCACCTACCACAGACAATACACAGATAGCATCCGCCATATTTGCAACTGCTTAGATTTCAAAGCTCTGTAGCAGGACTCAAAGCCTGAAGCCTGACTACACGTTTTGATTTGACATTCAATAGCTGCCTTGAATGCTTCCTTACACCTAGGAAGCTAACTAGCCACATCTCACTTGAGCACTCTCAGTCTTCAGTTCAAGTTGTGGGTATAAGGCATTAGGTCCTGGGTAACCAAGAGACATGGCATGCAGAAGCAGAATGATGCAGAGCTTCTGGGGCCCTTCTGTGCTCATTCCCGCATCACCTTGGCGAGATGCTGGCAGTGACAGTGCATGCCAGCATACCCTGAGAGGCACAATATGCAATGCAGCAGGGCTGGAGCTGCACATCACGACAACCTTCATACAGCAGCCTGACCATACCCTGACCTGCAGGAGTGGATCCATGGCTAACTATTATCATACCACACACAGCATTGATTGTCATTCTTTGAGATGAAATCACATCATCTTCCAATAACAGCCTCATGGGGAAGGTTCCCATTCATATCCACCACCTGCATTTTCAGGAGTAAGGCTCTGCTTGGGTGCCTTACTATCCTGTTAAACATTAGCTACAATTTGCAAGTGTTGCCCAATGCCTGTGTAGCATTTCCCTACGTGGAGTAGGTCAGGCTCAGCTCCAGCCATTCTATAACTGAAGCATGCTGAGATTCCTACCAGCAGCCTGACGTGCTAAAACCATTCTGCGTGGCAAAACTGGAGCAATATCAATGCTCCTACTCTCCAACTTTTACTCCAACAACAAACCAGATGCCTCAGCACAAAAAAACAGCACCACCAAAATCTCAACTTCCTCCGAGTTTTTCAATGAAATGAAATGAGGAAGTTCAGCAGTTGCAGCAAACCGAAGCATTACAGGCAAGAGCCACGTGTAGGCAGACCCAGAAGGGTGGGCACCAAGTCTTGCAAAAGACCAACTCATGTAGGCAGTTGTAAGAGATGCTGGTTAAGTCAGCGTTCTGCTTTAAGTAGGAATGGGAATAAACTGTTAAATCATTCTCATCCCAAACCATTGCATCCTACAATCATAACGGCCTGAAACCTATCAGCACCCCCTGGAGTGTGGCAGATGAACCCCGTTATGTAATTGCACTCATGTCATCAGAGACACGGCACCGGGTCCCACACAGTGCTTGTATCTTTAATAATGCACCAGAGGTGCGCCCTGCTGCCACAATGCTGCATTGAGAGACAGAGTTGGGTTTCACCTGAGCACATCAAGCTCACAACACCAGCCCGTGTCCTACCCCCCCCTCACCGCCAAACACAGATCAGGGTCTGAGGCTCGCAGAGGACCGCCGGGGGGGGGGAACCGAAGGCACCTCCGGGCCGAGGCGTGCGGGGTACCGGAGAATCGGCCCGGAGGTGCCTTCGGTTCCCCCCCCCGGCGGCTCGAAGAGCAGCACGGAGCCAACACGGCCGCACCCGCCCGTCCACAGCCGCGCTGCAGAGCACCCTGCGGTACTTTTACCGCAACGCACGTCTCTCCTCACGGCAGAAGGACGCGGTGAGCGCCGACCCCGCGTTACAACCAAGGCTTGCGGGCGGCCCCGAAGCGGCTCCATCCCCCAACCCCGCCAACCCCCCCCCCCCACTCTTCTCCTCCCGTCCGCAGGTGACAGCCGGGAACGGCGCCAGCCTCGCCCGCACTGAGGGGCCTCCGCAGTACCCGAAGGTGCCCGAAGGTGCCCTTCGTAGCCGCCCGCAGCTCGAAGCGAACGAACGCGGCCCAGCCGCGCGCTCCCGCCCCACCAAGGGAGCAGCCCGCCGCCCCCCCCCACCAGCTCGGCTCCCACCTGGAGATGCTCCTGGAAGCGGATCGGCAGTATTTGGGCCATGGTGGCGGTTGCGGGCTGTGGCTCCAGGCCGGGGCCGGACCGGCGTCGCGCCTCAGCGGGGTGCGGGCGGCGCGGAGAAGCGGCACCGCAATGGCGGAACGGGCCACAGCGGGAGGGCAGAGCCGCGGCGCTCCGGAAGCTGCCCCCGCCGGCGGAAGGATACCGCCGCGGAAGGAAGAGGCCGGGCCTCACCTGCCGGGCGCCGCCTGCGCTGAGCGGAAGGATCTCACCGCGCTGCGTGATTTACCCTCCAGCGCACCAATGGGAGCGGCGGAAGGATCGGCCGCCGGAAGGGACTATTTCTTCCTCCTCCCTCCTCCCTGTTTTTTTTTTTTTTTTGCCACATCATGCGACCGAGGTGCTGCTGCGTCACTTCCGGTCCGCGCTCACCGCCCCGGTTGGTCACGTGCCGGGGGGTAGCGCGGCCGGGCAAGGTGACTCGAGGCGGCAGCGCAGCGCAGCTGTGTCCCTCCGCGCAACGGTGGGGGGCGGTTGCCATGGAGACCGAGCCGGGCCCTGGCGGGGGCTTGGCTTCCCCTCACTGGGTGCTGAGCGCGGGCTGTGCTGTGTCATCACCGCGCCGTATGGGGACACGGGGGGGGGGGTGGGGGGAAAGACCCCCCCCAATGTAATCCTCCCGTTAAAGATAATACCTGAACAAAGGATGGGGGCAGCGGTGCGCAGAGCTGCAGCTGGCACTGCTAATAGGGACACGAGAAAATGGCAGCCGTGGATGGTCAGGCTCTAGGGGTAGGCAGTGAATGGAGCCTGATGGCTTCTCTCCTGCAGCGCTGTGGCCCCTTCCAGCCCCACACGAAGCATGCCCCTTCATTTTAATAGGTACAGTGGTGGAAGGAGGGAGGCACAGCCCTACTGCTTCCTTTACAACAAGTCACGTTGCCACAACACCCACAAAAAGAACCCCAAGAGCTGACACACAGCCACGCAAACAAGGCACGAAACACTGACAGCAGCTCCTGCTCGGGAAATCAGCATAGAACACGACTTACAGATGCATTAACAGCCTGGGATTGAGGGGAGATGAGGAAATACAGTTTATGATGACAAAGCATCTTTGCTATGCTGGCAGTTCTCTCTGTGTTCTTGATACAAACAGTCATTTTTCAGACAAATCCATTGAGATCAACAATAACAGGCACCAGGCTGAGAAGTGCAGCCCGCTGCCAGACTGCAGGATGTCACCTGGCTGAGGGCTGCACTGCCTGCTGGAATGTATCAGAATGGAAAACAACGCGTGCTGCTAAGTCATCCCTGACCAAAATAATACAAAACCATCTATAACATGTGTTATGTACAAAGACATCTTCACCCCAAAGCATTGCTGTGCACAGAATGGCACAATTCACTGTAGGAATCATTGAGTTGGAAGAGAATGCATGAGACAAACATCCTTTTGAATTTGGAATCATCTCGATCTGTCATTAAAACAGCATTTCTTATATGTTTTCCTGAGTATCCGATAAAGAGGGTGCAGCCACAGCTATACAAGGTAACATGGACAAAAAGTGACAGTTCCCAGCTTTAAATAACAAGAAAAACTTTAAGAAAGTTTTATTCAAAGGCACCGAGCCCTTCCTAAGTCAACTAAATGCCACAGAATTGGCACCACGGTACGTAGTGTGTCTTCATCCACATTGGAAGCCACGAGATTGTTGCCTGTGATGCATGGCAACAAAGTTCAGCTTGGTAATTTTTCCTCACAAAATGTAGGAAAGGTGATCATCTCTGCACACCTCAGCAGTCCAGACTCACCACACAGAGCACAACTTCTCCATCATTCCAAATAGCCATTTTGCTCTATGCAAACGTAGCCAGAACAACCGCCTGTCCTAATACTGAGAGCAGAGCAGCCATGAGGGTTAGCTCACTTCTTTCACTGGGCCGCTTAAACCCTGTGCTCTTTGCTGCTTTCTCTCAAGATAACGAGCTCGGGCATCCTGAATGGATTTATCATCATTCCTTTTCTCCAGCTTCTTGGCAGGGTTGTCTTTGGTTCCTTCTGTGGGGAGAAAGAGAGACATATACTATTTGTGTGCAAAAAAAGAAGAGCATTCCAATTCTTCCTATTTGTGCAATGTCCAAACAAGAAAAACAACAGAACTCCAGATGTTTCCCAAGCACCAGACAGTCATTCAGATGTGTTTCAGTAAGGGCAGACAGTACCACCAAAGGGAAGAAACAAATCAATCAATCATGCTTTAAATCCCACATCAGTATTTGCAGCTGGGCTCATCCTACCCCCAGAAGTACGCCTTGCTTTTTATTGTAAGAGTTACTGTGCATCTCTGTGTTCTGTGCAGTCATTTCTTCTCTAAATCCCACATCTCAAACTCAGGTTTAGGAAGAAGGACAGCAATGGGAACAGGAAAAAAGTTTAGAGAAGTATAAGGAATAAACTATAAGTTTCTGGGGACAGGAGGGAGTGGGAGGGAAGGAAACACACAGATAAAGCAGTGGGAATACTCCTGCTCAGACATCCTTAGAAATGCATCCACTGAGCAAAGACCTTGAGAACATGTTTTTTCCCAGAAGGAAAGAAAAGGAGCCACCTTTCAGGTTTTTGGGGTTTGGTTTTTTGTCTGTTTATTTTAGAAAAAGCACCAATTCAAAGCTTTTGTCAGCCCTTCAAACACCCATTTTTACTTGAAGCCAGAACATTTCTAAGGATGATCTCCAACTCACTTATAATCATCAGGTAAAGTCAAAAAGCTAAGGGAGATAAGGAGAACTAAGGACACCCTCAGCTCTCTGGACTTAGTATTAATAGATGAGACGCCCCTCTGTTTTCCAGCAATTCAAATATCCTTTCCCTTGGTTTAATCAACCAAACCCAGTTTGCATTTTTACAGTTTAAAGTGCCTGCTTTATACAGTAACACAGGAGAGAAACAGTTGCTGGTCCCAGCAAGAGCCTACAGTTTTTCCATTCTAAGGAAACTGAAGAGAATTTAGATTGTTAGCAGTGCAGTGCTGTAAGTTACATTGATATAAGGGTCAGCTCCAGAGTAAAGAGGCCCTTTGAACATCTGGCTGCTCTACAAAACCTGCTGACAGAAAAATTCTAAGAATGTCAAGCAGCCAGATCAGTTAGCACACACCAGCCTTAATGAAATGACACCTTATTCAAACATACAGCGCTACGTTTATTGTTAGAAAGAGATCTTCACCAAATTAAGGTTGTTTTTATAATAGTCCTTTGGGATTTTCTCCCTCAGGTCAGTGTTATTTTAGCAACTCCCAATTTCTATCACTGGATATCCTCTGCAAACTTAAAAAAGCAGACGAAATGCTTTTGTTCTACTCTTGGCAAAGATCTGCTTCTGTCAGCAACACAAAGCCAGAAGAAAGAGAGCACGGAAAGGACCAGTAGGCAAACACCACTACATGCACAAAACAAGGATTATATAGCAGTCAGACAAGAACACAGCAAGAACAACACATATCAAAGATGTCAAGCACATCAAGATTAACACTGGTCCAGAATGCACTTCATGGCACAATACACACACATGTTCAACAAGCTACGTGTGACACAAGTATACACTAGTGATGTCCTTACCACACTGCCTTCTGAGGTCCTCCTTATGTTTCCACCTGGTTATTTCCTCTTCGGTCACTTCTTCCCGTGCCACGCTGCTCAGTTCATAGGCATCAATCTGATGCAGTCTGGGTAACAAGTCTTTGACCCACTCATAACGAACAGGACACACTGTCCGGACATAGATTTTGGATGTCACTGTGACATCATGGAAGATAATCCACTCAAGTCGAGTTTCCTGGTTATATAACTTAAAAATATAAAGATTATTTCAGAACTGATAAGAATTCAAAGGCACTCTCCACTATAGTATCTTGCAAAGCTTCAGATGCAGGAATAAGGTAAAGCTGACGTTACCTTAACTTTCCAGAGAGAGAAACTGCAGCAAAACTCATCCAAAATTGCCCAGGAAATCCAAGAACAGCCAGTGGGAAAACTCAGCCTATACTGTACTCATTTCATAAACCAAACATTTAGCTGGTTCAAAAATGAAAGTCTCTTCCTCGCTCTCAAAATGAATACTCTACTCTGGTGACACTGCATTACTGCTTCTTCCAGACATAAGTTACCACAAATCAAACCAAGAGGAGGAGTTGACATGGATTCCTTTTACAGACCCTTTGTTACTTTATGAATAGAACTTGGCAACTTACTGTAGATGAAGGATGGATATACACTATGCTGCCATGTCCGTCCATTGTGCAGAAGGTCCTGGCTGCAGATCTAGAAGGGTTGTAAACAATTCTATGTACTGAATCTTGCTTTGCTGTGATTAGACAGCAACACAAACTAAGCAAGTCAGCAGCAGCAAAGCTGTATTCAAATTTAGAAGGAAGAACCTTCCAGAATTAAGTGCACAAAACAGATGAGGAATAAAATACATCTGTCTAATTTACTATAGTAATGTTGCAAGTGTAACAACGCAATGATTAGCAGGGTTTAAGATTGCAGCTTTTGACAGCCATGATAATTTGACATCTTCAAAGTGTTTTAACTTAATACCTGGAAGTAGTCACCAACCTGCAAGTTCATTTAACAGATGTTTTACAAACTACTGCTCCAAGGAATAAGCAACTCGCCCAGGGATGTAAGGAGGGTTAGAAGGCAGAGCAGATGCCTAGCCCTGCACTACTTTTACCAACAGCACACTCTTGCTACTCTATTTCAACATGCAGCTACATCTTTTAATAGTATCCTTTTCCCTTCAAGTTTCCCCAGATTTATTACTTACCTTCTTGCTACATTGATAAAGTATCCTGCGCACAGACATCTCCTTAGTAGTTCAGTTCTAGAGCCTTCAAAAGTCTCTTTAGGGAAGTCTGGTAGCTAGATGAATAAAATAACTTGAGTAAGGATCTTTGCCAAAGAAAATCTCTCTGTGGAGGGGTCTCCATCCCACTTATTTTACACCCTAGGTTTCTCACCTCACAGAAACCACAAGGAAAGGAAGAAAATACTCCTTCCTGCGTGTGGCCACCCCCTAGACGTGTTGGTTACACAGCTGCTACAAGATGCTCTAATGAATACTAAGTGAGCTGGTTTCTACTGGAGAAAGGTATCAACCATCTGACCAAGTTTAGTACAAATCTTAAATAAAACTTGCATGACTCATAGTTCATAAACAGTGTGTTTGTTTACCTGTTTCAGTTTACTGGTTATTTCCCGAAGCTGTTTCTCCACACTAAGAGCAGATTTTACAGCTCTCCAATGGATCCAGTATTTGTGGCACCAAGCTGAAGGAGACTTGCTGGGAACAGAAATACTTGTATTATAAAGCAGCCCTTTGTAAAGTGAAGGCAGAAAGTTGCCTGTATTTCTTGTCACAATCGTACAAAGAAGGCAACCTTGCACAGCCAGACACTTTGTCAGTTTAAATAATAGGTGTTTTGATTCAAATTACAGATCACAATAAGAAATAAATCTGCTATTACAAATGAGCACATCCACTTGCATATATGGCATATATTTTAAAACCATTGGCAGCCGGGAGTTTTAAGCAACACAAAGCCAGCTGCTGTCAGGAATCATTTTATACCTTGCTTTGCACTGTTCAAAAATGTTTAAGAGGGTTGCAAAGTCATTGCATCCTCCCACTTGTGAGGAAAGCTCCTGGTGTTGAAGTTCTGCCTCCTTTTGCTTCTGAGGATCACCTGAGGAAATAAGTTATATCTCACTTCAACAAAGTCATTTTTATTTATCACTCCTCTTTCTCATACAAGCCCATCTCCAAAGTGTGTTTCACAGTCTTTTTTTCTACACTTACAGTTCTTCCTTCCCTTCTACTGCAGACTAACAAGAATACGTAGGTGCTATTAAATCAGTTGTTAATCTCATCAGCCAGCACTAGAGATGAAGACTACCAGCCTCTATGAGAAGTTACATGTATTGCTCTCTTGCAGTCAATTCAGATGCCAGCATGAAAAGATCAAGGAGCAGCAATGTTGAACAAACAGCTCACAGGGATCAAGCAAAAGCTTTGCCCTGAGGCAAACATCCCAGCATAGCATCTAATCCACAACTCTCAGCTTTTGTTCCACTGCTCAAGTACCATAGTAACAGAGGTCTTAAAAAAATAAGTTTAAAAAAAAAATAGATAAATATCTTTCATGAGTTTAATGGGAATTTGCCTTCACTAAACACTAGGAATGTGCTAGGTAAAAAAACACTGCTAAAATGTTCTTCCAAGTTCTGAATACTCAAAGAATTCCTTCCCCAGTACAACATATTCCCCTTGGCACAGTGATTGGCTGGGACACATTGTCTGGTGGCTGCATTACAGATGTCAGAAGTTTGTGTGCACAATGAGCAATACTGATGAATGAAGGAAGGGGGCTGTTCATATCCATATCACATATGAGCAACTGTCTTCAGAATGGAAAGTCTGTGTTTGTGTCCTAACGTGTGATGGAGAGTGATGACCATGTGTGCATGTGTTGGTTGAACAGATAACAAGTGCATAATGTCAGACGGAGGATGGGAAAGCAAACACACATCTGTGGGACTGGGAAAGACTCCTGAACAGAACCAGACTATCCATACTATCAGCAGTGTCCTCATCCACTGCACTAACTAGCACAGTTAATAGACTACAGAGATAACTGGACATAAGCCAATGAGTGACTTGAAGGGACAAAGGTCTTCCTCAAAGACTGTGCTACATACAGTCCTTACTCACTTGGGGGTGGGATGTCACGCTGGAGAATCAAGGTGAAGGGAAAATGAGATGGGAATGAGGACAAGGGAGACTGAGATTAACATCTGAGAAAGGTGCCAGGTCAGAATGACAGCAAAATCACCTTTCCCACTTAGAAAAACACCACAAACAGTGGCAGTTACATACTGAGCTTCCCACGGTAAATTGAAAACTTTACTCAGTTAAACAGTTTTGAACAAATAAACCAATCTATAGGTGACCCCATTCCTTAACATGTAATTAACCAGTCCATCTGAATTATAGTTAGACCAACAGCAAACACCACCAACAAAACATCTGCTGTGGTGTGCTTTTTGTCTTCTTTTTTCCCCACCTCCTGTAGCTTTCCCTCTTATGACCTCTCAGCAACCCATTAGTTACCCATATGTCACTTTACAGCTCACAGCCTTGGAAAAAATACGACCCAATTCCATGCTACTTTGGACAATGGCAATTCTGAAGTCTTCAATTCCTGGCATGCCCTGCCTCCAAGAGCACAGAAAGCTGTACAGCGTTATGGGCACCTGCATGTTTGTCCCTATCTTAACATTCTTCCCTACAAGTCTGCCTCTGGGAGACAAGGCACTGCACTTGAGTAATCTTCCTCACACTGCGATATATAAGCTATTTAAGGCATTCATTTAAGGCAAATACTTAGTCTCCAACAGTGCTAGACCAAACTGAGGAGACCAGCTTGCTCCTCAGCAGGATATTTTTTGCCCCCAAGTAAAGGCTGGTTCTACTATTGTAGAAACAAACAACAAGAATCTGTAGAAAAGGTCTCCCAATGAAGCACTGTGTGTTGCTTAGCCACTGTCTGAGAAGTCCAAGCAGAATTCCCCACCCACCCAAAGCTGTTTTGAGGTAAGGGGATTCCTACCTGGACGAATGAAGACATTTTCCACAGACAGCATGGCTGCAATGGGAAGCAGCATATCTTCACAGTCAAGAGAAGCAGCTTTTATGACAGCACAGGACAGGTTGGGAGGGAGGGGAAACTGCACCAGGAATTCACCTAGTCTCGTCACGTGGCCTCTCCTTATCCCAGGAAAAAGATCCAAACACCAGATTCAACAGAAGTAGGGTTAAATGTAAATCATAACATGCAGGTACAATGTCAGCCACCATATACAGATAAAAAGCAGGAAAGACAAAAAAAGTATCACCTTCCTTCAGATTGCCTATGCCTACCTCATGGCAAGCGAAGCTGCCTTTTTTAAGCATAGCAGATGCTTAAAGTTTTTTATTTATTCGCAAGAAGAATTCCTGGAAGCTAAGGATAAGATCTCCCTTCCTGTCTTGTGTTCTTGGATGGGCCTCAGAGCCACTGCCTCAGCATCTTCATCACACCACTCTGGGATCAGGAACTACTCACAGGGAGTTGAAGTAATTTGTACATGGTTACTCAGGAACTCTGGGGCAATGCAAAGAAATTAATCTCTCTCAAGTTCTAAGCCATGCTCTAACCCTAATTTTTTACAATGAGTGTACTAAAATCCAGTAGCTAACTTCCTGGTGAAATGAGGAAACAATCTATTGCTAGGGGAAGTCCTTTAGCCCATGTGAATAACTCATTAACAATAATTGAACCATTACATTTCAATTCATGTAGTTACCACACCCCTCCGGTTTTACCTGTCAATAGCATCACACTGGTAAAGTTGTTTGAGAGCTTCTAAAATATGCCTTTCTTCAGGACGGTCCAAATAGGGAAATCTATAATAAAAAATGAAGTAAAAAAAAAAAAAAAAAATATCTAACTGTTCAGATTCAGTTTAACTTTGCTACTTTTCATATTTATTAAAATACTTTTGTAACCTTCCAGTAGAAACTACTGACCACAGCATGCATTAGCAGTCTGACTATACAGATGTGGTACTACATGCAGCCTCACAGTAAAGAATTAAAGAATTACAACAAAAGAACACATGGAACGCTAATGATTTCAGAGATAAAGAGGCAGTTTTGGCAGAACCTCACAATGAACCTGAGCTCAGGCTCCAATCTGTCATTAAAGACTCTGAGAGGAACAGAAAAGCTGACAAGCTGATTGCACTGCACCATCACACTTGGCCAGGGACCTAATCCTGGCTCCTGCCAACAGGCAGACAGCGCCTGTGCTGCCCTGCCTCTGAGGCTCAGGAAGAAAACGATAATCCCCCTTCCTCAGAGAGGTTACCTTATGACATCATGCACAGAAAGGCACTTCAAGGTCAGGATCACAGATGTCAGGCTGGTTCTCTGTATCTCAGGAACTGTGTGATCAGGCATACACTGCTCCCAGAATTCTGTGCTGTATAGCCGGTAGCTCTTCCCAGATGATGTCCTGCCAGCTCGGCCAGCTCGCTGCATTGCTTCACTCCTGCCAAAACAGAAAGGCAGGGAGGGAAAAAATAATAAAAATGAAGAAATGAAACCACTCACAAACAAACAAAAACCAATCTTGAGCCATTCTGGTATTATCCAAAACAGCGCACGTAATTATGACAAACAATTTCTGTGCTTTAATATGGAGGATGCTGCACATGAGGATGTGCAGCAACTGAGACACCCAGCTATACAAGATACAACAGAATGAAGAAGCATTATTATGCAAAGGAAGATTTTTATTGTTTTGTTTTTAACTCCTCTGAATCAGACTGTTATATTCTGCAAACACAGGACACTATTCAGGAGCCAGATGGTGCATTCTCAACTCCTTAATGCATGTATCTTTAAGAAATGATGTGTCCTGAACCACTTCTTTTTAAGCACCAAATGAAATGGTTTTGTGCCCCCTCTTTTTTGTTTTATTATTTTTTAAGAGCGTCTGATACACAACACTGGCAGAGCAACTCCCAGAAAACACCATGCAAATTACCTTTATCAAACTTACTTCGAAATGGGAACCACTTCCAGTATGTCCAAGCCAACTCGGGGGTTATGATTCAACTGCTTCACAAATCCACTGTCTACTACGTATCTGGAAAGGATTTGTCAGGGAGAAAGAAAACAGCAAAGGTCTCAAAAGACAGACACGCAGCTGCCACACACATACAATCAGAGCCAGAACACATTTCTGCTACAATTGCTGCAAAAAGGGAGTTGCAATCTGCAGGTTAACTACAGCCCTGCCAGGCTTTAGTCTACAGGATGTTACAGATAATACCTCCCCACACCCAACGAGATTATGCTGATTGAGTGGAGCAGAAATTCAATTTCAAACTAGGTTCCGTCAATATTAGTCATCTGTAAGAGTATCCAATAGTACCAAGGGGTATTTTTAATCCACTACACACACACACACAGGCAGCAGGTAATTGTTGGTCAGGTACAGGAGCAGAAGGAATTCAGATAAGCTTTTCCAAACCTGGTACAGCTTTCTGAATTATTCCCACTGTTACGCCTTTTGTGAGGGACAGGAAACAATACCTGACTCCTTCAATGGTCAGAGACGTTGCAGCAATGTTTGTAGATACCACACATTTTCTGATTCCTTTGGGAGCTGGCAAAAATATTCTCTTCTGTTGATCTACAATGACAGGCAGTCAGTAAAACAATGCTCTGGCTCTTGGAATCAAGCCTCTGACACCAGGCAAACTTCCTCATACGCTCAGTGAAATTCATTTCAATGACATTTGAAAAGGAGACACTAACCAGTTCAAGATTTTAGCATATGTTAGGAACCAGAGAGTTTCTGAACACTTATTCAGCCTCCAACATTGGCTGTGTTCAACAAAGGGCAAAGTGCCTTGTTTTTTAACTCTTCAAAATTATCTGTTGTATTGCTGCCAAATATAAGAGTGACTCACGCCGATAACCTACACTTTCTATACTGTGTAACTCTATATTCTTTCAATCTTCTGTTACAGGTCAAATTTTGTCTTTGACAAAATACTGGTGGTGTCTTTCCCATATAAAATGAAATGCAAGGGCCTAAATAAGACACCTGACTTTTCAGTGTTGCAACACTTTATTTTAAAGCTGAAAACCTTGATCCTCTATGAAGCCATTCCTGCCATTTCCACCACTTCCAGCAGACAGGAATTTTGGCTGGAGCCTTCTGTGCCAGTTCAGAGAAAGCTCAAGTTTGTTTAGCTTATGAAAATGACAGAAACAAAAAAGCAACAAATAAAATAGATTACCTGTTGACATTGACCCATACAATGGTAAGATAAGCAGTCCCTCAATAGATTGATCATGTACTTCATATCGGTAATCAATAGACTCCGCTTTCTTGAAAAGGAGATCACAGGCTTTTTCTATCTCAATCTGACCTAAATAAAAACCATACAAGAGCATTTAAGTGGCCTATTTAACGACAGCATTCTCTTCCTCAGTTGCAACACCTCTGCAAGACTGTCTTGCCAATGTTACAGCACCCAGCCCACTGCAAGGAGGAAGCAGCATTTATGAGTTAGCTAAATGGTGACAATCCAGTCCTTCCACAGTGCCTCTTACTGAGGATTTTCCTTAAGAAATAAATGCATGTGTGTGCCCGGTCCATATGCTGATGTAGTTTTTTGGAGATACAAAATTTGTACCTTCTTGAATTAACATCAAAGCAAAACCACACAAATAAAGAGTAAATCTGGCACAATATAAATGCCGAGTAAATCTGTCAAAAAAAGAAAAGAACATGCACCAACCCTGTAAATACTTTTCATATCTCATAGGGCCAGGTATACCTACACACGCTCTAAGAGCTATCATTTGAAAGAGTTGTCTGGCAATCTACAGCTTTCTTTTCTCTACTTACTGCTCTGAGACTAACTGGAAAGTCACTGAAATGCTGTACTGGTTTTGGTGACGACGCAATACTCTGCCTGAAATAACCATCAGTTGTTGAAATAAAATCTCCCACCTGTCAGAAAAACCAAGATGTCACCTTCTGGTTCATTTAAGTGGATATCCAACGTCACTTTTACAGCCTGAAACAAGCAATAAACAAGCCAGCATCAGCTGGGAATACTCTTTCAAAATCCTCATAGTATTAATTGTTCCCCATTATCATGGGAAGATACTAAGAATGCTGCAATCCAACAGATAATTCTTGTGGTCTTACATTGATGATAACCAAGAGCAGAGAACATGACACAGAAATCAAGCAAAACAGGCCAAACCTCTGTAACATACGCAGAGCTTCCAGTGTCCCGTGGGCTGAGCAGGTTGCAGAATATCTCCTTTACTGGGTAACTTCTTCCTGGAATATGCAGCACTGAGCAATGCCCAAAGAACTCTGAGAGCTTATCCACCTCCAGGGTGGCTGACATCACCACCACTTTCATTTCTGTCTTCCTGCCTGGTGGCTTGTTCTGTAGAAATAGTTTCTTCAGCAAGCCAAATAAAATATCCTAACAGAAAACAGAAGCAATTTATATTAGTTCCTCAGTCCTTCTAGAAGTGCCTGATGAAAAGCCTCCAGAATTTGTTTCGTCACCTCTTCTCACAGCCTATACATAGAATTCTTTGCTTTTCATTTTTATATTCACACGGTCAAGTTAATTGCAAGCAATATATCACACCAATCAAGAAAAGTCATCACCTTCACCCAGGATGCTACCTGAGTGTGAACCCTCCTTTGTTCTACTACTCCTTGTTATGGCTTCAGTAGATCTATTTTACTGTGCACCACAGTATATTAAAAAATCTGCTCCTTTTAGTTCCAGGTGGTGGAGCAGTGATTTCTTACATCACTCTTGCTCATTCACTTGCAATACCCTCAGAGGGCCAAGGACAGAACGAGGATTCAGAAAGCATTTTGCCTTTTCTTCAGCCTCAGCCATGGGTTACTTACTTTCTCCCATTCTATGGCACGCTCCTTAGGACTCTGCAGACATAGATTTCCTGCTATAGGCAGTTCTTTGGCTTCCCTGTGTTTTATCTCTCCCACCCAACATCTGTGACTCCCAGCACAGCCTCCTGAGGACTGGGTCACTTGAATCCCACTTTGCTTGTCACAAAAGGGACAGACTGACATTTTGGTACTTAGGGCAGCTTAGATACTTTATGAACCCAATGACCGTAATCTCTTAGAGCAGTCACATACACACCCTATGAAACGTTAGACCTTGCACTGAGAGAGATGTATCAGGGCCTTCCCTGCTAGTGTGTGGGTTTTCTTCTTGTTTTTAAAAGCATAGTGGAGTTAGTGTTAACCGTATTGACCTCAAAACCCTGACAGTTTGGGGCAAGTGCAAAATGCCAGCCAAGGTACAACTGTTGTCAAACAGAACAACAGCAACAACAATTCCAACTGGACTACAGGCAGCATCTTACTTCCAGGATATACAGCATGTGATAAGTCAAGCAGTGACCCTACGGTTCTCAGATAACAAAAGGGTAAAGTGGGAAAATAGACCAGAAGGAAAGAGTATCATATATTTATTATTTTGACCAATCAGTTCCAAATTTCCCCTTACCAGCACCAGACAAAACTGGCATTCAAGAAGGCAACACTCACAGTGCTGAGGCTCCGCTCGTGGGCTTCATCCAAAATGATGATGCTGTACTTGCTGAGAAGGGGGTCTGCTAATATATGCCTCAATAAGCAGCCGTCGGTCATATACTTGATGGCAGTCTCCTGAGAAGTTAAATTAGACATTCAGCTGCTGTGCTGGATATTTGTAGCTACACAGACCAGCTATTTACTACACAGACCAGCTATTTACTCAGCACACACACACACTGACGTCGCATCACACAAGGTCAGGCACATCACCACTCATGCTTACAACAGTTTGTTATGTGTTAAAAAGCCTGACAAAATGAATTGTAGGATACGTATCACAGAATGACACGGGGCTGATCCAAAAGTAATGCCTCCTGTTTTACTATGGTGGCCCAAAATATTGGCAGAACTTCCCACCATTGTTCCATGACGCGCTATTGCTGTGCAACGGATGGCAGCAGGGGGGCAGACTGACAGAACCGTGTCTGACATGGAAGTGTGTCACTGTGCCCACTGACATTCATGACACTTGCTGAACTTGGATGGAGACCAAGGAGTGGATGTGAGCACAGCAAGGTGGTGGGTGGAGCATTCAGCAGTGGTGACAGTGGCTGGTGTAGATTCGTATGAGCGCAGCACACAGGCCATCACTGGCAAAAATGCATAGCTAAAGGTTGTGAATACATAGAAAAAATGGCATCTCACAGCTGAGAGCTTGCTCTACTAAATAGTGCTGCTGTGCTCTTTGTATATGTTGTAGCTTCCGCCTAGATAAACAGAAGGCATTACTTTCGGAGCAACCTACATAGACCAGCTTGGGTTGAAAAGTACCTCACAGCTGCAGTCGTCGAACCGGACCTGGTAGCCCACAACGCCGCCCAGCTCGCAGCCCAGCTCCTCGGCCACGCGCTGTGCCACGGAGATGGTGGCAACGCGCCGCGGTTGGGTCACCCCGATGGCTCCGTGCTCGGCGAGGCCTGAGGGGAGAACACGGACGGGAGGGACGGACTCACGGACAGAACCGGGGCCGACACGGCGGTGCGGCCCTTCCCCGCCCCGAGGCCGCAGCGCGCGGGGCTCCTCACCTGCCTCGTAGAGATACTTGGGCAGCTGCGTGCTCTTCCCGCTGCCCGTCTCGCCGGTGACGATGAGGAAGGGCCGCTCGCTCACGGCCCGCACCAGGGCCCGCCGGTGGCGGCGGATGGGCAGCTCGGCGCCCTCCATGGCGGAGGGGAGGAGGGAAAAGGCCGCCCCTCAGCGACCCCCGGCCCGCGCGGCCGCCCTGTCAGGTAAGCCCCGCCCCTCCGCTTACGTCACGCCACGCGGAAGAGGGACCGACGGCACGCGCCGGCCTCCGTCTCAAGCCACGCCCCCTATCTCAAGCCACGCCCCCTATCTCAAGCCACGCCCCCTATCTCAAGCCACGCCCCCTTCTTTATCCGCGTGACGTCTCTTTAGAGCCGAAACCGTTGTTTTTTGCCTCAAATCTGCCACGTTTTTCCTTCTAGAGCCGGTACGAGGTGACCAGCGTGAGCAGAGCTCTGCTGATGTGACATCAATACACCCGCAGCGCTTCCCCTTCAGGGCGTGAAATGCCTCCGCCGCGCGGTGCGGTGGGTGGCCCCGCACACCGAGAAGCCCGCAGCGATCCAGCAGCACCGAGCTGAACGCAGCCTGAAGGTGGCACGCCGTGCACGCACAACGCACCAAGCGCACAAACCCGCCCCCAGCAGCGCTGGTGCAAAAGAAACAAGCAGACAAATCCCTTCCCTAAAGCTCCACCACCCGCTGCAGGAAGAGCCGTTTCCGTGCAGATCTCTGGACAACATGAAGATGTTCTGTTGGGTTAAATCTGCTGCTCCGGATTGTGGCTGTCACATTGCAATGACCTGAAGTGGTTTCACTGCTGCTCTGTGAGCCCTCGAAGCCACCAGCCCAGTTGTAACCAACCTACAGGCCTGGGTGCTGAGGAGGATGCAGACTGTGCTGACATACACCAGGGGATGGAAGGTTTTTCAGTCCTCTTTTTCATCCTCCCAGCCTGGGAATAACAGGTTTGGGTCTGATCAGCCTCCCAGCAGCCCTGAACTTTGTCCTCCTGCAATACAGTGCCATTCAATTAAGGATTTCCCTCTGCCTAATAAACATGAATGAATCACGCCCTACGATTCCCTTGTGATGTTATCTCAGTGTCACAGATGGGGGAAACAAAGAAATTAAGGGGGCTGAGCACAGCACGAATCAAAGGCAGAGCTGGGAGAGGAGCCCAGTAATCCCAGCACAGTGCCCTGCTCTGAGAGCTGTAAAAATGCTTCTCAACCCGCACAGCTGCTCTGCCTGTCACTGTGCTACGGGGGGAAACTCAGTGACTTTCAGGCTAGGAAAGAAGACAGGGATTGCACTTGTCCTAAGGTTGAGCTTTATGCAGAGTTGCAAGTCACACATAGAGGTGATAAAGGGCTGTAGCTCTGCCAGCTTCCTGTGCTCAGTTACTGCCCAGGATCTTTTTTCCTTCCTGAGCAGAGGATATCTCTTCTCTTCTGATGAGTTATAGTGGGATATGGGAAACATTCGAATCCCTTGTTATACACAACAGGTCCATTGCCATTCCCAGAGGAAAGGCCCAAGTTCCTGCTCTGGACAGAGCATGTCACAATGAACGTGGCATCCCTTTAACACAGCTATTAATTACACTGAGCAAGTGAAGACAGAGAATTGCTTTGTGCCTGGAATCTCAAAGTGGGGTCACTTTCTAGAGGAAAGATCCCAGAGCTTTAATTTCAGTGCTGACCAGCTGTGCAGCACGAAGCTCCTGCCTGCCAACCAGCAGCTCTGTCAGCTCTGTGGCACCAGCTCTGATCCCTTATCAGAAAAGTGCTGTTCTTAAAGCAGAGGACGAGCAATGCGGAAAGAAGCCATCACCCTTTGTATATCTAAGCACAGTGCTGGAGCTGCAGCTGTTTCAGAGTGGCTGCATGGAAAGGTCGTGGGCAGTGGGATCCAGTCTCAGCTGTCTGCGTTCCCATATAGGGCACTGTCTGTTGGCCAGTCCATCCTCACACACTGTGGACAGGTGAGGGTGGAATGTTGGAAACGATCCCACAGTGCTAATATACACTGTTGCCTTGGGATGTGCACCAATGGGGTTTAATGAAGGGGCACCAAAAGGGGGAATGGTCCATGCAGAAGGGGTGTATGGGGATGGTCTCCCTAGAGCTCGAGTGGGTGCACTGTTAAAATGAGCACCAGCACTGACCTGGAATTGTCCTTTGAAACAGACTACAAGACAGCAGGCCTTGTATTTTATCTATGACCGTATGGAGCAGAGGTTGCATTTTCCCAGTTTCCATTTGTTTATCCCCTTGGTAACATCAGCTGGGAGTGACCAGGCCAGAGCCACACGTGTCCTGCCAATGGCCAAGCAAAAACAAACCCAAAGCTCTGTGTTACTACAGCCCTGTTATACATGGACCTTTCATTGCAGTCCTTCATGAATTTTAATGGACAGTCTTTTCTCTCCACTAATCCTGCATCCAGCCCCAGCCTTTGCCCTGTGCAGCTTTGTCCCCTAGCAGTGCACTGTCCCCAGGCACTGTCCCTGAGCTCAGTGACACCAAAGGGCTTCTGCATGGGATGTTCCCACTCTGTGTCCCCATGACAAAAGCAGCTGGGTGTAATTCAGCTGCACACGGACATGGAAAGGTGCTGGGCGGCTGTATTCCAAATGGCATTTCCCCATGAGATTCTCCAGCTTGACCTTCTGCAGAATGCAACCTGAGCCCGTGATCTCACTGCTAAATTTAGTGGTTTGTTCAGCTGAAGTGATGCTTCCGAAGGGAAGGCGGTGGATGAGCAGGCTGAGCACACTGCCATCCCTGCCAGGAGCTGTGCTTCCCATTAATGGCCACGGGTGCAGCAAGCACTGCACTTCCACACACTGCGCAGAGAAGGGGATATTGCACAACCCTCAGCTATCATGCTCTACAAATAGGGGAACTTTGATCTGTCAATGCATGCTAAGGGCCTTCCTGGCCCTGACTGCAAATGCTCCCAGTTGCTGCTGATTTCACACCGTCTGCAGAACCAGCAGTCATGGTCTGAGCTGCACAGAGCAGATGTGGTGCTTAAACGATCCCAGCCCTGGGATAATTTCTGCCATACAAGCAGAAATGAATTGGACTTAAAACCTGATTTGACTTAAACAGCATTGATGGGCAGAGTGGAGCCTGAGCCAGGCCTGCAGACCCCAACCTGTTCCTTATATCTACAATGGGCAAGCTAAAACGTACGATGAGGATTAGTGCTGAGCTGTGAGGGTCCCAGTGGATTTCACCCATCTCTCTTTAGATGGAACACAAAGTTTGGATGCTTCCCCAGATGCTGAGTGCACCGTTGAGCTCTTTAAGTGATGCCGTGTTTATAGAACTGCAATTACTCCGTATCTGCCTTTGTTTGGAGATGAATCCTCATCCCTCCTCGCTAATGGCTTCTTCTGATCTCATCTGAAGTGGAGGATTTCCTGAGATGCTGAAAAAATGACTCACTGTGCCTTTATAGCTTGGCCAGGGGTTTAATGGCTCCGGTGTGTACGGCTGTGTCTGAAACAGATGTACCCAATGATGGCTGATGCTGTGCACTCTGCTTCACACATACGTGTGTAGGAGCTAAGGGAGGTGTGCGTGGATGATGTAGGGTGATGGCCCAGCTGCCATCACTTCCCATTCCGACCCTCATTGCTCCTAAAAAAAGCACAGTGAAAAATACAGCCTGGTGCACCTCGCATCTGGGAGAGTGAAATTTCATCTCTCTGTAACAGTTCTTACACGAAAAGCCCATCAGACACGTCTGCTCCCTGCGTTAATAACTCACACCAGCACGCGCCAACAGGGATATGGATTTTTGCCCTAATTAATTCTTTCTGCCTCAAAATATGTTTCCCTCATCTGACCGTGAGTCGATCCTCTCACCCCGCATACATGGCAGAGCTGCAATTTAATGTGCAATTCACCTTTGGTGAACAAAACTAAAGAGAACAAACCATGGGGGAGCTGCTGGGCTGTGAGTTGAATTCTGCCTTTGCCAAGGCAGGAAGGAGCATCCCATGGCCAGTACCAGGAGCATCCCATAACCAGCACCAGGAGCATCTCATGGCCAGTACCAGGAGCATCCCATAACCAGCACCAGGAGCATCCCATAACCAGCACCAGGAGCATCTCATGGCCAGTACCTGGAGCATCCCATAACCAGCACCAGGAGCATCCTACAGCTGGCACCCAGGTGTGAACCACAGGACAGGACACCATGCGTTGGCTGGGAATCATCCAGAGAAAAGCACTGGGAGTGAGCAGGAGCCTAAAAACATGGGCAGCACTGAGGCTGCAGGAGGACATGCTGTGTAGGGATATGGAGACGGACCTTGGGGTATGTAATAATGGGCAAAAAAAAAGCAGCGGGGGAAGAAGTAAATTGTAAAACCAAACCCAACAAATGTCTCTGCAGCCCTGCAGGCCTGGTTGGGGCTCACAGGGCTGTACCTCTTTGGAGATGCCACACATCTCCTCCAGCCTCATCCCAATTAATTGCCTCCTAATGACTTACCGAAGCAGGAGGATTTCCTTAATTATAGCACCACGTGTTAGACTGTAATCAAGAAATCAATCCTCAATGATATCCCAGAGCGGGGCCTGTGCTTGACAGCACAGCAGCTGCAGCCACCTCCAAATAGACCCGAGGTTTACAGGGATGCAGCAGCACAATGACAGGGGCTCACAGAAAGGGTTTCCAGGTAAGGGAAGGAGGGATGCAACACAACAGAAGGAACTCAGGAAGAGCACAGTGCAAACGTGCAGCAGAAGGAAAGGAGGTGATTGCTCAGGGCTGGGGAGCACGAGGACTGGCAGTGCTTGTGAGCCACTATAAATAAGAACCAGCTGCTAAAAATAAGGAGTGATCAGGACAAAAAAAAAAAGCTAATCCCCGCAGATCTCCATGAACTCTGAGGATTAATTTTAATTTCCCTCTAATCTGAGTAGAAATAGTGACGTGGCTGCATGGGCACGGCTCAGCCTGCACGTCTCCAACAACAGCCTGACCAGCACTGCTCCAATGCCCTGGAAAAGAAACGGAGGGGTCAGAGCTCGCTGCTCAGGCTGCAGGCTTCTAAAGAGTCCAAGAATGAATATATCCTAAGTGTAGGCTTCGCAGTACAGAGCACAGCTGAACGAGAGCAGGGCTGAGTTTGTCCTCAGTGTTTCCCAAAGTGCTGCACAGCAACTGCAGAGAAGAGGGAAAGCTGATCCTCTGCAGTGTTTAAATATCTGGGGAAGGGCAGTGCAGTGCCCTTTGTGTGGCTATGGGAGGTGGTCGGGCACGACTGAATAGAGGCAAAACTCCCACCTCACCAGCTGCATTCGGATGTATGCAAATATATGCGCGTAGGATTTGCATGCAGAGCTCGCCCAGGGCTTTGATGGCACAGGGGCTGTTTGCACAACCTGAGCTCAGCAGTGCTTTGTGCTGAGAGCCTCCAGAGCTGGGGTGGTAGGAAGCCCTGTTTGCCCCGAGGTTCCTCACAGTGATATTTGGGGGAGAAAAGCTGACAAACCCATTGTAAGCCATCCCATCCCAGCCTGCCCTGAACGTGTTTGCAATCTGAGAGTGCCCAGAGAGGCAAGCAAATATTTTTCTGGAAGGGAAACAACGTGGTGTTTACCCCAAACGCTGTGTGCCAAAGCACTGCCCGCTGTTTATGCAGCTGGAGAAGCAGTGCTGGCAGCACAGAGCCACGCAGGAAAGAATGCAGCACTGATACCTATAGGAAATGCTGTGGTTTTCCAGCTGCGATGCACAAACTGTGCTGCCCAGGGAGGCTGCAGGGCTCGGCCAAAGGGCTGCTGTTACACAGAGCTGCTGTGGAGAGAGAGATTTAAAAGGGTGAAAGCAGGCGGGCCTGCAGATAACAGTGATTGGCAGCGCTGCCCATGCAGGGCACACGCCTCATAGAACTCATTTACAGGACCCTGAAAGCAGTGGCCAAAGTCTGAGTGTTTTGTTTGGATACACACAGAGCAGACGTGCTCACTGCGCTCAGTGCCAGCACAGGGGCTCCATTGGGAACCACAGGGCTGTGCCGGCTGCGTGCTGCCCATTCACTGACCCTACAGCCCCAGCTCCCCCGGTACAACCACAGACAGCAGTGGGATGCGCTCCCACCATCCAGCCCTTAATCAGCTTTCACCTGGGATTAGCTCCAGCAGTTCCAGACGTGAGTTCAAAATAGCTTTTCTTGCTAATCCAAACCAAACGCTCCCCTCCATCAGCCTCGCCAGCAGCATTTGTTTCCTCAGGTTTGAACCTTGCCCAGTCCCTGGATTTTTCTGCTTGCAACACTGGGGACACGGGGTGCTCAGGGAGGGCAGCAGCAAAGTAGGGATGGGCACAGGGAGAACAGCAGCCCAGCACAGGCTGTGCACTGCAGGGCTGGGGATGCTGCAGCTGGGAGGAGGCTGTGCTGTGCCTGTGTGTGCCAGCAGACACCAAGCAGCACGAGATGGGATGGGACGTGCCAGTGGTCACACATGGGAATGCTGGGCGTGATGTGGCTGTGACTAAATAGGTGGCACTGAGTGAATGATGCTGTCACTGTCCTGCTAATGGCCCCGGTGCCTGCAGCAGCACTGTGGGTGTGGGTGCTCATCCCCACCTGGCATCAGTGCACGAGGTCGGCTTCACCTTCACACCCCGCCTGGTAGAGAAAACCCTGCAGTGATTTACGATGAGCTGGTGAGGTCTGTGTTGCAGCCATGGGGAGTGCACGCGTGGAGCACCCCATGTCCAGCCCTGCAGGATGTGGGCACAGCCGGGACCCACACATTGCAGCCTTTGGGACACTCAGATCTCAGTCCCTATCCTGGAACCTCTGCAAAAATAACACCATTCTGGGACGCCCCTGATCCGAGTGGAAAACAAACACCACCAGAGCCTGACGAGGAAGCAGAGCTATATAAAACACACTCCTATACTGGCTCTGTTATTTCTGTAAAGCTTCCAAAACGTTGCACAGAAATTCTTTATGTTTCCATGAGGTGAAGCTGAGCCCCTGGGGAAGAACTTGTATTTTCTTTCCAACCTTTCACTGCATCTACGCCAACATTTCCATGCATGGAGCACAAAGTGAGGGGCAGCTCTTGCCCAGGGCTGAGCCACGAGCAGTGGGGCTGGGACGTCTCCCCATGGGGTTCTGTGCAGAAATGACAGGGATTTCATGTGAAGTTTCAGAGGGTGCAAAGCTTGAAGCCATTTCTGATGTGCTGTGAGTGCAGCGAAGGTTCCTGGTGCTGCCAGCAAAGCGCTGCCCCAAACCTGTGCCATGAGGCAAAGGGAATCCCCCTGCGGTGGCTGAAAGGTGGGAGGAAAGGACACGCAGCCTGGACGTCATGAGGGGACACAGAGTACCCAGCACAGAGAGAGAAGGGACAGCAGGGAAGTGACATGCAGCATCACCCGCGTCCCTGCAGGAATGGGAACAGGGTTGTTCTGCTCACCCAGCAGCCTGGCTCTGGCTGCTCCTGGTATCCGATTGCTCTTGCCCCAGGATGAAAGGCCACAGCACTGCAGTATTTATAGCTCTGTGATTGTCTTCTCCAGAAATCATTGTGGCTGTGATGGGGGCTGCCCGCACTGAGCCGTGTTTCCCGTTATAGCCGTCCTCTGGCTGCACAGAAAGGTCACAGCAGCCCCAGGATTTTGGGCTCTGTCCGTCCTGCCATGCGTGCACCCACCGCGCAATGGGATGTGGTGAGCTCTCTTTTAATAAGGAAATGCTTGTCTTGACCAAGGTGGAAAAACCTCACCTGTGTTCACTTCCAGGCTGCCACCATGAGCCTCATGTTTTGGAAGCATTGTCGTTCTTGGGATCACATCTGCTTACCTGGGTCCCCCAGCTTACCTGGCCAGCTCTGGAATCTGCAGCCACAGGGTGAGGGCACAGGACAGTGCCTGCAGCAGCTGGGAACACCTGCAATCAAGTGCTGCTCCCGACCCGATTGGGGCTTCGCTGGGGTTTCAGAGGGGTGGGCAGCGTGGATCAGGTCCCAGGGATCAGATGGACGCTGGGAGCACCGGCACCTGTAAGAGACAGCTCAGAAAGGTGTTACAGCGAGCGCAGGATGGAGCAGCTCCCCACCATCCACAGGGGCTGCTCCACAGCACACCCTCAGCCTGCTGAAGCACGGGCTGCAGCTCCATGAGCACAGCCTTTGTGTGCTGAAGGGGTTTTGGTGCTGCAGCACTGACTGCACAGCAAAGAGTCGGGCTGTTCCTGAGTTAAATGCACCACCCTCAGCCCTTTGCACGCAGTACGGGAGGAGATGGGCACAGCAACACAGAGCAGCAACTTTAGTACTTGAAAAGTTTATTTTCTCAAATGAGCACCAACACATAGTTGTAAATATGACAAACAATACGGCTCCCTCTAATACTGAAGAGCTATATACAGTGTACAAACACATGAAAAGGTGGAAACCAAGTACTGGAAAACAACCAATCGCGTTTATTACTGAAGCGAATGACCTGAAAAGAATATGCTAAAAAATAAAATTAAATTAAATTAAAATAAGATCAAAGAAATAAAAGTATACACAATTTGTAAACATGAGAGCATCGACAGACAGGCTGGTATTGGAAACACTGTCCTTTAGTTTTGTCAACGGGGAAAGCATTCCCATTTCCTTACAAGAACAAAACAAAGGATAAATACAGTTCATAGCTATGAGAACAGCTTCTTGGTGATTGTACCACACAGTGCCATTCTGCTTGCATTAAATACGTCCGTTTCTCTTTTTGAATTCACTATGATCTCTTTGTTTCCCCCCTTTTAAACAGGATTCTTCAGCCTCTATGTGTAACATCATTGTTTCTGGGTGCTCGGTCCCCAATGCCCGGCCCTGCTGAGAGCTGCTTCCCACCGAGTGGAGCAGAGCGCAGCTCCCACCCAGCACAGTGCTGTCTGTGTGCTCACACACCAGGCAGGAAAACGCACACAGAGAAAATCCTCACCACGAGAGCAACAAATTTCACCTGGAGGTTTTGTGGGTTGATTTTTGTTTTCCTGTGTCTTTAAATGATGTGTGCCAGCATCAGAGGATCGGGGAGCGCGCAGCAGAGGTTCAGTGCTGGAAACAGCTCCTTGCTCAGCAATGCAGCGCAGCTGTGCACGCTGTTGGTCCGCTTTGGGATCAAACAGAGACCCAACGAGATCAAAACAGAGAGTGGGGAGCAGGGCACAGGGACAGAAGGGAAAACAAAGGAACGAACTCTGCTGCCCGAGAGGTAAACTTGCGCTCTAGTTCGTTATGTAGCAGCCTGGTTGAAAAACAAAGAAAGAAAAAAACAGAACAAAAGAAAAGAAAACCGGGATCTGTGTCCAAAGGCTTCCTTCAGTTTCAAAAACAGCTCCTTACAAACCTCCAAGTGGTGATGCTGAGCTCACAGCCAATCTGTGCTCCTGCATCCAGAGCCATACGCATCCCTGCCCAGCACTGCATGGGAACCACATCCACCCCCTAACCCCCGCATCCCCCCCAGCACCCAAATCCCCCCCCCAGCACCCACAGTCACAACCCCAGCAGGACAACATCCACGTGGGTGTTTGTTTCCCTCTCAATGTATTTCCCAACCAATGCAGAAGGAAAGGGGATCATTTATAAACGATGAGAAAAGTGCTCGCAGGGAGGGGCTCCGAGAAAACGGCACCAAATATATTATTAATATTATTTTTTAAATTAAATATTATTTACAAAAGCATACTTCACAAGATAACGTGATTCTTTTTTTTTTCTTCCTGCTTTGTATATATTACCATCTGGGTATTTATCACGGGGACGGGGATCTCACAGCAGATAATCCACCCCGAGCACAGCAAATCTGGGGCTCGGTGAAGGCTGAGCTTTGGGGCAGTGCAGGGCGATGGAAGCTCAGCTCACAGGGCTGAGGCTGCCCCACATTACAGCCCATGCTTCCCCAGGGGGCAGTTCTGGAGTCACCCACAGCCCCCAGCACAGGGTGCAGTCTTTGGTTACGCTGCTTTCCACGCCACGGGGCAGCCCGTGGATTACTCTGTGCACGGTGTGGGCTCCCACGGGCACACATTCATGTTTTCCTATCGGGACATGAGGCCACATTCTGGGCAATGTAAATCTGTGGATGCTGACGAGACAAAGCCAATTAAAACCAGATTAAGATCTTGCCATATTCAGGCTTGGACTGGTTGCCATTAAAAGCGTAACCCCTGGGAACGGTTAAAAACAGCCTGATTGATGGAACATCATCCTTTCTTGTCCCAAATATAAGGATAAAAACATTTGTATCTGGTATCTCATTTATAGGTGATACCAACTTAAAACCATGAGGCCACACAAGGTATTTTTCTCAACCTCATATTAACAGTTTGGGGTTATCCCTTACTTCTCCCCCCAAGGAACAAACAGATCCCTTTGAGGGCTGTGCATGTGGGAGACCAGGAGCTCTTTGAAGAATGCAAATTACTTCCCAGTAGGCAAAACCCAACCAATTGTCACAGATCAACAACCAAAGGACAGGACAATGGGACCAGGCCGGTGCCAGTGCCAACAAGCTGGTGGGTACTGCAGAGCTTGTGATTTTGACTGGGTTTTTACTGCTTAAGGCAATGTGGATGATGGAAGCAGAGACAATCAGAAATGAAAGCTGAAGCAACCGCTACACAACCACAACAGAAAGGGTAAAGGCAGAAGCTATCTCCAAACAGGCTAGCCACAAAATGAGCCAATTCCACCCATTCCAGCAGCCTTCGGCTCACCTTCCTCTGCCAGGTGTAACAACACGCTGTCACAAAATAGTGGTTCAAGAGAAAAGCAGCCTTTGCTTCGACAGGCCAGCAGGTTGGGGCTTCGGTCCAACACGAAAAGCCGACCCCAACCCATAAGCAGCATCTCTGCTCACATCTCCTTCATGAACAGCAAATGATTTTGTCACCAGCCCCTCCACTCTGGTCCCCAGCTCATGGGATCTTGGGGTGGAGACAAGAGACAAGAGATTACAGCTCCAAAGCTTCGGTTTCATAAGGAGCTACAAACCCCTGTGCAATACTCTTTCTTTCTGGATTAAGAAAGATTTTCCCCCAGTGGATTAACCTACTTGAAAGAACTCCACAAACAAAAAGAAAATTCACTCAGAGAGATAACACTAATTCGGTCCAACAGTCTTTGAGCCATGCACCAGATAGCGGCTGGACTGCTGCAGAGCAAACTTCACATTGCTTTTTACATCTAACGCAGCTCCCCGCTCACACACAGCGCTCCTTCCCCACCCATCACCTCGGGAAGGTCCACACTCATCAGCCTGAAAAACTTCACAGCAAAGGACTTATCCTCTGCAGTCACAATAACCACATCCACCTCTCCCACTTAAACTCCAGAGCACAATTTCAGGGGTAGAGGGAGGATACTTTAGTTTCCTTTTTCCTTCCCATCTCCCCTGTGCCTCCAGCAGGCTTCTGGGAGTGGGAATAAGGGGGGAAGGTTTGGGGGATACCTCATGGCTTGAAATATCCACCTGTGCAATACTGCTAAACTGTCACGGTTCCTCTGCTCCCTCCTCTCCCCCCCTCACATCATTTCTCTGAAAGGCTCCCAAAGCAGAGCTGATGGCTGGGGCATGGGACTGAAAGGTATTCTAACAGCACTTTGCTACTTGTACTCGTGAAGGCTTGGTAAAAAAACCCCAAGGACACCCAGGGGAGTACAGGAAGTCAAAGGGTACCCTACGTTACTGAGTTTGTCCCCATCCTCTCCAACACAATTTCCTCTTTCTTGCTTAGCACCTGCCTTCTTTTTTGTGTGGATTTTTTTTTTCCCCTGTTGTATCTTCTAAGCTTCAGTTCCAGCCTCCTTGTGCCTTAAGTGGTTTTTTCCTTCTCTCTGAAGGGCTCAAGTGTCAGGATTTGGTTTCTCCAGCTGTGAGGATGCTCCCACAGCTGTGTTCTGTTGGGATGTTTGGCCTACCTACCCTGAAACAGAGAGAAAAAGGAGAGGCAGGGAATCTCTCCAGCCTTCAGGTCTCCCCTTCCTACCCTAGACAACAAGTTCATAAACAGCAAACAAAACACAGATCTGCGACTTGCAGGGAGAACTGGTTATGTCTTGTGCTCAGCCAGCGTAGACTGAAGCTCCACCAGTGGAGCAGCAGTTTTATGCTTCAGAGAGAACGCAGCCGTGAGGTATTTTTCTGTCCATTTAGACAAGTAGACAGTTTCAAGCCTTGGTTAACCAGGACTTAAAGGAGAAGTGCAGTATTACTCCCAGTGACCTCCCTCTGGGCCCACTCCCCACCCGCTATTACGTTCTCCTGCCCAAAACTCATGTCTTCCTCCTGCACCGAGACCTGCTGATAAAATGCCACCACAGAGCCAACTTCAGTTCATACGTGAGCATTCGTCAACATGGAATGGCTGTCGGGCATTCGGTGCATTCTCTTAGCCAACGCCAGAACAGAGAGAGAAGCAGCCAGGGTCAACTCACAAACAGATACAAAGCAAAGAGACAGAGAGACAGAAATTTAGAGGCCAGTCACCAATAAAGATGGAGAAGGGTGTGAAGATGCTCCCAGATTGCAGAGCCTCTAAATGCATGGAACCAAGCGTTCAGTCACTCTCTCACTCTTGGATATAATGTTCGGTTGGATGGCATTCTCTTACACACTGGTAGGGCTGGGCTCCCTCCGTTCAATCCCAGCCATTATCCTTGATCATGTGAGCTAGTTCAATGATGTATTTGCCTTCTTTATACTTCTGGCTGCTTTCAAAAGCGTGTTCCTAAAAAGAGAAGAACGAATGCCATCAGTATGATATCTGAAGGTACGGTCACACTGACAGAACCTGGAATGCTGGTGCAGGCCCCAGCCTGGCAAGGAGATCTGTAAGCTGGGTAGGACAGTCAAACTGCAGGAGCTCCTGAGGGTGTTCTGCAAAGATTACATTTGGAACCATCTTAAACCTGATTCTAGTCATCTTCATAGGCTGAAAAGGCACAACCAGCACCTTGTAAGCATGTGGCTTTAGGCAGGCTAATGGCAACTGCTCCTTGAACTATGCCTTAGGAATGATCACTGACAAAATCTGCCTCTCTCTGGAGCAGTCTGAGGATTTATTGAGATTAGGAATCCAGGGCTACTCCAGTGAAACTTGCCACAAAGGCATTGCCTCTGAGAGTGAGCTGGGTTAATGGGCAGCTTCACTTGGAAATGGAGCTGAGGGGCATCTTGGGAAGCACCCATTCTACATAGGTGGGATGAACAAAGCATGGGATCTCTAAGCAGGAGGGACTCCACTTGTTGCATCTTCAAAGGCAGTTCAGCTCCAGCTCAGGCTCACTGTTTGCTCGTACACCTGTGCCATGCATCAGAGAGGATGTTATTCTGTTGCTGGAGAGACCTGAGCTTAGTGCTGTGTTTATGGAATTCTGTATTTTGTTTTACAGTAAACTCAATTTACGCACTTAGCGTCCTTCTCCATTTGTGAGATCCACGCTGTGTTTCTGCACGGATTCCCACTGCATCCATTTTTGATGCTTTGCTTTTTATAGCCTTTTGACTGACTTTGAAGAATATTTCTGTCCAGAGGCCACAGATGCAATAGATGTTTTGTTCAGAGACTGGTCAGAATGTTCTGACAAACAAAAATGCTGCGTGCCTCCTGAAGCAGAAATTAGAACGTAGCATAAGCCTTTATTTGAAGGTAATTGAATTTATGGAGCGCGAGAGACAGCAAACAGATCAACTCATGTTCAATAGCATTTCTAGTAGGAAGGACACAGGATTAGCAATATGTGAACCCCTCTGTTATTCTGAGACGTTCTGGAAAAACAGACCAAGTAAACCACAAAGTCTGGCTGAATTTTACATCACACTGAGGGACCCCCAACCAAAACCAAACCCACACCAGGAATTCTTAGAAAGACGAAACATTGGTCACAAAGAGCTCACAGCCTGAACTAAACAAAAGACAGGAGGGAAAATGGAAATGCAGAATGGCTACAGACCAAAATCCGCATTTCTGGTTCCCAAGTTGATGTTCTTTCCACCAGACCACGTTCTGCCACACAAACCTTCAGCAAGAGCTACAGCAAAGACATCCACAGGAAAAACAAGTGATGCTGATACTCACATATTTCCAGCCCAGTGTGGTTTTGCAGTTTTCACAGTAAATGTCTGCAACCGCATGTAATCCTGTCAATAACACCCGCTCCTCTGCAGGGCCACAACCCACATTAACTCTGGAGAAAATGGAGAGAAGCTCCCTGTTAGTGCATCTTCCCACAGCAAGACCCTGCTGTGAAGCTGAGGGTACTGCAGTGTTTGAAAGCACAAGCAGGAAATTCAGCATACTGAGTACAGGTTTGGAGCAGAAGATCAAAAGCATTCCAGTACATCGCGCTAATTGTGCACTTGAGAAAGATCTTTGTTTCCAAACTGCCAGAATGGTACTTCTTACTTTCCCAAATGGGAATCTGGGAAACATAACTGAAATAAGCAGTCCTGACAGACATCCCAGCAGTGGGCTGACCAAAACCACCCTCAGTTATTGGGTAACTTACAGGTAACTTCTATGCCACAGCTCTACAAAGAAAGTTTGCACGTAGATATTTCGTATTCTCTGTATTTATAAAGTCCCGACTCTCTGTCCAACTTCCCTCTCTGGGAAGAGATGAGTCACCTCTTAGCTCTGATTTCTCAAACTGATGATGAAAAAGAACACCTTTTCCTAGCTGCTTATCTGAAACTTGAACTTACGATCTAATGTGAATCGATTCTATTTCCTGCCTTTCTCCACCCATTTTCAGCAGGCTCACAAGTCTTGGGCAGAGGTTTTCTACAAGAAAACTTTGCTGCACTACTTAGTGAGAGCTTTCTTAAGTGCATCTTAAAGACATGCAAAGGTAACATGCATGGAGTTCTACTCACACTGAATTGAAGAGGTATGCTCGTCCTTGGCTTCCTTGAAAGGACTGAAAGGCAAGAAAACAAAATTCAGTGTGGGTTGGTAGGCAGAAATATGGCTAAACCAGGAACTACTCCCAACACCTTCATTAATGACCACAGATGGTCAGTACTGCCCATTACCAGGGCCTGAGTCCTGCCTCCAGGTGGAAGAGGCACAAAGCCATCATCAGGCAACAAGCACTGATGAAGAGAGGCCCTGTCCTGGAAGTCAGCAGCTGCCTCGGGCTCCTCTGCCCACACAACAAGTCGCTGGCAGCCTCGCCTGCTTTATCACCTGCTATCTCCAGCATCTACGTGCAGTGCGAGCCTATTTCCAAGAGTTCAGCTGTTCTCTCTCTCATGGGCACGTGCCGAACTGAACCAAGCCTGGATGCTCTGCATAAGGCGCTGTGCATACATCTGCTTTCATGCTATCTGGGCACATCCCCCCTGCCCTGCATCTCTCAGGGCCTCACTGCAAAACCAGGGAGTCCTGAAGAGCTGGGATGTGGCTGGGAGCCAGCAGGCTGCTCTGCTGTCCCATCGCGCTGCTCAGAGCCTCGCAGGCGGCAGCAGCTCACACACAACAAGTTCTACCTGTGACGTTAATGCGCTCTGACAAGCACATGCTGAATTAAACATTTGGTGCTTATGAGCAAGAGCACAGGTGCTGTCTGAGCACAGGTTACCTTAGGAGATACCTCAGGGAATGCATGCATCAAGGGCTGAGGAGCTGGTAAAGCTGAAGAGAAGCTTTTCAGGATCATTTAACCCTTTAACCAGGATCCTTGGGCTATGTAATGGTTTTCCTAAACCCTCAGCTTCTGCAGGTGGAATTCTGCATGATCAAGGATGGCCTCACAGAGAAGCAAAGTGAGAGCCAACCTAAGAGCAGTTAGCCCCATTTCCATCCATACCACCAGCACTCACAGCTCCTGGCCTGACCAGCATGAGAGATCAAAATTCACTGAAGGAGCAATTTAAAACCACCCTGACAAGGAACACACCACTGCCAGGAAGAGTCCTGGAGGAGAAGCTGCTCTTCAGCTGAGTCTGAAGCCCCACGTTATTGCCACCTCGGGCACAGAAGAGGCACTTGGATGCAGAAGGGGTAGATGCTGGAGGCACATGGGTATCTCTTCCACTCGGACAAAAGCAGTGCCCTGAGGAATGCCTCTTTTCTTAGGCAGGAATTAAATAGGACACATGGCTTGAGTATGTTTGTGTAATTGCGTTTGTTAGAGAAGCTTCTTTCAATCTTTCTGCAGCCCTCAAGCCCCTTAGTATTGTTGCTGTCAGCTGGCTGATACCTGCACACCAAGTAGGGCTGGCCTGGCAGCTCCAAGGTGCAGGCAGCACTGTCTCAACACCCTGGGTGGGAAATGGGAACAGCACAAAGCCCACTGCTCCCCAGGGCAGGGGACAAAGGCCAGACCCACACAACACCCCACCTTGCTGTCCTGAACAGCAGGGCCCTGGCAGCCCTCAGGCTGTGGATGGGTATGGGATGAAACAGGAGGTCCCCCAGGCACATGTGTGCCATCAAAGCAGAATGAAAGCAGATGTAGCCTGCTAGCCATCCAGCCCTTCCAGTAAATACTTTTCCATAAACACCAAAGAGAGTAAGTTTGCCAATAAAAACAACCATGGGAGCAAAGTTTTTATTGGTACAGAAATAGGATTTTCCATTACTGCTGTGCAAATGCCTGTCTTTAATAAACAACAAAACCAAACCCACTGGCTCTGTGCCTGGGGCTCCCTGGGCACTCCCAGAGGACAGTGGCATCCCCAGAGATGATTTTCCTTACAGCTCAGCCAGGGCTTCAGGGCATCTGAGGTGGTCACCAAAGAGAAGTCACACAAATTACCTTCTGCCCAAGCAGGACCTCTCAGTGTGCTACCACGCAGCTCTCAGTGCTGCTGCCTGTCCTGATATCCACCCTCCAGCCAGCCAAGGACTTGGCAAATCACATAAAAAGAAGTGAGGAAGGTCTGGCAGCCACCTCAAATTCACTAATGCATTTGCTGTCCACAAGAGCAAACTGTCAGTATCTTTTATAAAGGTACACGGACAAATTTCACCTGGGTGTTGTTGCAACCTCAGCATTCTCTGGAGATGTCCCTTCTCTGCTGGGGCTCCAGACAAAAATGGCACATGCTGTAATGGGCATTACAAAACCAGGAGAAGCAGATCTATTTATACACAACCAGATGTCCTTTTCTTTGTAGTGAGATGACTGTTTAAAACACACACAGAAGATTTCTGCAGCATGCTTGGTGTTTGCTGGACAGCGAGGTCAGCAGTAAGACCTGCATTCTATGCTGTATGTTTTCTCTGCATAGATTTTCCAGGTATACATTCAAAAGTGTATCTCACACGCATATAAATCCAGACTTCAGATTCTCTAAAGCAACAGCTCCTGGCATCACTTTTCAGCTGAAAGAAACGGAAAGGATTTTTGGTCGTTGTTTCCTGCTGAAAAACCCAAGCACATATTTTTCTCTGCACCGCTAACGCTGAATGTCTGGCTGGAAACACATCTGTATATGCCAGCAACAAAGTGCTCCCTCTCTGTTCTCTGTGAGCCTTCTAAAAAACAAAACAAGCTTTTGGGATGTGCAGCACACAACAGCTTATTGCTCCTGATTGCTCACATCCCAAGCCCTTTGCTGTTCCACTCAGCACAGTGGCACCCAAGAGCTGCAGGGCTGAGCACCCAGGTGGGAACACCTCTCAGCTGCTGAGCTACCTCTTATTCCAGCAGGAGCTCCATGTGAAGATGCCTTTGGCAGCTGCTATGGTTGAAGAAGTTCCTATCATTCAATCTACAAACCCTCATTACAGCCCCTCAGCCACATTGATTCCAAACAAGATCTGGGAAATCCTTATTTTTAAAAACAAATACCTCTTCTGTGCATGCAGGGATTTAAATATCCTTTTCTTGCTGAACTGCAACACAGATTCAGCTGAAAGGACAATCACACAAACTGCTAAATAATCACAGTACGAAGGCAGAGAAAAGTCATTCTGTGCAGGGAGTTCTTAATCTAAATTTGCTGGCAGAGAACCACAGTGCAGAAGGAGAGCTCCAACAAGAGGCAGACTGCAGGGCAGGAGCTGGGGCTTCACAGCAGATCAGATCTGCTGCAGAAGGAAGCTTAGTGTGGATCCAGCATCTAAAGTGGGAGCTCTTTGTGGCAGGTACACGCTGCTTGCCGCAGCAGGGACAGACTCATCCTGCAGGATCCAGAGCTGAATCCATATATATTCAATACCCACAACCTTGGGAGCTGTCATTTCGGTTCAGCCCATTTGCTATATTCTGACCTCAAGTGGAAGTGCTGACTGCACCTTTCTGTTCACACTGTCTGTGGTTCCTGGATAAGATGCTCAAGTCCTTCTAAGCCTTACTCAGTGCAGCTGCAGCCCTGGGAAACCCTGGCAAATACGAGAAGGGCTGTGCCCCTCCACCACCAGCTCTGCACTCACACCTTCCTGTCACTGGTGACCACTGGAAACAGAAGGAGATGTGCAGGTTCAATCAGCACAACCAGGGAACAGCATGGGTACTGCATGTGCCCACACCTACACACCACAGCCCCATCCCTCTGTACCTACAGCTTCCCATTCACCATGCTTGCAGCCCACTCAGCAAACAGAGGACAGGATTAACATCCCAAGTCTTTGTGACAGCTTTGACAATAGGCTGAGCACAAAAAGAGCTGTCTGGAATCATCTGGAAAACCAGGAAGCAGCTGCCAGGACTAAATGGCTCCATACTGCTGCCTGCTCTCTGCAGGCTGCAGAGAGTGCTGCCCCTTACCTACGTCCAGCTGGCAGCCCTTTAGCAAACCGATAAAACAAAAATGAAAAGGTCCCAGGGAGGGAAAAAGGAACAGAGCGTGCCCCTGCAGGCTACCCCTGGGAGAGCTGCAAACAGTTCTCACTGCAAGCACACTGACAGGGCTGGAGCCCACAGCCTCCAGGCACGCTCAGGCTCTGAACACCTAAGGATGAGATTTCTGTTAACATAAAACACAGTCTGAAGGGAGAGAAAACCTTTAAGTACAGCCCAGGTGCAACGTCCATCACACTGGAGTGAGTTTGCTACAAAGCTGTGCTCCAGGACACAGGCTCCTCGTGCCCAAAAAGAATGTGTGGAAACCCATTGCACCAAGAAAGCAACTTATACTCAGCAATTCCACTTCACTGTCCCTGGCATTAAACCCCAACTCCTCTCAGCTGCTGTCCCACCCAACAACCAACATCACACTGAAAGCTCTGCTTGAATGGCACCTCTCAAGCCCTATTAATTACAGCAAAAATGAATGGATTAAAAAAAAAAAAAAAAGCTTGCTGTATTTACAGCAACCAGTATGCCTAGTAACAGCACTAGGTATAAGATGGCTCTAACAGGAGATCACTTGTGAGTCACTGTGTAGTGGGAAGAAATTGGACATGGAATAAGGAAGAGGCGCTGCAGCTCTGGGGGAGCACGAGCTCAGTGAGCCCACCCCCACAGCCACCAGGCTGTGCAGGGTTCATTCATTGCGCCCGGCTCTCCCCACAAGGGACAGCCAATGATCTGATTTAATTGAGATTCAATTTTGCTCTGCTGATGCTGGATACGGACCCATGTCAAGGGAACAGCTTACATTGTTCCACCTGGTGCACAGCCGTGCCTCTGCCCTGCTCCAGCTGTGCTCCTGACTTCTCATTGAGCTTCAACACAGGCCCTTAATGCTATTTAAAGCCCAAAGTCGATATGGAATTAGTGGACCAAACTCATCTCTGAAGTAAATTCAATTAATTCAGCATGGCCTTATTCCCCAGCAGCCTACGCCGCTGTAGCACAGTGAATAACTATTTATTGCTTCACCCTCAAAGCAGCAGCTTGCTACTGCCTGGCTGTGGAAAGGCTACGCAGGCTGTGGGAAGGGAAGGGAGCTGCAGCTCAGAGATGGATGATGTCACTGCAATGGTTCTTCATGTTGATAGGAGATGTTATCAGCTCCTACCCTGCCAGGAGCAGTGCTCACTGAAGCCCTTCGTTCCCTCTGCAGACAGGAGCCTTCTTTAACTTCCTTTTTTTTTTTTGAGATGCTTTCATCTTTTCAGGTTTCTAGGAGATAAAGCTAAGAAAAAAACAACATTGTTCACAAGACTTCCAAAAGTGCTTGGGAACTGAGTGCTCTGCAGTGTACCACCGAGACTGCCATTATCAGCAGTGGGGAGAGCAAGAGATTACCCTGCTCTGCAGTAATGAAAAATCAGTATTTTAGACAAGTGAGCATCCCTTTTGTTTTTCTTTTTCCCCGTAGTACACAGATTTCCAATCCCTATTTAAACCAGCACACTGCTAAGCTAAAGCCAAAGTCCTGTAAAACATCTCAACATTCAGAATCTATATGCAAACAGCTCTGCCCTATTCTCCCTCCATTGGGCTCCCACCATTACCCCAACAGCTCCAACACAACCTAAAGTCCCATCAGGTTACCATGAGTCCTGTGCATTTCAGCCTCCTTTAATAAGCCCTGGGCTTCTATAAACTGCTTGTATTTTTGCATTTCTAGCCCACAGACGTCAAAGGGAAATTTCAAAATGTGATTGCTAAAGGCACAAACAACAGAAGACAAATTAAAAGTATACCAAATGTATTAGGCCTAAATGACTTCACAGTATTTTGGGGCTTCTCCAGCCACCTCTGGTGGCCTCAGGTTGCTGCTGGTGCACTTCAAAACTTGACATTGGAATGAAAAATGATGGGAATACAGAGAGAACGAAGCAGACAATCTTTAATTCCACATCTAGGGAGGCACACTAAACCAGAGCAGCTCCGTGAGACAAGAAGAGGGCTTATCTGTGAGCTGAGCAGAGGGTGATGGACATGGGAGAAGCCACACACAGTCCCATGGGAGCAGGGAGTGACTCCTACTCACATTCCTACACAACTCCCCTCTGTCAAAAGAGAACCCCCAGCACTTCAGCCACCACCACCATCCACCCAATGCAACCCCTTATGGTTTGGTACAGAAGAAAGCAGTACTTTATTACTTAATGTGGAAAAACCTACAGGATGAGATACAGATCTGGATTCTGGATACAGAATGACGACAAAATATGTATGTTCCAGTGAACCTACAATTGCTACAGCAGCAGTGTGTTTTTCTTTCCCCTCATTTTTATGTGGGGCTGTTTTCCTGGATGGTGATGGCAGCTTGAAGCAACCAACAAAGAAACTATATGGAAAAGGAGTGGCAGGGAAGGGGTAGTGCCCTTTCTTTCCACATTAATTATTGCTACTATATGGGCTTTGGAGATAAACACAAGACAGAACTGGAATGGAAGATGGAAACTGCTAATGCAACAGATATTTAATTAGCAGCATAATAGCAACCGTCCATGGATCAGCAGAACATCATATTCCATTAATGCAGCCACTGAGCTCACAACAGCACCACAGCTGACACAGAGAGCAGATCTGCTTCTCAGCAAAACCAGTGCGTCCACAGCAGTCCCCTGGATAATAAATGGGAACTCTCTTTTATTTATGCTCAGGTCATCAATTTTAAGGCAGAGGAAGCAGCAGGTGAAAGGAGAGTTACCTCCATAAAGAAAGTGATTGATGAGGAAATCCATTTTTATCCTCCCTGACAAGGATTTCTAAACCATTTTGAATTATTACCCTTTTTTGGGGGGGAGGGGAGAGAGAAACAGAATGAAATACTTTAAAAATCACACAGCAGTTAATCGCTGTATAAACACAATTACATAAGGAGTTTCCTTGCTGAACGGAGAGAGCCCAGCCACATCATGCCTCAATCAGAGACCTGATCCCATTAAGGCCAGCGAGAATGGAGGGAGCACAGTGACTCGCAGTCTAAGCCCCAGAGGAAGCAATTACACAGGACAAAAATCTAATTTAGGTAGCTATGCTATGGAACAGGTACTACAAATACTCATTACACTGCTCAGATTTCATATTCTGACTTTTTCCAGCAAAGGGCACTTTTGTTTGTTTATTCTCCCTCTCCCTTTCAAACACAAGCTTTCCAGAGCTGCCAAGACCCGCTCCTGTCCCCAGGCTGCAACGGAGGCCAGCAGACACCAGCCCAGCCCTAACAGCACCCTGGTTGCAGGAGCTCTGCACAGCCAGTGCTGTCTCCTGGGCAGCACACTGAGGGAAGAGGTGCCCGTTTTATTTTAAGCTGCATGGAAACCTACTTCAAAGTTTACAACAGTGAAAGAGGAAGCAGAAAGCAAAACAAAACCAAGACCCACTTGTGACTTCTTCCAGAACAGCTTTGCCACTCACCACTTACAGCCTGAATTCCAGCAATACTTACAGCTAGGAACAAAGCATCAAATAATATCCAATGCAGAATTCATTAGGGAACAAAAGCAGAAAAGCAGGATGCAAAAGCCCCTGGACAGCTGCTAGAAATGTGTGCAAAATGGATAAACCTGGTGGATAAGGAGCTAACAGCAGAATAAATGAACAGAAGCTTACTGTGCAGAGCTGAGCCAGTAAGACTAATGCAATTATGAAATGCATACACTGTGGAGACATTATTGCTGTATGCTGTTCAGTCTGAGGTTGGAACAATGAGACCAGCCCTGTTTCCATTTATAAAACGAGGCTGAAATGTAGAAAAGTACCACAAGAATGATAAAGAAATGGAAAAAATAATACCTCATCATAACAGAAAAAGCTGAATCTGTTTAGCCCATCAAAACAGCAGTGAAGAGTGACCTGGGTTACTGTATACCAGCAGCTTTTATAGTGAGAAGAAGTAGGCAGTGAATATCTATTTATATATTTTTTAATAATAAAAAGAATGGTCACTGACTAGAAGCACAAGCAGACAAGTCTAAATTTGATGTCTCCAACCTGTAATATAGTAAGGATGATTAACCACTGGAGTAAGTGACCAAGGAGAGCAGTGAATTTTCTCTCTTGAAGTCTTCAGATCAAGACTGAATGCTTTTCCAGGACAACACACTGCAATCATGATGAAACCCACTGGCCTGTGCTAGAAATGATAGCTCCTCCGACCTTAAGAGCTCCTCAGCACCAAGCTGGGAGCTGAAGTTCATATTTGGGAAGAAACGAGACCTACTTTTAAAGGAAGAAGAAACACGGTGAGATGGAAAATGTAAGAACTTTATCCCACAAAGGGAATGTACACCTTACCCCACAGTATTTTACTATTCCACACATTAGAAATGTAGGACTGTTTCCCTTGACTGGCTTTGGAACTTAAATGCTTCTTTCTTTTCCTGTAAGAAATACATTTTGAAACAGACACATCACCATCTTAGGGTTATTCTTCAGCTTGTGTGCATGCCCTCCCTCCCCCAAGCAAGTCACTTCATGTCTTCAAGGTGAACTGACAAACAAATGCTGTCCTGGCAGCACTGCTGCATGAGAAGCGAGGTTCTAGGAACATCACACACCACCTTCCTCACATGCTCAGAGAAGAAAGACAAAAGCCACAGAGCCTGCTACACACAGCACCTATACAAGCTGCAGGGGAATGTTTTGAAGGAGCTAAATTCATACATGAGTTACTGAAAGCTAGCACCAAAGTCTCATGTGCTTTAAGATCCCACAGTTGTAACACAGAGAAAAGTTTTGATGCTTTCAATATGCCATAAGGATCACTGAGATTACTACACCAACAAGCTCAGCAGCCTGCTTGCCAGGCATGCACAGTGTGAAGGGATGCATAATGACTGGGAGAGAGGTTTACTTGAGATTCACACAACTCCTGTCTCAAAAGACAGTGAAGAGCTTGTAAGTGTACTCTACCGCTAACCACCCAGCCCAGCTGAGGAAGTCAAGCACACACAAGTGTGTTTTTTTTTCCTAAATTCTCTGTGCTGGCATTGCCACAGTCTTTTGTGTTGAAGGATTTCATGTTCAGTATGGGTCCCAAGCAGACATCAAAGGAAAGCATTAAACTTCTTAGGCAAGCCTTAGGCCAACTTCAGAAAATACATCACTGCATAATATTTAGCATTTGGATCACAGTAGTGCATGGAAAAAGAAACTGCAAGACGCCCACAAGACATTCCCTACATACTTCCATAATCAAGGACATTTCTGCTGGATTACTGTTCCCATGGCAGAAAAAAAAGTCAGCAACCAAGACACCAGTGTGGCTTTATTTGGCCCTTCTGCTCATTCCCATCCTTCTTCACCAGACACCAAATACATACAAACTCCTATGGAAAAAGGACTGACAGTTTGAAAGGCACAGAGCAGGTAGAAACCAGCACTGCATCTGAGAGAGGAAATGCTCTTTACACTGTTGAACGTCTATCATGTCAGCTGTTCCTCCAGCCATGCTAGGAAGTGATGCTGAAGGCATACTTCTCAAGAGAAGCCCCTCCACCCCCTTCCCAGAGTGGCTGTGCCATTGCTGATTACAGAACACTTTTTTCATAAAGGTTCTAAAAACCATGGGATGTTCTGCCTAAGAAAGAGAAAAGCAACAAGCACTTTCATTTATAGTTTGGTAATTGGAAACACAAAGCACTGAAATATGCTTTTTAACTACAGTTGCCTGGCACGATATTTGGTTTTTACAGTAAAGCCAAAGGGGATTAGGACATACCGTTCTAATTCACAAGAGCAGACAGCACCTGCTCCAGAGCTTTATCTTCCAAGCAGACTGGAGAAAACAGCAGCATTTCAATGGTACAGCAGGGAAAAGAGGAACAAAGACATTTAGTGACTTACTCAGCATCACACAGCAACCTGTTGCAGGTCTGGGTTGCATTCCCAGAGCCGCAGCCCACTCAGACATTGGAAAAAGCAATGAAATAAGAGTATGCACTATATTTGGCACCCAGTCCTAAATCATCCATTGCTATGAGGGAACAAGAACCTCCACTCATGTTAATGCAAGGCACTGAAGGAACATATAAATGAAAACTAGTTATTCACTCCACCCATCTATCTGATCACCTTCTATTTCCTAAGTCAGTAAAACCTTTCTTGGCCAGACGACCCAGCCCACAATTGGGATCTCATTACAAATCAGACATACTAAACCACTTTTTCCCTTTGGCTGCAGAAGATAAAAGGCCAAGTGCACAGGCAACATTTTAGTAACTGGCTTCATATAACAGTTTCAGATTTTCTTAAAAGCTTCAGCATCGATTATTTTCTTTAAATAGCAGTGGGTTATTGAGAAACCTTCCATCCATTTTAATGCACAAGGTTTTCCTGAAGAAGGAAAGGAAGCAAAAATCAGTCCTGCAACGGCATAGTTGTTAAAGAGTTTCTGATATCCAGACCTAGCAAAACACTGAAGCCAAAGTTAGCACTGGTGCTGAAGGACTAAGAGGAGAAACATTGAGATGAAAAGGAAAGAAAGTATGGATTGACCCAAAACAATAGTGGGATTCAGCTCCAGCTAGAGCGTCAGCCAGCAGCGTGAGCCAGTGTTGCCATTTGTACGTCGCCAAAGGAGCTAAAGGCTCACAGCACGCATAGCGGCACAGCTCTCATGTGGTCTTTGTACAACTGGGGGCAAAATGAATATAGGAATTAATTTCTTTGAGCAAAAACACCAACACCCTGCTGTTACATAAAAGCCTGTTTTCCAGGGAGCGCTTCCAAAGATGGTGTCATTTGGGCTGTTCTGAATCAAGCGGCAGCCAGGTTCAAGATGAGATGGATACATGGATACACTGCAGCCTGAGAAACACTGGTTTGAAATAATGTGTTCCTTTTTCAGTCCTTGCAGTACTTGTTCCTTCCTTCAGTTTGTTAGATTTTCATATGGAAAATGAGCGTGGCAATTCCACCTCCTGGTTCTCAGATGCTAATATAAGTCTGTGATGAAAGCACTGCAGAAGGCCTCGGGGAGATGTTTAAATCCTAACTCAAACAGATAAAAAGATGACTATTTAAGTTTGCCTGGGAAAGTCTCTACACATATTGGAAACCCCTTGAGGCAGGGACTGCCCTTCTGTTCTCAGTTTAATGGCCCGTTGTACAAATTACGATTGCACAATTATTTTTATAAAGTTTTCAATTACACTAAGAATGTATCTCACTGAGGTTTATAACTGTGAGAAATAAAACCTAAAACCCCAAAGCCTTTGGATTTGAGCTACACAACCCACTAATATCCCATCAGCAACACTCTTCTAACACTACTACAAGGTTACACCCCAGTCCACAATGAGCAGTTACAAGCACCTCAGCACACTATAGCTAACACTGCCATAATTCAACACACAGCTTTGTTTCATGTTTTCAGATCTTTTCTTCTGCATTCATATTTTAGCAGTCAGCATTCCTGGGCAGATCCTGCATGTCTTGGTGACTGGAAGCTCAAATTCCAAGCAGGGTGCAGTGGTATTGCCCTGCTGGAAGATACTTACCTGCAAAGCTGGCTGCACAGCACACAGGAACATAAGGGGCACAGACGTGGAACAAAGAGGAGAAAGAAGTGTCAAAGGTGAAACCAGTGGGCACGCATTGCCATGTGTTCTCCCTTGCTCAGGACTAGGCATGTTGGAAAGAGCAAAGCACAAATTCTGACCTACAATGAACGCAGAAAGCAAAACCCATCTCCTTTATCTGTGTCTCAGCCCCAAATCCAGCTTGCAACAACTCACTCTCCCAGTGAAGGGGCAGGGTAGTGACTACCTCATTTTACAAATATCAGAACTGAGCACAGGAGCAAGGGCCTGAAGGCACCCAGCTGGTCTGAGAGGAAGACCGTGCTTCACACCCAGACCTGGGCACAAACTGCTAACTCTGCTGTTGACATTAACATTTCAAAACCTCTTTCTGTTGTGGAAATGTACAACCTCCTCCTCTTAAAAACCTGGAGGCTTTACAGCCCTCCTCTGCTGAGAACCACTGCCCCTGTACAGGAACAAGAAGAGCCCCTAGGAGGCCCAGAATGACTCAAGATGTGGTAGCCTTAGAGGAGGCTTGTCTACAGAAGCTGAAAAAAAACCCCAAACCTGTAGCAATCTGCAATAATTCATAGCAGAATGCTGAAATTCAACTGCTAGGCACAGAGATAAAACATCACAGAGGTGCAGATCAGCCCAACCAGGCAACAACCAAGAGAAAAAGGGAAGAGGCAGCCTCCAATGGAAGGCTCTACATCTGAGCACCTAACATCAAGAATCTGAGAGGATCTTTCCAGCTGTACAACCAATGCCCTTGATGTGAGGTGACACATTCTTATCTTCTCTGTGCAAACAGGAAGGGTGAAGCATGATACCCCTTTCCACCAGGCAAAGCACCTCTGTGCCTTGTGATCCTGCCCTCTCTCTTAAGGCTGCTCCAGAAGCTAAACTCATTTAAGTTGCACACACACACATACACACACACAGAGCTCGAGTGCAATTTCCTCTCATCTCAGCTAATAAATCTTACAGTGTGGCTGCTTTTTTCTGAACACATATTTTATGAGCTGAATAAACTTTATAGAAGAGTTGATTGCCAAGGCAGCCAAAAGCTGGAAACCTGATGCTTGACCACATCCAGGCACAACAGGCTCCAGAAAAGTTTAGCAGCAGCTTTTGCACCTCAGCTTCTCTAACTCGCTGCTCCCCCTGCAAAGACCCCTAACTTACTGGCTCTGAATGCTTTTCATTCAGCTTATCCTCAAGACTCTTCCCTTTGTGACTGAGAAATCTTAAGAGAGAACAGCATCCTTCCAACCTGACCAGCACAAAGCACAGCCCAGCATCCATCCCTTGCATTTTCTCTGCAGACTTTTTTAGTTTGAAAGTTGTCAAAACGATGTGGATTTGAGCAACAACTCAACAGTCTTTGGAAAGACATCTAACATTTCAGTAGAAGCATCAGCAAATCTTCCCTTAAGTAAAAGCTTTAGGGAAGTTGCTTGGAACAGATCAATATTCCACAGAGAAAACACTTCCAGGCACTTCTACAGCTCTTGATCATGCAACAACCCTTTGGCAATGCTGACAAGCATGTACACAAACAAGTACTGGGAAGGCAACTCGCAGTCCTATCAGTTAATGCAGTTTTACAGCTGGAAATGAGGGAGAAGCCAATATCATGGGAAGGAACAGACCTCCCTCCCCCCCAGGAAGCACTCTAAGAACTCCCAGTTTGGAAACCCATCCCCTGCAGCTATTTTCCAAGTGACTTAAAACAAAAACAGCAGCTCGTGTACAGATCCTGTAGTCTAAAAGCCCATCTTCTGAGCAGAAACCATTAGTACTGGTGAAGGCCAGGCACATGTACAGAGACTGATCTGCAGCATGAGCAAATGGACTGCACCCACAGGGTGAGGTCATGTACGTACCTTGGAAATGAGTTCATCATGGTTAGCAAGATGAGCCCTGCAGTGAATGCAGCTGTAGGTCCTGTGGCATGAAGGCAGATATGCCTGGAAAGTCTTGGACCTTGTCATCTTCACCATTGGAGCCACCGAGCGCTGCGTGAACTCCGGGGTAGCCCAGGAGGCACTGCCACAGGACGGGTCACACGGGAAACACCGGAAGACACAGGTAAAGGCCGTGGTTTGGCAGGGGATGGGTGTGGGGCAGGCTCCACACGCTGGTGACAGCTTCAGAAGAAGAGATTCAGGTCTAGGGAACGGAGGACTTCACATAAACCTGTGTTTAAAACAGAGCAGAAATGGAACACTGAGCACAATGTGAGCTATGGTGGTCTCCTGGCCAAGAGTCTGATGGCGAGCATGGAGGAGTGAGCAGCCAGGGACAGGTGTGCTGTCTGTGGGTCAGACCAACACACATTCATGCCTGCTGGCTGCCTGCCCTCATATCTTCCCACTGCTGCTATCTACCATCTTCCTATCACTCAAGCACTCACAATCTCTATTCATTCTTCCAACGCTTAATGGATTAGAAAAGAATTACAGGAATAGGAAGGTGCTAAAAAGCTCATTTTCACCAAGTCTTGTCTCCCCAGATGCCTCAGGGAACAGCACGCATCCAGGCTCAGCACTGCAGCAGCCTAGGGAGCAGCCAGGCTCCAGCAGATCCTGAGAAAGCTGGGCCCACTGCTGTGCAACACAGCACTCTGGGCTGCAGGAAGGCTGGGAGCAGAGCTTGGCCTTCCTCTGCCACCAGCAAGTGCACGACTCACCAAACCAGTTCTGCCCTTCCATCTGCTCCAGCTTCCACACGGGAAATGGAGGATTACTTCATTGTGCTCATCTTTGCAATTTACTGTGAGCTCTGAAGACAGGAGTTACTCCACCAACTGCACTCTAGTGTTTTTCCCCCCCATCAAAACATCCGACAGCAGCCAAAGTGAGGAGCAGCCTCCAAGACTATCCCAATAACAGGGGACACAGCTACAAATCCTATTCAGGATGCAAACACCCATTTACTATCCAACATTATCTGACAGAATCTGCTGGGCAGCTCAAGCCTGGCTTGTTTTGCTGGCAAAAATCAGTTTTTCAGATCCCACACCTACAAACCTTACCAGGTAACAAACACCTCCTTTGGGGATGAAAGCAGCAGAAGTGAAGCAGCTCCCCTCCCTGCCCAGTACATGGTGTGCATGCATGCTCCAGAAACCAACCATGGGCTCTGGCTGCTCCTCCCATGAGGATTTTCCCTTCCATACAATACGTGATTGTGTTCACTTCCTGAGTCTGCACTTTGTGTGTCAAACACTTCAACGACCCCCTCTCTTAAAAGAAAAGAAAATACCAAAGGAACCCCATCACCTAAACCTGACCTGCAATGGAAGTTTCTGAAGGGAACAAAACAGTAAAGTAGAAAAGCTTAAAGCTGGTCTCTAAGCCAGTGTGTGTAACTGGCCTGAAGTGTATCTAATTATCTTCCAGGTTACAGTAAAGCCAGCTGAGGTCCCTACAGTGCCAGAAGAGATCCCTGGAGCCTGCATGCTGAGCTGGCTTTGCTGCAGCCCACCAGGATGGACAGCCCCAGGCACAGCCCCAACAAAGCACCAAGCTCAGGGTTCACAGCACAGCACTGCAGGACTCAGACAATTTTAAGCAAATGCATGTCTGTTTGCTAAAGGGGAAACTGTTCAATCAGAGTGTAATGGAAACAAAAATGTTTACTGGGGAACTAAAGGCAGAACCCGAGAGAACTGCTGCAGGAGGTAGCCCTGCAGAACTCCTGCCCACTTACCAAACAGCATATCAGACTGAAAGAGCAGCAAGAATCAGGCTGTGAACCCATTACTGCTGCCTGCTGGAAAGCTTCATGCACAAGTACTGTCAGACACATATGCAACAACACAAAAAAAACCACCCAAAACTCATCACCTTGATACCAAAGCACCATTTACGGAAAGCTCTGTCTCTTAACACTTCTGTTCCTAAATCTTCTTGTCATTGCTGAAAAGGAAGATTCAAGGCATCCAAGACTTGTTATGCTTCTTAAGGCATTCCTCTCCAGACCTACTGTAGGCTGGGCAGCCCTGCAGAGCCTGCCTTATGTACACAACTTCCCAGCACAGTACTGCAAGCATTACAATGGGGAGCTGCCACAGACACACATAGCCAGCATTTAGCACAGCCCAACGCTCACCACAGTACGGTCAACAGGTGGTAGGCAATGATGGTAAGCCAACCTGATACTTGGTTTGTTGGTTTAGGCTTTATTTCCCCCCCAAAAAAATATATTTTTTTCCTGCTTTTCAGAAGGCAGTTCCTCCTCTACTCAAATAGGAAAAAAGATTCTTACTCATCCTACAAACTGCTGATAAAGCCCATCTATCACCATCATAATAGTCAGCACTTACATGGCACTTTTCATCCTTAAAGCTCTTTGCAAACACTAACTAATCAGATTAACCTTTTGCAATTAAAGTTACAGCTAGAGCTCTGGAAGGCCCATCCTGACACAGAAGGGCTCACTCCCCAGCTTGTCAGAAACAAAACCTGTTCCTGTTGAGGCAGAAAGGCTCTGTCAGGGGTGGAATTGACCATCCTGTGCCCTGTTCAGTGCACAGCTGCATCTCTGCACCTCAGCAGACCAGAACGGGGGCCAAAAGACAACCAGATTCCAAGGCAAAGCGGTGTCAGAAAGCAACAGCTTGCAGCAGACAGACCAGCTGAGGAACAAGCAAGATTTCACCTGACTTTTGAATGAGCAAACAGACTGACAAAACCCATGTTTACTTACACTGACCTCATCAAACAGTGTGATCTTCTCTCTCTCCTCCCTTTTCTACACGATGAGCAGGTAAACACACCAGCCAGCAGCTCAACTACTTCCCTCCCAGGCTGCTGTGCCAAACATTTCTTTTCCCCATCAGCTGCCCACCACTGCAACAACTCAGTGCTGTGGCACTACAGTCTGAAAAGCACTCCATAGGCACCCTGCAAGCCAAATGGAGACACAAACAATGCCCAGCTAGAATAACGTAAGAGGAATGCCTTATTTGTTGTTTGCTGACCTAAGCATCAGTGTTCTGGAACAATGAGTAGAACAGGAAAAACTACAGCTATATGGTATCCTAGAGAAACCAACAGCGCACACACACACACACACACACACACACACACACACACAACCTGCTGCATGCCCCTTTCTGCACAAATATTTCACGAGAATTTGTTCATTTGACCTCATAACATCTTTAATGTCAGCAAAAACACGCCTTTCAGAAGGAGACAAATTGAAGTGAGAAGGTATCTGGGCACAGATTAAGACGAATTGTGATTCCTGTTCTCAGTACTGTGCTGAGAAGGCAAAACAAAATGATGGCTTCACTAAAGGCAGAAGAGAAAACAGGTCTGGGAAGTAAAGCCTTGATGGGAAACCTGGCTGAGATGCTAAGTAAGAAACCATCTTGAAGAAAAACAACTAAAAACTCAAGAAGAACTCCATACATCATATAAGCATTGCCTTTAAAAAGAATGATAATAAAAAAAAGCTTTGATGACTTAATTATTGTGCCCAATACCATTAGAGAGATGAGAATCTGCATTCTGCATAATCCAGTATTTCTCTTTTATAGTTCAAGAGAAATCTCATTTTGGAATGTATGCAACCAAGTCAGTGGAACAGAAATTTGTACGTGTTAATTAACCTGCAAGCAGTCAGAAAATGGATTGAGACAAAAGGAATGAATTCTAAGGAAAAGCTTATCTGCATCATCATCTACTGTGGCAAATAGTGAGGATCAGCCACAGAACCACTGGAGAGCACTGCGCATGTCACAGCTGCCCTGCCTAGTCCTGCAAAGTCAGATATCACCCCATGAAGAAAAAAAACCATGGCATGTTGCTATTCAGACAGCTCTCAGCTCAGCGCTCACCCTTCATCTGCCTAACAGCCACTTTTCATATTAAGCTGTTCAGTAATTCAGGAAACACAAAAAAGGAGAAAGGCAAAGTCTGTGCCAAATGCTGGCTACGTGAGGTTACTGTTGGTACAAGCCCATATGCCACAGCAGCAGAGAACAAAGGCTATTATACAGCCTCGTTTTGCATGAAACCCATGTGCAGTGCAGCCCAGAGGCAAGTGCTCCTGCTCACTCCGAGAGGACAAACAGCAGGTCTGTTGGGTTTGAGGGTTTGTATTACAGATTATTTGCTTTTTAAGACTTTAGCTGGTAAAATGCTTAGCAGAACACAGCAAATGCCACAGAAAGCTGCCTGGAGCTGTTCTGCAAAAGCCCATCTGTCTGGAAACCCAACCTTCCTCCTTTGGTGTCTCTTCTCATTAACATAGGAAGAACTAGAGATGTACTTATGCTGAGTGTAATTAGAGCACGGGGGAATCAGACTAGGGAGTTCTTTGTTTCCACGAGGTCACCAACCTTAGCAGCCAACACTGCTCCAGGTTCTTAGCACGGTTTTAATAAAAGGCTTGGGGCAAGCACACGTACTTATCAGTGCTTTCTTCACGTGGAAACTACCTGCACAATGCTTAATGCATTGCAGCTTGAGAGAGACTAGTCTCTAACACAAGAGGGTGGGCTGGGTTCTGCCATTCCCTACAGGATCAGTGTCAGAAGTGCAGATGCTGAAGCTCCAGAGAGCTGGCAGAGCTGGGAGCCTTTGTACTCAGATGACGCAGTTCTGCAGTGAGGATCCTGGCGCGGTCTGGGAGACTTACACCACAGCATCAGCTTTGGAAAATTGAAGCCAGATGTGAAGGTAGCAAGAGACGATGTATGTAGTCAAAGGCCCTGAAAGAAAGGGTGACCATCTTGACATTAAACATGGAACACGACGGAAAAACAATAAAAGATGCTTAAGTAAAATATGGGGGTAAGTAACACTCCCCTACTTCTTCAGCATCTGAAATGCAACAATTTCAAACACTTGGTAAGAACTACCAGCATTGCTGCCATGGTCAACAGAAGTCATTACTGATACGTGAGCTGTAAGTGTCCTTTCCTAATGCCTGTGTTCTTCCAGCTCATTCTCCAACCCCTGCAAGCCCAAAGAGAAAGGAAATTAACAGTGCAACAACAGACCACATTTACCTTTACTTTGTCCAGATTTGAGCACAGAATTGCACTACAGAACAGCACGGAGCAGGTTTCTCTCTTAAATCACTGTCAATGGAAAATAGATCTCATTCCTGTTATCCCTCTGGACACATCCCCATGAGCCACTCATCTCTGAGGGCCCTGGCTCCCTCACCCACAGCCTGCAGACAGTCCACACCCCAGGAAGCACTCTGTGACCCTGGGAAAAAGCATCTGCAGAGGTGGATGGAAATAAACCACACTGACACCAAAAACACCGCAGACAACCGTCACATAAACCACTAGAGGGCATGAAGAGGAGACGCAGAAAGCAGCAATCCGGCGCTGCCTGGCCATCATGAATCAGGGATGAGCACATCAACCACGCTGCACCTGCCGTGTTCCAAACAGCTCGTCAGGAAAAGCCTGTTACAGCTCTGCTATCCATGCTAACAACAGCACCGTGCTTGTGTCGATCTAAGGAGCAAACAGCAAATCTTCACATCTCACTTAAGTTAACCTCCTCTCCCCCCCCCCCCCCCCAAACAGGTTAACAAAACAAACAGGTTAAAGCATCTCAGCAAGATGCTGTACAGACATGGCTGCAGACTAGCAGAACTTGCTGGATTTATTTACAGCCCATTCAGGCCCATCAAGCGTCAGAATTGCTAACTCATCTCTCTCTGCACAACAGGACAAAGCATCCTGTTCAAAACAACCCGATCCAATGCATTACGGGCACCACAACGAAAGGCAAGGGAGAAAAATAAATCTGGAAGGGAAAAAAAAAAAAAACACAACACCCAGAAAATGCTTCTCTCTACAATTTCATCAGTTCAAAAAGATGCAGGACAGCCAGACAGACATCATCTCACAGGGTTGCCTTCAAAATTAGCTACCATTTCTGGGCCTGCCTCTGAAACGACACGCACACGGGCTGCAAGGCTCAGCCTCTGCCAGGAGAATGACTGACACTTCTGCCTGAATTCTCATCCCACTTGCCTGCGAGTTGCCTGGCAGCAGCATCTTTGCAATGCAGAAGAGCCTGCGCTGCTGAGGACAGGCAGCTCCACAGGCATCAAAGCCGTGTGCTGCCCACCTGCGCCTGGCAGGTACCCGTCATGGCTGAGCTCCACCATCAGTCACAGCAGATGCCAGCATCGCTTTGCCAAGCTGGAGGAGGACACATACATGCAAGGAAAGCAGCACGGCAGCCTGGATAGATTTGGAACAAGCCAGCGCTTCCTTTTGCTCCTACCAGCAAATCCCACTTGTGCCACAAATAAATAAAAGCTGCACGCTGAACCCATTTATAACACAAACAACTCCCTATTTCCTCCTTTATATTTCAAGAGAAGCATCCCACACTGAGGGATGGATATCCTGCCTCCAAACTGACCAGGTATATCCAATGCAGCATGGCAAGGGAGTAGCCACAGCTCATGCACACAGCAAGATGCAGCTCTCAATCCACAGCCATCTTCCTGCTGAAGAAAGCTGTGTGTTCAACACGATGGTAGCACATGGAGGATATTATGCTCTGCTAAAGTTATGCATATATCTATGTACATATGTGTATATATATACATGTATGTCACACATACAAAACAGAAGGCCCTGTCGCTTTGGGCTTGCACTGCCCAGAACTGCATGCAATGGGAGAGTCAATGACTCTTTACCAGACCTTTTTTTCCTGACTAATGCAATGGATAACAACCCAAATTCTGACCAACCTCCTTCAGAAACACCTCCTTCTATGCAACAGCCATCACATTAACAAGGTACGTTTGTTTCCCATGGCAGCTCAGCCATCATTCTTCTAGCTCACATTCCCATTGGCAGCACAAAGCACCTACACAGCTCCCATCTTCACACACAAGAGATACTTTACAACCAAACTGAGTTTAAATGGTCAAGTCAGCTGTTACCCTACCAGTCTGTGGTTCAGTTCCTCCTGGATATCCTCACCAGCCTGCACAGTGCTGCCAAGGTATGTGAGCTGACTCGTCTCCCATAGTTCTGTGCCCACAGACAAACGCTTCTGCTGGGAGTTCCTGGGATTCTCATTAAATCTTTTTCTTAGTTAATAATTAACTTTTTGTGTGTGTGGATGTGAGGCTGGACAATCCGTTTTTAATACCACACAGCTTGAGCCATCCTCTACTAATATTTCATCAGTGAAACTTAAATCTGGCAGAGTTCTGCGGCTGAGCTGTGCAATCCCCAGGTCACACCACGCTACATTTTTCTCCTCGTAATGAAGTCGCTGCCAACGTGAAACAGGAGAAGCGACAGTACAGCCCTGACACGGCTCTGCCTTCCCCCTCAGAGGATCACAACCTCCTCTGAAGGGCAAACTCAAAGCATCCCCAGCTTTTCCAACTTAGCCTTAGCAAGACCTGGAGAGATCAGCTCTGCGCGAGTGCAACCACAGCCAGCTGAAAAGGTGCGTATTTTTGTGAGTCAGCAGAACATCCCTCCTTCTAATATGCTGTAACAATGCTGGAACAGGCGTGGAGAAGCCACGTCCATGCAGACGTGTAACCAGGCCCAAGGACCGGAAGGCAGCACGCACAGGTTGCATTTCCACCACTGCCAGTGACTCACATCGCCTGACACTGCCATTCATTAAAGCAAGAGTGAAGTGGGGATAATAGCTATTTACTAAAAACAGAGGAGCGTGATTAGCTTTAATTAGCACTGTCAAATGACTGGAGATTGTCAGGTACAAGATGTGGGAGAGCTAAGTCTTATTAATTACGTTACTTCCTGCAGCCTTAAGTGGCTTGGCCAGTCCAGCCACACTTCCGATGCGACGTCCTGCCCTGGTGATGGTGCTCAGACAGGTCTGGCACAACCAGAACAAGGGAGCAACCAGCTCACACACTGCAGGGCCGCTGCCTGGGCAGCATTTTCTCCTCCCACCAGAGGCCAAACTACAGCAAGGCTTTGTTTCTGTAAGAAGAGGTCCGGGTGCTCAGCTGGCATCGCACCACCAGCTGATGTGCTGATCTTCCAGATAAAGATGTGTTCTAAGGAAATGAAAAATCCTCAAGTGAGAGCAGTCAGGTCTCTTCTGCGGACCTGCCTTGGCTTCAGGAAGGAAAAGAAAACCTGTCCCTTGCCTTTTGTTGCTGTCATCAGATCTAGAAGACAAGACCTCAGCATTAACAAAGCACAGAAAAGAGGGAACAAACCAAAGGACTGGCTTACAGAACAGAAAGGAAGCCGTGTGTTTCGCAGTGGTTTCAAACTGATAAACACATTCTGCTTTGCCATCCTACCTTGCACTTCAACAATCAAAGCAGCTAAGAAATAACTCTCAATAACTCTCAATTTTCCCACTCAAAGCTCCACGTTGTGATCACTCATTAATTCCACTTTTCTGGTGCTTCACAGCTGACCCCTAATAAAGACTCTGTTTAATTTCAAGCTAACAAAGCTTCTCCAGCTCAGCTCACAACCGGGCCTGGTTTTATTGACTTTTCTTCAAGAGCCTTTTACACAGATGGCAAAAGGTAAGACCATGATGCAAGAACAATAAACAAATGTTTTCCACTCCTCCGCAATCCTCGTAATGCTCGTACAGCATCACCCCAGATCGAGGAGCTCCCACTTTCTAAAAAGCTACACCAGAGTGACCAGTTTCTTAATTAAATCCTCTCTCAGCAGCAGGTATTTATCCATGAGCCTTTGAGGGAATGTGGAACTACAGGTAGCAACGCTGCCTTCTGCAGAGCAGCCCTGACTCAACTGCCCGCACCAAGCAGCAAGGAAATCACTTGGTCAAGATCTGTGATCCAAAGGACACAAGGGAGATCAGTGAGCAGCAGCTTTGCCAGCTGTTCCAACACTGGCATCGTGAAAGAGAACCTGCGAGAAAAGTTAAATAATAATAATAAAGAAGTGCTGGACATCATCACTATCCCCAGTGTTACCTGCAAAGGGTTCACTGTTAAATATTTGGGGTTTTTTCTTCCCCTTAAAAAGGAGAAAAGAACATCCCCTCAATTCCCCATTCAAGCACTGCCATTACACAGCAAACAGGGCTTAAAGGAAACCAGAGGTGTGGATCCCATCACAGTGCAGGCTTAAACAAAATACACAGGGGTGCTCTGCAAGCACGAAGTCACCAAACACATCCCATCCAGAATCCTCTCGTGCACCGTAAGCGCAGCTCTCAGCATCTGCTCTTTTCCAACCCCCTAACTCAGCCAAGCCCTCTCCGTGCTACCCGGCCTAAGCTTTAAGTAACTGTAACCGCATTAGCAGAAAATCCTTATTGGGAGCGCAGCGCCGGGTGTGCACTGCGTGAGGCCAGGCACGGCGCACAGCCCTCCCCGGTGTGCTCGGGCAGAGCTGACGGAGCAGCGAGGTCAGATTCAGCTGTAGGGACAAGAGGGCAAAACCCTTCTATTCCTACACCTGCAACCGCACCTGAAGCTGAGAAACAAACTAAAAACACGACGGTGATAAAGCACAGATTCTTTCGGATTCCAGATTCAACGCCGCAACCTCCAGCTCCTCCCGCCATCCCCGAAAGGTGTTTCCGGACCGAACCCAACACTCCACCACACAAAGGCCCGGCCCTTCGCTGCCCCCAGCAGCCGGCGGGGTTCCCTCACAACGAAGCGGGGCCGGAACCCCCCGCAGCCCCCGCCCAGCACCACGGGCCTCAGCCGAGGCCGCGGATCCCGGCCGTGCTCCATCGCGGCGCTTCCCATCCCGTCCCCCTCCCGATCCTCCCCACGTTCCCCTCCGGGCCCCTCAGCGGGACGCGCGGCGCTGAAGGCGGCGACGCCGTGCGGAGGGGCGGCCCCTCCGCGGTGAGGGCCGGGAGGAAGCGGCTGATGGCGCAGCTCTCGGCCCGTTCGCTCCCGCCGCCCTCCGCTCCCGGCCCACCTCCCCGCCGCACTCACTCGCCGCGGTGCGGCCGCCTCGGAACGGACCGGAACGGACCGGAACGCGTCCCACAGCGCAGACGGAGCGCGGCCACCAGGCAACCCCGCAGCGCCCTCCCCCTCCCACCGGCGTCCTCCCTTTATAAGAACGCCCGCCCTCCCCGTCGGCCACGAGCGGCACCGCCGCCGACCAATCGCCTCTCGCTGGCACATAGCAACAACCCGTCCATTGGTTACAGGCGGCCGCAGCCCATTTTTTTTCCACCAATCGGAGCGCGGGGCAGAGGGGCGCTCCCGCCCCCCCCGTCTCGGACTCGGACGCACGCAGCGCCCCCCCCCAACCCGCCGCCGTCGGCCTCGCGCAGGCAGCAGCTGGGCGGCGGCAGCCAATAGGAGCGCGCGGCGGCAGCCAATAGGAGCGGCGCTGGCGGTGCGGCGTGCAGCGCGGAGGGGGAATAACAAACAGCGCCGCTTCCTCTTAAAGGCGCAGGCACGGCGGGTCCTCCCCGCTGCAGTGAGGCCTTTTAGTACCGATCTGAGCCCGATCCGGGGCTGTTAGCGAGATTAACGTGGAAAAGGCCGGTTATCCAGGAGGTTCTCAGCCATAGGATCTGTTAACAGCAAATCCTGCTTGCAGCTGATGCTGCCGGCCTTGCGAATCGAGATGCTTCGCTCGAGCACGCCTCTGCTTCTTCGGTTATACAACGAGGGCGCCGCAAGCCTTTTCAGGCAGCTCAAAGCAACACCTTCGGGTACTGAGCAAAGAAAGGCGCTTTCATCTACCAGCAGCGAAAGGTTTTTCCCCACTCGCAGCACCAACGAACACACAGCCGCTGCTCGCTCCGTAACCAGCGCGGAGCTGCCAGCAGCTGTCCGGCCCCGCTGGGTTCCCGCAGGGCTGCGGCGCCCCCTGGCGGCCAACGCAGGTACGACAGGTGCGGGCGGGAGCGCTGGGACACGAAGAGCAGCCGCCTCCCATCGGCCTGCCTGAATTCTTTCCAGGTTACTAAACGCTGTTGCTTACAAAAAGCCTGCTTCACCTCTTAGCTAATACAGAGCCTCGAGGCTCTGACCTTAATACCCAGCACTAAATGTAAATCAATGGCAGCCCGGTAGGAAAGCTGCAGTCGTACTTGGAGGGAGCAGAGGAAACATTCATAAATCAAATAGGAACTGATCTCAGATGTTTGTTACTGAAGGCTTTGCACACAGGAGGCAGGCTTACCTCCTCGGTTCAGCCATATATGGTGGCAGATGCTATGGTTACTATGGGAAGACCAACATAAGGGCCAAAAATCCCCAAGTAATTCAGCGTATGTCAAAAGACCTCCTTTTCTGAGCATCCATCCAAAGGCCACCATTGAGATTTGGAAGTTTACTGCAGTCTCAGCACAGTATCAGAACAGAAATCACACTCCAGACAAAGAATTCACAAGGAAGTGGTATTTAGTTGTAGATCTTTCATGAGCAAAGATATCTGGATGTGCCACATTTCAAGAGCATCAATCTTTCCTTATAAGAAATAAAAATCACAGGTTTTCAGCTAGTGAGGTCCAAAACTGTTTCTGCAGATTAAAAGTGCATGGAATACAAGCATCATCATCCTTCATACATAAAGTATTTAGCAAAAGATTGAGAACACGGTACGTATTAAACAATACTTAAGAGTTAAAATTACCCAAAGGGAAAATAAGAAACCTCTCCTGGGAGGCAGAGATGAACTGAGCATCCTTCTGGACGGCTGAGCAAGACCTCGACAAGTGGTTTTCTGTCCAAGTGGTTGTGAAATCCCACAGCAGGTTATGGAACATTCAAATAAAGCAATTCAGAACAAGTGTCTGACAAACATCCTTCAGTTCCATGTCGTTTTGTTACATGCAGTTATTGGGGCCTATCGTGAACTGGTGCTCAGATTCGTGGCTTCTTCCAATCAGCTCCGTCTGTCTCAAGAGATCGAACTTCAGCTCCTTTACTGTGGTCCAAATGAGTGATGGAACAAATTCAGTGGGTCTTTTTTTCAGCACTGAGCCCCTCCTTTCCACGTATCATCTTTAAACTTCAGGTATTAAGCAGCAGATCTATCACTAAGAGAGCTCATGTATGAACAGCAAAAGCTACAGCAGATGTAGGAAGAGCAGCGGTTGAAGAATGTGTTGAGCATCTCTGAAGGCACAAGTTCCCAACAGCACTGCTACAGCAAAACGGGCAGCTTATAGTGTGAAAATAAAGTCCATTTTAATAGCAGTGTTTTGTCAGTCAATACGGAATAAAGCAAAACAGTTTGCTTACACAGCAATGGGGAAAACTTAAGGGGAAAAAATGATGTAAGCCAAATTCAAACAGGGAGGGTGTTTCATTTGCCTGTTGAGATCCACATGAAGCCTATTCTGAAACTATTCTGTGAATATTAGAAAACAGGGAGAAATAATACGACTAGACTGATTATTAGCAGTTACCTGACCAGCATAACTGGTCTGGAGTGGAAACAAGAAGCACAGCACATGATAAATCATGTAATCCTTATTCCTATGAGCAGGTAGGAAGTTCCATTTTCCTCTCAGCCATTCAATATACAACAAGCCTGATTAAATCAAAAGGAAATTGAATCTACAGCCATCTTAAGTAGGCAGACATTGAGAAGGACACCATTAACTCACTTGCCACCACTATCACACATTCAATTAAACTGTAAAATACAGTTACGTCTTCTACTTCATCCGTAAGAACTCCTTGGAAAGGAACTTCCCTTTTCTTAAATGGACATTGCACAAATGTGACTGTGCACAACACAAACCAATGTTATCTGTTCAGATGGACTTGACATTCTACCACGGCTGGGCATAATGAAATAGCAAAGGTGCTCCATGACTACAGGTACAGGTGAAACAGGAGCCCTTCCGAGTCTGAGACTGGAAGGGAATAAATTCATTACTTTACAAACTTTTAGAACAATGAGTTTATCTTGCAGTGAATCTCTCTCTTGTTCTGGCTACTGCGTTGATCATTAAATGAGATCATTTAGGTCTGTAAGGAATTAGATACCATCATCACTACATGACAGCTGTGTTCCAGCAGTACCACCTGACGGCTGGGCTCTACACATATCATGGTGAATAATTAAGCTAAAACAGCCAAATTCTTTCTGAAAAACCCTAACATGACAACACCAAAGTGCAGAGGCATCACAGGCCGACAGAGCATCTGTTCAGAGGGGCAGAACAGCACTCAGCTTCTATAAATACATTCCTATCCTTCCCCATCCCATGACTTTTACTGGTAAAATGACTTCTGAGTCCATGCCAATAAACCTCATCAATATTGAATGTGGAGAATAAAAGACTAAAACTTACAGACATCCTAGACTGATATCTGCTCCTTTTACAGGCACATAAACACGTCTCCTTTGGGTGAATTCATTTACAACAAACCTTTTACTCCTGACCAAATGTGAAATCTTCTTTGGTCCCTCATCCAAAAAAACAGCTTCCCATTATCCGAGCCAAGAGGTGTCAGAACTATGAAAGTGCAAAAGACTCCTACGGCATCGGTTTCCTTTGTGAAAAGAGCATTTCAAAGGAAGTGTAATCTATACCGAGTGCAACCTTCCTCTCTGGGAAGCTCCCTGCCAGGCCATGGCAGCCTGATGGGCAGCTCAGAACCAGGGGGCAAAGCAAGATCCTTGCAGAAGAACGAAGCAAACTCAGCATCAAGCATAAACGCTGTGTCTGGACCTTGACCAGTGAGTCACTGTATTACCATCACATCAAAAAGAAGTCTAAATAACAGCTGGAAGTGGAGCTCAACATTCTTATCAGTAAGAATAACTGAGTAAACCTACACTGACCAAGTGGGTTCGTTTTGGTTTGGGGACAAAAAACCAGAAGGAGAGTAAAAAGTGATTGCTTTTACTACACTTTGCAGGCTGAACTGCCTGGCCGTCCACAGGTTCTGCTTTCTATTTCTCCTGGGCGTTGCTTCTCTTTCCCACCCTACAAGTCACCTGAAAAGTAAAAGCAACACTAGCAATACGCACACAAAGGGTACACTTTCAGAAACCCTTCGGTTTCTGCACACTACAATATAACTGGAGTCATCAGCGTGCCTTGACGTCTGCTTAGGAACACTTGTGACTGGTCAAACAACACTTATTATCTACAGGTATCCTATCCAGCAACTTTCTTCTTAGTCAGGGCTATTAGTGAAGTGCACCTTTGCTACATGATCTATTTACAAACGTAAACTATGTCATTAAAGTCCTAAAATAAATAGACAGCCTTTACATTAGGTAGCGACCTGACAAGGTCAAGGATCACCTTCCAAACAACGTGATTTGGGTACGTTGCTCGACTTATTTTTTGATTAAATGTCTTGGCTCCATCTGTTCTGCAAAGTCTTCCTTGTTGTCCTGTATTTACACGGGGTAGTTGTGTAAAAACTCCTTGAGCTTTGTTGGATAGTCTGTCATGACTCCGGTTGCTCCCAGATCAAACGCTCTCTTGTATTCTTGTTCTTCATTCAGTACCCAAATATATACCTGCAATACGGGAGGATACATTATAGCAGGAAACACTCAAATAAAGAGTAGCGGCTGCTGACCTGGATTGTTTCATATGTGACAGAGATGATGCCACATGTATTAAAACCATTACACTGTGATGCCAAAGCACTCCAATGTATCCTTCTTCAAAGGCAAACAGTGCGTGGGAAGGCATTTTCTGGCTGAATTTAACTCTGGTGTTACCCGAATCTTCAGGCATCTCCAAAAGTCAATAAAAGCCCCAATCAGGAATGCAGCTTTGAACATTTTTGTAGCTCAAGTTTGTCCACCTTCCCAAAATAATGAAGATTTGCTTCAGGTTTATGTAGCTCTACAAAGGATTTGAACTGAAATAACCCTCACAGAAAAGGACAGAGAACACGAACCCATCTTAAGGCCACGTCTACCTTGTTCAGATTCTCCCCAGACCTAAAGCAGGTTTCCTATAGCTTTGCCACACTGTACCTGAATGCCCCGAGCAGTGAGGTGGTCAAAAAGCGCTTTCCTCATTAGCAGTCTGCAGAACAGAGAAAGACATTTGTTCAAGAACAAGGAGCATAGATGGGATTTTTAACACCAATTAAATGTTCTGTAACACAGTCTCCATAGATCATTTAGATTCAATGGTTTTCACAAGAAAGGGATTAAAAAGTCAACTGCAGAAAGCTTGAGCAACTCGAGCCCACCTAACATTTCCAGCCTGAATTAATAATGGGCATTTGTATCAGTGTTCTGAAGATCAAATCCTCCTTCCTTGTGCAGATACACCCCTGTATGATGGCCAATACCCCGATCCCTTTGCCTTCAGATGAGATTTGCGTTCTTTACATCAGAAGATGAGAGAACTCTACTGATTTGCCACTTAATAAAGCAAACAGATGGCAAACCCAGAAGCAGCAGCAGCACTCACTGCGTCTTCTGCAAGTGTCCAAGTTCCCTTCTGAAGCACAAATAGCCTTAAAATGCAACACACTGTGTGAACCAAACAGCATCTCCTCTGACAACACCAGGAAGCAACCACAGCCTTGTGAAACACAACAGAGCTGTGCGTCTGCCTGCATGGCAAACAACTGAACCCACACTCAAGTATTTTAAGTCGCACTGGAATACTCTGCACTGTTCCTGTATCTCGGTGTGTTTCTGTGTGTGTGCAAGAAGGCAAAATAAGTGTAGAGGAACAAAAAGACTGGAAGAATCTGAAAGAAATGCCAACCCAACAAGCACCCATCGCAATCATTTGCTCTTCGCTTCTTAAGCCAAGTGTCAATACTGAAACTAAATATGATTAAACATTTAATAAGATTAAAATCTTACGTGTCAGCCAGCCAGATAATAAATTTCTGGCTTCTCGACATCTTTTCTGGTTCTTTCAGCCTGTTGAGGAAGAGGATAAAAAATTAGCAGAGCGCTGGTTAAAGTACTGAGATGTTCCTGCAATAGAAACATGATGAATTAGTCCTGCCGTTCCTCAGAGCAGTAATTTCCCTTTCACTTCAAGACAGGGACTTAGAACTGGGTTACAGAAGAGAAATGTGCCACACTTAACAGAGTGCAGAGATGGGTGTTACATTTTCAGCACGGTATGAGAAACAGGGCATGGGAAATCTCAGATCTACCTCAGTTCTGACTTCCCCTCAGCCTTAAACTAATTTGTTCTGTTTCCATATCTAAGATAGAAGAAGAAATGTGCAAAAACCAGTTATTTGTCCAGCACTGCAATGTACTGCTATCTGAATAGCACCAGCTGTCTGAAGGTGGTATAGAAGGAGATGCTATCAAGCACTGATATGTACAAGTACCCAACATGACAATAGCTTAACCCAGAGCAGGCAAGAGACACATTAAACATAGAGGACCACAAAACTTGCATAACTTTCATTTATGAATACCCAAAAACACCTTTCCTAACAGGAAATAAATACTATTTGTTCTCTCCTGGGATAGACACTATAAAGATACTGAACATCCTCTTTACAATCACCCTTTCCACCTAAAGGACAGCTGCCATGGCTGCCCACTTGTGTTATAGTGAGGCACCACCAACCAACTCCAACTCACTTGAGGATGATGGAAGGCATGGGGATTTCCAAGAATTCTTCCTTGAAAGGAATGAATGGCAGCAGACCAGTGTAGAACAGGCCCAGAAGCAGAAGGACACGTTGCAAACAGAAGATGATGGGAATGTCAGCATTCTGCAGGACCAGGAATGAACAGTTACACCTCACTGTGGTTAAGATACCTTTATCAGTTTCCCACTGGAATAAGCATAAATCCATTTACTTCAAAACTGTATAATTTCTTAGCACAAAAAGGAACAGCAGTTACAGCTTCGTGCCAATATAAGTGAACAGCAACTAATATCAACACCCATTACTTCAATAAAAAGAAACATACAACAAGCAATCTTCATAAGAATTGCTTTTGCATCAGATGAATGATGCACAACCCTGGGCAACAGGAGGTTCTGGCATAAAAATCATAAGATCCCATATATATATATATGTATATATACATATACATACACATACACATATATATACATTTTACTATATATATATTATATAAATAATAATAATAATAATATATTATATATAAAACAATTCAGCTTTATTCCCTAAGGGCTGCACTGCGGAATAGATGGTTGCTAACTACACTTGATTTATTCTAACAGTTTTTATTGGGTTTACAACACTAATGAAAGATTTTAGATCACTACCAGAAGTCTGGCATGGCTCCATCAGCCTTGATTTACGGGGTACTTTTTGTACACGTCATCACACAGCAACAAGAGGACAAGAACAAAACTCAGATGGATCCACTCTTACCTCCTTCAGACACTTGGATACCACCTCGTAACTGACGTTCCCCCATACTGTCAAATGCTCTCGTTTATACTGACTCACCAGCTCTGAGACCTGCAATATAGAAGCCAAAAAGCAGAAACCCAACGTGCTTTCCTTGACTATTACCTGCAGAATAATTGAATTCTAATTTAAATTGCTTTTTTTTTTACTACATACATCACCACAGGAATGATAGATCTTCTACATCCTCTCCCATTTTAAGATCATTACACTACTTTGCACTCAGGATGAAGAGAGAAGGATGTCATAGGAAGCAGAGCCAAAGGCCCTAATGATGTGCAGATAGACAACATCAGGGGCTCTCCCGTTGTCTGCTGACATGGTTAGATCTTGCACTCCATCTCTGTGTTCCACATTATTTCGTATGTGGCACAAGATCTAACATGAAGGATGCTAGCACTGAAATCCATGTTCTAAGAAGACTTTAACTCCAAGAATCTATTTTGGAACTCCAACGTCCTCACACACTGTTCAGCCTCACATCTTGTCACGCACCTTCCTGATCAACACGTTGTTGTTCACTTTGATGTCAATGTTGACAGGAGTTTGTGGAAAGGCCTCAAACACCTCCTTCAGGAGAGGGATGCGGTTGTCTTTGCCCTCAGAGTGACTTTCTGGGGAAACAAGAGAGTCGTTGCTGCTGTGGCCATTCATGACATACTGCAGGCAAAAGCTGAGCTGTCAGAGCGTTTATTATCTTAACAGGAAAAGCAACACACAGAAATAAGCACATTTTCCATACTAAATCAACCATCCAACGAAACACCAGCACCAACTTCAGCCACAGCTGTAAGTAATTGTGAAAAGCTCATTCCTACAAGGAAAACGTACTAAGACAAATGTCTCAGTCACCATAACTCACATAAGTTTGGTATTTAGGTCCAAACTGCATGAGATTTAGTCGTTATTTTTGCAACAGCAGGAGTGCAGGCATCATTAAAACTCAGAACGAGCCAACATGGGCTCAGCTGCCAATACAGACTAAATGCAACCAGAAGAATCTTTCCTTCTAGGAGAGCGCACCACAGAAGCACTCCTCGAGCAGAGGGGACAGATGGCCAAATCCTCCCAGTTTTAATGTCTGAAGCTGCTTGTGGGTCACCACACATCACCAAAATGGTTGTATCTGCTTTCTGACCCTCCTCCTGTCCGGATCCTGATAGAAGCAAACACACACTTCTCCACTCCCTTCACCAAAATACGACGTTGCCATATGGAAAATGAGTTACCAGGACTGCAAACTGAAGCATCAGAAGACAAAAGCTCACCTTTCTGAAACGTGACGTCCAACTTGCAGAGATACGGTGGAAGTTCCTTAAAGGGACAAAAAACAACACACCTCTAACTTAATGCAGGGATATCATCACGACTCTCCTTGAAGAACACATAGAAATTGTAACTCATAAGCCACGTAAACTGCCTTTAAAGACAAAATTAATCAATTCTATTTCTTGCCTAAACACCAATTGTGCATTTTGTTCCTTCAGTCTGGAACTACGTGGCATCCTTGGAGCTCTGCTACCTGCTGCTGAATAAGGCAGAGAACTTGTAGGCTGAGCTTCCCCTCCATAAGCTCTGCATGCACACACAGCCTTCCTGCCCACCCCAACCATTCTACAAACACACTCCTAAGCATCACTGAGCACTAAAACGTTCCTCCAACTTACAGAGTACTTGAGGTCAGATATGTTGACATCGACTCCTGTCGATCTCTTCAGGTTCTCATCATGGGACACGACCACTTGCTCATCTTTGGTCAGGTGACAGTCCAGCTCCAGCATGTCCGTCCCTATGTTAACAGCACTGGAAGCAAAGAAGCCTGCCTTGAGGCACACATATACTTTGTACAGGTCCAGGCCTAACACATGTGTGTTATTCAGCTGAACTAATCTCAGCGAAGGCACTTTGCATGCTTTATGATGCAACGAATCCTCACAACTGTAGTGCCTAGCAAGGAACAAACAACTCTATTGCAGCAGAAAGCTGATGCAAGAATAAACAAAGCACTGTGAATCAGAGCTGGGATTTGGACTGGGAGCCTTGGCACTTTGTTGCAGCCTACCACTCAACATATAGAAATAGCACTCTTTAATGGATCATTGGCTCTACAGCTCTGTACCATCTTTAATGGATCATCGGCTCTACCAGTGTGAGATCTGTCTCACCACAGAGAAGGCTCCAGGTCCAGTAAAACGTGTTCTGATCCAAGCACAGCAGAGCTGAGGTTGTAAAGCACAACAGGATGGCAGAGCTCTTTGCTCATTGAAGTTCAACTGTTTTCATGCCATGGCACATGTCTAATAAAGCACAAGGGGCTTTGTAAATGCTGAGCTGACCAGGAACTTTCATTGCTGTAAACACAGTGCTTAAAACTCTCTCTCTAAACCAAGCCTGATCATAAAACGAAATGGAAATGAAGCAAGATAAAAATATCTGGAGAGTTTACTTAGCAGCTTCCTGTCAGGACAGCACTACCCTCCATGTCTGCAATAAGGACAGTTGTCAGTGAGTGAACTGCTGGGATATCTTTTGTGCCAGAGCCCCAGGTACTTTAAGACACTGCACAACAATTACTCTAAAATCTCAAACCAGAAGCATTCACAGCAGTGAACAGTGGTAAAAAAGAGCCCAACAAATCCACAAGGATGTTTTTAACCACTCTGGCACAAAGAGCTAATTGCTCTCCAGAACGCAGTGATGCTATTTGCAACTGGCAGCTGTGATCGGTTTAAGACTGATCTGGACCTCAGAGCATGTGTTACTCTATGACCATAAAGTAATTAAAGTGGTCAGAACAGAAGCGGTGTTATTACACAGCGTGATCTGAGTCCCAGGACAGCCCTTAACAGAGTTTACCTCTGAGAATCAAATACAAATAAGCTGTGGCCTAACTTTTCTTTTTAAGAGCTCTGTCCATATTAAACCAATGTGATCCTACATCATGATGAAGACATGGTTGAAAAAGGAGCACTTTCTGAAAGCGTCGTAGCAGAGTTGGAGCGAGGCAGGCAGGCAGGAGCCAAACACAGCTCTGCTCAGCTTCCATGGAGATAGAAAAGACTGCAGCACTTTCAATGGCACTGTTTGGATGGGGAAGCTGGCAAAGCTCTGCCTGCAAGGCACAGCGCAGACTGCTGAGCCCACTCCACGCAGTTAAACCCAAACAGCAGCCCCATAAGGAACAAAGAGGAGCCCACATGATTTGGTTGCTGCTCTTTGGCAGCTGTGGTTTTTGATGTGCTGTTTTTTCCAAGGGCTGTTGAGAATGCTGTTAGAATGCACTGCTTCTTAAATGCTTGGAGGCTTAAAGGGCTTTCCAGTACCAACTCGATTGCGAACCCGTAGATAAGAGGCTTTCACACATTGTGCAAAAGAATTATGTGTGAGCAGGGAGAAAACATAACTGGAGCCTTCCTTAATAGCTTTACAGACGGCATATTAAGTTCGTTAACATTAAGACTTCAGTCGCAGTCCTGGTGGGAGGTGAATTCTTAACCTTCTGTACAGAGGAAGGAAATGAACGCCATTAAACCGCAGAGCATGGAGAGCAGTGCAAGCAGCAGCCGAAACTCAGAGGAGCTGAAGGGCAGCAGCACATTGGTTACACTGATCTGAAATACCTTCTGAGAAGGTAAAAAAAGCATGTGGTGCTACTTACAAAAAGAGCTTCAAAACGATAACCCAGCAGGTGGAACCTCCATCACACGTGGAAGCGCCACTGTTTAATTTGCTGGAAGATGAAGCAACGAGGCCCCAGATTTCCTCATGGGAAATGAGAGCAACGTTAAGCAACCCATGCAAGTCATCCACAGGAGATGACTTCAGGGCCGTAACCCAAAGTGGTGGAAGTCAGATCATCAGTGATTACTTCACTCATTAAAGACAATGAGGACACCACAGGTACAGACATACAGGTTCCATCTGTACTCACTGGTGAAAGGCTGCCATCGTGTTCTCCAGGTTCTCCCCAGCACCTAGAAAAACAACAAGAACAGGCGGTGAAAGTCTTTCCTTCACCTCAATAGAGCAAAGAAATACGAAGTTATCAGATTAGAAACACATCTTGAGGAACGAGGATGAAGTCAGAGCTGAGGGTCAAGGCTGACACCTTGGATTTGCATACTTTGAATACACAAATGAGAGCATTTATTTGAGCAAACTTAACACCTCTTCTGTCAGTGCTCCTGAAACAGCTCCAACCTGCCAGCAAGGGGCAATGCTGCTGCAAAGGGGGGGGGTCTCACACACGGGGAATGAAGCACATAAACTCCAGAGGAGAAAAGGGAAGCAAATTCATTTCTCTCTCTGGCAGAAATAAACCCTGCAACTCATCATTCCTCACATAAAAGCCTTTGAAGCATCAGCGTGGTGGGGGCTGTGCCTTCCTCCCTGCCTCACAAAGGTGCTACCTATGGAGAAGCAGAACTACAGGAAGCTACAGAGAGCAACCAGGAAGGATATCTATGCAAATCCCAACTACTCTGCAGTGAGGAAGGACAGGCTCTGTAAACAGCAATTACAGGAGCTGCAGAAGGCCCTGCCTATTTGCCAATACACACTTACCTACGGCTGTGTTTAGCCAGTAAAGCGATGCAATTCTATGTGCACACAACTAGCAATATACAGCTATTTTTATCGGGTTACCTGTGCTGGTAAGCTTACAGAGAGGCTTAATTGGTAGAATCCAAATAGCCAAACCTCTGTGGTTTAACATATGGCAAACCCACTGCAGCTTCTGCAGTTTGGCATTCAGGGATGTTTGATGAAGTTTGGCTTTAACATTAGGAAGAGGTTAAATGGCAGAAGGGATAAAGGAGAGCATGAGAATCGCATCAGACACCTCTGATAAGTGCCTAACAGACAGGAAAGCCCCGCACAGCACACAGAGTATTAGTTATAAATTAACTACGATTAAAAGGTTTTAGATAAGGTATCAACTGTGAGAATACAGCCCTGCAGCCTGAGCTGGGAGAGAGGGAAAGAAAACCGCAGCCAGAACTTTATCCCAACATTTATGGGCAGAAATGTAGAGAAAGAAGATTTCTGATGGCTCCTGTGACAAATGGTGCGTTGGGCAGAGCGGGGTGGGGAGTCAAAGCAGCTGGAAGCAAAGAGCCTGAGTTGTGCTATGGGGAAATGAGGAACAGCACTCGGACATCAGCTGAAATGGGAGCTGCACATCAGCAAGATGGCTTTTGTAGGCCGCTCTCAGAAAAGGGAAGCGAGCTTTGCAAGCATCCCAGTGGGACACGAGTGAGGCAAAGTCAGCCACCGGCTCAAGAAAATGACCCTCACTAACTCTGGTTTCTTCAGTACAAGTGAGATGTGCAACTACCAGAGAAGGGCTGTGAAAGTTTAGCAGTGAGAGATCCGTGGTTGAGAGCGCTGGGATCATTGCCTGGAGGAGAGAGGCCCAGGGCAGATCTTATCCCTAAGTACAAACACCCAACGGGATGAAGGCTGAGCCAGCCCTGCCATGGGGCACCACTGAGCTGCCATGAGGCAACGGGAGCAGACTGAAACCCTGGGATTCACTTTAAGCATATGGAAAAAGAAACCCTCTTATTGGAAGAGCGATCAAACACCGGCACAGGTTGCCCAGTGAGCCTATAGAGCCTCCATCCTTGGATGTACTCATAACTGGGCAGGGTCTGAGAATGCCACCTGGGTCAAACAACAGCTCTGCCATCAGGTCTGTGCAGCTGCTGCTGATAGAGGAGTCCAGCACAGAGAATCAGGATCTCACTATTGACCCTGGCAATGAGCAATTTCAAAAGTAAAGAAATAACTCAGGGATGAATCCACAGAGGAACTATGAACTGAGATAAGAAGGCTCCTGTATGAAAGAGGAACCATAAACTCAGATAAGAGAGTCCTGCATGAAGAAAGGAGCCAAACCAAGGCATGCAAAGCCTCACCTCGGGGAGGAAAAAGTCAAACAAGTGTTACCTGGAGCTCTGCAGTCAATTGGAGCAATGCAATAGGAAACCTGACACTGCATGCGAAGCTGCAGCACGATGAGCTGCAGAGTCACACAGGAATCCATCCCGAGGTAAACACTGCAGGGTATGAAATGTAAGCGATCCTCAGCCCTGCAGCAGGCGATGAGCAACGCGGCCCAGACGTCACTCAGGGCTGTATTTGCACCCAGGTGTGCTCCTGCTGCTCACACAGACACAGGGCAGCTCCGAGAGCCGGACTTTGTCTCCGTGTGCCAACACTCCCTTTAGGGAAAGCTTTCCTGCCCTTCTCGTGGCTCTCAGTGCCCCCCCAGGGGCTCAGGGCTGTGTCTGAGCTGAGGCTGCAGCACAAAAGCAGCTAAAGGAGGTCACACCGAGTGCCTGCAAAGTCACCCACAAGTTTGCGATGGCTTCCCAATTAATGAATGGGCGGCAATCAAAATTACCTGCCCAGCAGGAAATAAGCAGCAGACACGTGCCGAGCAAGGCTTGCTTTGTGCTATATTGAAGGTGATGAATCCTAACGAAGCTCAGGGTGTCCCATACAGCAAATGAAAGAAATCCAAGCAGGAAAAGCTTTTGGAGCCCTGCGTCGTGTGCTTTAATAACTCACAGTGGCGGTCACAGATGGGACTGCACTCAGACCCCCACACAAAGCACATCCAAAGCACCTCGCACCGAATTTAGGGCAAAACCCGACGAGACAACGGCAGGTGCTCCTACCCACGGAGCAAGGCTCGGCGCCGACCCCCACCAGCACACAGCGGGGACGAAACCTGCTCTGTAGTTTCCCCTTTGCAGAAGGTAGGGAGGAAAAACAACCCCCAGCCCAAAACGTCCCGAGGATTTCGGGGTCTTTTGGCGGAGCGCTTTTATCCCCGCGCTCATCCCGGCGGCGGAGCGGCGCCGAGGGCCGCCGAGGATGGAGCGATCCCCGCGTTGCCGGAGCCGGGATCGGCAACACAGCGCCCGGAGAAGGGAAACACGGCACGGAGCTGATGGCGGGTGACACGGCCGGCCCTGGGAGATTAATTCGGCTCTGAAACGAAGCGTTGGTCAGCAGGTGGCACCTAAAATTAGGCGGGGGGAGGCAGGCTGAGAGCGGCGCGCCGCGGGCACGGCTCGGCCGAGACCCGCCCGGAGGGGCAGCGCGGAGCAATAAGGGACCCCCCCGTGCCCCTCGCCCCACTCACCGCCTCGGTGCGAGATGTGCCGGCAGCGGAAACGCTGCCGCTTGGGCCGGTGGAGCAGCCCGGGGCACTTGAGGAGCAGCGCCGAGGTGAGGACGTATCCTCCCAGCGTGGACAGCACGTAGAGCGTCGCCGACATCCTGCGATCCTCCGGCCGCCCCGAGCGCGTCCTCCGCCCGCTCCAACCCGCTCCAACCCGCCCCACCCCCGGCCCTGCCCGGCTCCCCGCGGGGCGGCGACGCTGCGGGATCCGCTACCACTGCGGCCGCGCAGCCGCACCGCTCCCTCCGCCCCCGGGCCGCGGGGAGGCGGCAGCGCGCAGGCGCGGATCCCGGCGCGGTGCTTTGCGGGGCTCCGAGCTGCGGGAATGAGCTGAGAAAGGGAGCGATGTAAAGAGGGAGGTGAAAGGATGCGCGGCTGCTGATTGGGGACCGAGAGCGGGGAAACCACGTTAGGTCTCACAGCTTCATCTCAGCGTATCGGGCTGTGCTCGTGGCTAAGGGCTCTCTAATGGAATCATAGAATGGATCGTGGAATGGACTGGGTTGCAAAGGACCACAATGATCATCCGGCTCCAACCCCCTGCTGTGTGCAGAGTCACCAACCAGCAGCCCAGGCTGCCCAGAGCCACATCCAGCCTGGCCTTGAATGCCTGCAGGGATGGGGCATCCACAGCCTCCTTGGGCAACCTGTTCAGTGCGTCACCACCCTCTAATAAGTATTAGGAAGAGGGAGCAGCATTATCACCCACACAGCAGTAGTACAGCCTCAGTATATCGTGATAACCGGCTTTTATTTTTTACATACAAAACCTTAATAAACAGAAAAATCACTTTTCTTGGATTCCCTTCTTCACTTCGGCTTTATTTCCAGTCTGTGTTCCCGGGAAACACAGTGAGAGTCACACAAATCAGTGACACCCGTGAATCTAAATCCATAATTTGGATTGGGACCATCACCTTGAACTCCAGCCCATCTCCCAGAGCTCTCCTTACTGCGTCATCGCTTTCAGGATCCCTCGGAGAACTTTGTAACTCATCAGCTGTTGGCTTTCCTTGGGAGGAAAGCACGGCCCGCGCTCCGTCACGTACGCATAGGGAAACCTGAGCACCCACAGCCCGTCCGATGGAAGCGTGATTTCCTGCTTCTCGGGGTAGAACACAGGGCAAGGTGGTGGCCCGGGCTGAACCTGAGAACAAGAAGCCAATGAGTACATCATCAGTCACCACTGCAGTCATAGAATGGCCTGGGGTGAAAAGGCCCACAATGATCATCTGGCTCCAACCCCCTGCTGTGTGCAGGGTCATCAACCAGCAGCCCAGGCTGCCCAGAGCCACATCCAGCCTGGCCTTGAATGCCTGCAGGGATGGGGCACCCACAGCCTCCTTGGGCAACCTGTTCCAGTGCATCACCACCCTCCGCATGAAAAATGAAGACTTAAGAGCCAAATGAATCCAGGGAAGTCTACTACGTCTTGCTTACAGTCGGGATCTCACCCACTTCAGCAGGCTGCAGCAAACCACTGCGCCACTCACTCGCTTCTGTGAGCCATCCACAAGCTTCCACCATGGGCAAGATGCTGGATTTTAGGCTGCAGCTCCCAATAAATCAGAAGCCCAGCTGCCCTCAGGCAGTACTAACCACCCCATCCATGGGATCTCACACAGAGACACCTGAGCTGTTACTGAAACACAAAACATTTCAGCAACACTTAATCCAGTTCATCTATAAGCTATATTAATAAACAGAGAAAGCCTTATTCACACGAGGATCTGATGCATGGAACTTACAGTGCAGAGCAAAACAGACTTTCCGAGTGTTTTTATACCCTTCAGTGTTATAAGGTGTCACAAGGGAAATAAGTAAGTTGGGAATAAGCAACAAAGTGATGCCAGCAGAAACAGAGCCTTCAGTTCTTGCCTGTTTCAAACACGACAAATTGCCACTGCATCCACTGCATCCCAGCTTCCTCTAATAGGATGGACTGAAACGCTCCCTGTCTGATGGCTTTCAGATAAGCATCAGAAACCAGTGAGACATTAACAAAATTAAGTATCTGTTGAGCTAAACTGCGTGCGTTCATAATACTGCTGGAATCCTGGTGCTGAGTCAAGCCTCAATAAGCATTCCTCCTTAACTTCTAACACCAACTGATTCATATCCCAGCAGTTGACTGCAATCCCATCTCAGAAGCGAGTTCCACTCTTTTGTGATTCAGCATTAAAGAACTTTCCCAACTCAAGGAAAAACCCCCGTCACCCTTCGCCTCCTACTTTGCACCTTCTGGCCTTGCAGTTTACACTGCAGCACTCAACCTTTGCACTGCAGGTAACAGATTCCATCTCTTACCTGAGGTGTCAGCGTTATTTGCAGCGGAGCGTCAGGAACCACCACAAAGAGTCTCATGAACTGAGCGTAATGGGGCTTGAGTCCCCGCCCCTGAGTCGAGGACAGGATGTAGAGTGGCATGTCGGAATTGAGGGCTTTCAGGGCAGACTCCTTCGGCCCCCCTCCCATCACTTTCATCACCTTATCAGGCCCTGAACACATGAACCTCCTGCCACGTGCATCTTCGTACTCAAATCCTACAAAAGCTCGAGCTATGTCATCCCTCCGCCTTCCCCTTCCCATCACAACCGCGCTTCTTTTTGCAGGAATAGCCTTGTTAGGAGCAGGCCAGGAATTGGTATCTAAGTCTCCTTCATCTTCAGCTCTCGTCCTGATGACAATGTCCCAAGGCATTAAGTAGTTTGTTCCCGGGATAAAGCCTTGCTGGTCTAAGCCCGTGTGGAAGTTATAAGCCTTAGCAGGCCCCAGTTTCACCAGTGACCAACTGGAGAATTTGGGCAGAAGGCCTTTGGGGCAGTTGGAATGGAGCATCCCAGGGAGGTACTCCACAGTGGATGCCTGACGATCCACCAGGCTCGGCCTTTTCTCACTTTTGGACTCCCCACTCTGCCCCTGACCTTCTGCGTTGTCCCCTCCTCCTTGGGCATCCGCTGGGTAAGTGCCCAAGCTGCCCGTTGACTGACCCAGGCTGAGGGCTAAGCTCAGCCCTGTGCTTTCACCCTGAGTCTGAGGTTCTTTCTCTTTAAGTTTCTCAATTTCACCCTCCGGAGGTGCAGGCGATGCCTCATCCCTGGCAGGTGCTGGATCAGGTGTGCTTGGCTGAAAGATGGGAAAATTGATGTGTTCCAGTTTCCCGCAGCATTTTTCTTCCAGCAGCTACGAAAAACAAAACGTGGTTAACTTTCCAACTCGACACCGAGACGGGAGAGTTCAGTCAGGCCATTCAGAAGGTACAATTCAGGCTCAAGAGATCCGTGCTACGCCAGATGCAAAACAGCAAATGGAGCACAGCCTAAGCATGATGGATGCAAAGCCGACCACTTGCAATTAGCATGCAGTGCAATGCACTTTAATTGCCCCCTCAGCCCATCGTGCTTCCAGGCTCGTTTTCTCTAAGCAACATTTACAAGTTGATAAGGTTAAGAGGACACCGGTTTGTGGTCCCTTCAGAATACAGGCTGTGCTGATGATGCAAAAACACGGCTGGAAGCAAAAATAGAGGCTCAGTAGTTACCTGGTAGAAGTCGTAATTAGCTGCTTTGATGTCGAAGGGGTCGTCACGAGGAGCTTGTTTTCTACCACAGTTACAGGCACCAGTGGAACGAGCCCGGCTGTTGTGGTACAGGATTGGGGGATTTCTGTCTGCTTCGGGTTTCTCCCCTAGAAGGGAAATCAAGCAGATAAACATCTCAGTTTCCATCCCTTGGTTGCACCCAATCAAGGAGGCAGAGGGCAAAGAACTTTCTCAAAGAGCTTTTTTTATCCTCTGTGTCTCTTGTTAGAAGAGCTCCAGTGTAACCCCCATAATTAGCAATGCAGAATCAAAGTTATTACTGACAGCAGGTTTGCTCCTAAATGTTACTTAATGTGAGTGGGGCGGTGGTGTCTGTTTTCAACAGAATTCAGAGGATGCAAAGGCATAAGGACATGAGAACAGCCACTGGGCATTATGCCTCTGCAACACTGACGGCATGAAACAAGGCCTTACCGCCTACAGCTTCTTCCATACCCTGCTCCATGCATTGCAATTGCATTGTATGCACTCCCACTAACTGCAATACGCTGCTCAGAACACAGGGCCCGAATTGGCCACTGGATCTAAAGGTGTTTTAAAGTAGGTATAAAATTAAGCAGAGAGAACCGATGACAAATGAGTTTCTTTACCTGCTTTGGGGAGCAAATGAAACTTGTGCACGCAGTGCTGGTCCGTTAAACTTCGTTCCTCACAAAGCTGGTGCCCGTTACTCCAGAACTTGTAACAGTCCTCATTCAGCTGCATGGCATACTTATGGAAGGCCGGGCCGCGGGCGTGCTGGCTGTACACACGCAAGGCCTGGGCCAGTTGATTCTTATGGACCGTCATGGTGTAATTGTGGGGCAGGTTGGACTGGTAGGCACTGTGGGCCATGGGCAGGGCTTTCTGGCAACGGTTTTCGGAGAACTTGGTGTCTATATCTAAATAACCTTCCAGAACTTTGATGCTGCCCATGATTTTCGAGCTCAGTTCGCCAGTGAGCGAAGTCGGGTCGTCATCTTTGCCTTCGATAGTCACTTCATACAGCTTTAGGGCTGCGGCAACCCATTTCTGGTAGGTCGGGAGCTCAAAGTGAGAGGGCTGCGGGTTCCTCCCCACGCTGTCATCGAAGCCCTTCTTGCTGAGCACCAGCTCCACGTGCTGCCACAAGAACTCCTTCAGGGTACAGTCCACCAGCTGCCCCGAGGAGCTGGAGCTGGAGCTGCTGCTCTCTGCATAGAAGGAGAGCTGCTGCCTGCCGTGACGCATCAGCTGGTACCTCCGGGGTCCCGATAGGGTTGGAGCCAGCAGGGAGTCCGTCTCTCTCATGGTGCAGTTGCTCCTGAGCTGATCGAGCAGCATGGCCACGGGATCCTCCCCGTCCTGCGCCCCACCGGCCACGATGTACACGAAGGCCTGGTTGGCAGGCACGGTGAACAGGCAGTTGATGCTCTGGTTGGTCAGCACTCGGCTCTTGCGGAAGATACGGTAGATCTGGTCCTCCAGGGCGTGCTGCAGCCTCCTCTTGGGGGAGTGCTTCTTAGGGGGGGGCTTCTCCAGGTGGCCGCAGGGGTCCTGGCCCCTGCCCGGGGGGGGATCCACCTTCAGGGCCCCGTTAAGCTGGAAGAGGAAGAGCAGGCGGGGCGGGCAGGGCCTGCAGTTCAGCTTCCACTCCTTGCCCACGGGGCAGTCCTTGATGGCGGCCTTCAGGGAAGGCAGCACCTTCTGCCGCAGCCCATCCAGCGCCCTGAAGACGCGGTCGTAGGTGATGTCGAAGGAGCAAGTGGGGTGCACCAACAGCAGGATGTGGCACACGGAGAAGAGGTACAGGAGGCTGAGGCAGTGCAGCTTCTCCTGGTGCTTCCAGAACTCGTGCGCTTCGGCGTGGGGCAGCGGCACTCCGGGGCCGTCCTCCCGGCTCTCGGCCGCAGCCAGATCCCCGCACGCCCGCAGCAGCTGCGGCGTATCGCAGATGGAGGTGAGCACCAGGTACAGCACGCGGCTCTCCTGGCTGTAATACGCCTGCAGATGGTTGTAGTCCCTGCCGGCCGCCTCGCCATCCCTCCCCGCGCCGCCGCCCGCTTCCTCGGCCTCCTCCCGTTCGAAGAGGGGGAACACCTGCCGGTCGCACACGGTGCTCACCAGGGCCGCTTTCTCGGAGCACAGCTGCAGCGCGGTTTTGCCGAAGATGCCGACCACGCACACCTCCTCCTCTCCGGGAGCCGCCGTCGCTCCCGGCCCCGCCGCAGCCGTCCCGCTCGCCTCGTTACCGGCCAGCAGCAGCTCCCGCAGACTCACCGGCCCCGCCATCGCTCCGCCCGGCCCCGCCATGGGCCCCGCCATCGGACCCGCCATCGCCACGCCCGGCCCCGCGCCTGCGCCAACGCCGCGCCTGCGCCGCCCCGCCCCGGGAGCAACACGCATTGAACGCGGGGAGACGGAACCACGTGTATTGAGGAGCGAGCCGGGCACCGACAGCAATAACAGCAATGACAGCAATGACAGCAGCGACAGCGATGTGCGGGTACAAAGCAGCCCGAGTGCGGCTGAAACGCAGTCCTTGTAAAGCAGGGCTTTGTCCCAAGGCCACGCCGTGTCCACGCTGAACGCTGAGCTCCATTGCTGCGCCCTGGGAGCGTCCAGCTGCGTGCCTCCGAGCAGTGCGGCCTTTAATAGCAGAGCTGACCTCATCTGGTCCCAAAGCAATACATAGTACGGTTGTCTCATGTGCTTTTAACCACGTAATTGGTTGTGGAAGACTGTAAACGTTCACTTCAGGAGCACCAGGAGGCATCAGTGCTGCTTTGCTTTCAATGTGGGCAATTATGTCAAGATCAGTCTTGTTATAAAAATACTGCATTTCCATAAACAAACATACATATATTACAAGCAGAACCAGCACCAGGAACACAACTGTCCCTGTTTCAGCAGCAACCGGGCGTTAAAATACTGAAAGAGACTCATTTTGTCCATCCAGAATACAAACCAGATTGAGACGCAGTGCAAAGATGTGGCCTTTAAAACAGGGCAGGCTTTGGATAAAGTGTTTTCAGGATGCCCCCTTCCCAACGCACTCACACACATCCACTGTGCCTCCGTGACATTCAAATGTGATCCAAGCAGCTCCCTGACCATAAGTGAGAACACAGCGCTGTGCCAACCTTACTTGTGCTCATCAAAGCTGTTTGCAGAGCTCAGCCGGGCCGGTGAGGGACTCTTTGGATGTGCCATCTGTTAACACAAGAGCTGGGTCAGACCTTGGGATGTGAGCTTGGTACTAATTGCTATTGAGATCAAATGTAAGCCTTCACTGATGTTGCATAAAAGAAAACTGACGTGGCCAAGCCTTAAGGTAGAAGTTATGGTGAACCCTCAGGCTCTGTTACATAGAGGTCTTATCTTAGTGGCAGTGCTGGCAGTACTGGAATGGTGATAAAGCCATTTTTGTGCTTAGCTAGGTTTGATCACCTGCTGGGAGAGGGGCAGCAACACTCACATCCTGAAGTTTCCTCACCATTAAATGGGAACGATGGAACAAACACCTTTATTTGTGGGCACTGATTATGGACTGGGCACTGATAGCACTGCACTGCAGGGAAAAAATCCATATGAAAGTGCATGGATTTTAAAGCCAGCTCCTTGTCCCATAGACAGACACCATGACTTGCCTGGAATTTGCGCCGTAGTGCCTGTGTCATAATTGGTGTCAGCCCAGTCCCACATTCAGTGTTTTCTTTGTTTAGTGGAGTGCCACCAGGACTTCTGAAAAGGTTGGGAATGAAGCTTAATTGGGATTCATTCTGATTTTAGTTAGGAAGAAACCAAGCAAGAGAACAGAGTGCAGCTTACCTTTGTACATTGACTTTCTTAAGGTGTTTCCGAAGATCAAACTGGTTTTTAGGAGGGGTATTACTGTGAAAAAAACCCAAAACAAACAGGTTTAAATGGAACACTTTCCACCCTGTAAAGCATCCGTCACTGCTCTGAACAGAAAAACGTACTTTGAAGGGGAGAATTTAATGTTAAAGAAAGACTGAAAGCATCTTACGTTAAGGAGCTTGTAATGTGAGCTGATGGCTTGGATTTGGATCTCAGATTAACACTCTGTAAATCAGAGACCGTAATTAATGCCCTGCGTGTCCTCGGTGGAGATCCTGCCTGAAGACAGAAAATAAGGATACCACAGATAAACTTTAGAAGGCCTCACTGATCACAGATCCATTTAACGTTTGTATCCTGAAAGATTTCAGTGCTTTATGGCTTTTTGAATGATGGAGATTTTAAATGCACCTTGGATAAGCTTCTACTTGTTTAAATGCAAACAACTGCAAACAAGATCTCAATTAGGCAAAAGAAAGAGCAAAACATATTGATGCTGCAAAGCCCTTCATCTAAAAACCAGAAGGGTTGTGCTGCACGTGAGCTGACATTGGTGTCAGCCATTTAATTTGCTCATTTCCAGTGCCAACATAGAGAATCAGGGTTCAGTACAGCTGGACACTGAGATTTTGCTAGTTAACTTCTTGAAAAACTCCGAGGGGCCAAAACAAGCCCAGCAGGAAATGCTCTGGTTCCAGTACACAGTTGGAACCAGTGCACCATTATCCACACGTCCCCTGGTTTACCTTGTCTGTTCTCAGGCTGTTGTCTGTCTTCCTCAGCTTTACATTCAGGAGATCTTTGAGAGTGATGTGCATCGGTGCATCTTTTTTAACTGATGGCTCCTAAGAACAAAACACGGTTGGAAGGGAGATTAGGATCAGCAAGGGGCTGCTCATTCACGAAGATACGTTCCCCATGAACCCACAAAAGAACTCAGCCATGAAGTAGAACCATCTCAATCCTTACCAGAAGTGCTTTAGAGCCATTGCCACGTTTGAGGAGGAGAGGTGCTGCGGGCAGCTTTGGTGGTGGCAGTGGTGGTGGTGGAGGAGGAGGAGGAGGAGGTGGCAGTGGCACAGCTGTGGGCTGCAGCTGCACTGCAGGAGGCCCAGGAACTGATGGTGGAGGGTCTGGCTTCACTTCTACAGGAGCACCCAGAACTGCTTTATTGCACCTCTGACAATGAGAGCTTTCTGAAGTCGTAATCCCACTCTTCTGAAAACAACACAAATAAGAGAATAATAAATCCACTGCTAAAAGCACGGGGGATTTTTTGAGACAGGAGGTTCTGGCTTCAGTTGATAGAAGGTCTCACTGGAAAACCAGCTCCATTTTGCCATGAAGTAACTGCAGCTTAGTAATGCTGATTGTAGAGGGGTGAAACACTCCTCACTGAGGCAAAAAACCACCACCCTGCCCCAGTGGGACTGAGACTGACCTGCAGTATTCCTTGTAGTCTGGAAAACTCCATTTCCAGCTTTTCCAGCTGCTCTTTGAATGCATTTAGCTCCTTGAAGTAGGTTTGCGATGGAAACATCATCTCTTTAACCGCCATAAAACTCTACAAAGAGAAACCACAAGGCCATTTTCACTAAGCTGCATTTGCAGAGAGCTCTGATCACTGTCGGCAGTTCCAGTGCAAAGTTCTCACTGGGGTCAGCAGAACCATTAAGGTACACGATTTCACCACACAGCAGGAACCCAAGGAGTGACTGTATCAAACAGACCTTCTCACTCCATCTATGAACTCTAAGCTGCGATTCACATCCGACGTGAGCAGTCGTGTCTGCTATTAAAGAAAGGCCGTGCCTTCAGACGCTGCAAATCCTTCTGATGCTGCAATAAAGAGCTGCATTTCACACATTTAACGCACACCTTCCAGCCATTCAGGTGTTTGAAGATGTTACAACGCTTTTCTTGCAGCTATTCCTTCAGCCCCCAGTGCAGGACATGCTCCAGGTGTTGCAGTGGATAGGGCTGCACTTACAGCCGTTCTCTAACCCAACGCCGTGTGGGCAGAACAGCAGCACACAGCGGCATGGAGCAGAGCACGTACCTGTATGACAGTATGACGCACCTGTATGACAGTACGACGTACCTGTATGACAGTATGACGTACCTGTATGACAGCGCCGCGGCACCAGCAGTACAGCAGCCACGCTACCGCTGCCAAAGGCCCGACCGCGTGTTTCACGCGGGGCAACGGCAGCGAGCGGAGCGACGGCCGGGCTGCGTGCGGAGGGAGGTGAGCCGAGCCGGGCCGGCTGGCAGCGCCGTCATCAGCGCGGCCTGGGAGCGCTGCCGAGCTCGGAGGCGTCGTACGAAAGGCTGAGCGCCGTGACCGCCCCGCGGCCGCCCCGGCCTTCCTGCCCCGCCCGGGTCTGGTTCTGCCCGCCGGCTGCTTGCGGCGCTGGGTGCGCTTTGCCATCGCTGCTGGAACAGAGAGGTTCCCCGTTAACGTTCACACGGGCAGCCGGCGCGGCCCCTCCCAGAGCCGCTCGCAGCGGACACACAACGCGGCCACGTCCCACGGCGCCGTGTCTGCGCACCGGGACAGCGCACCGGGACATCCCGCTCCTGCAGCCCGCCACCAGCCGGGTGCGGCCCCAGGCCCGAGATCGGTGGTCCCCCGCTGCCCCCTCCCCTCCGCCCGCTCCCCTCACCCTCTCACCGCCCGCCCGGCGCCGCCGATTCAAACCGCTCCTCGCGCCGCTCGCAGCCAATGGCAGCGCCGCTCTCCGCCGCCTCCACCCGCGGCCCCCGCCAGCCGTGCGCTGATTGGCCGCCGGGCCCGAGCTCGACGGGAGAGAAGAAAGGGCCAATCGTGGGCCGGGCGCTGCTCCGCTCCGCCATTGGACCGAGGCGCGCCCTCGCCGCGCTGCGATAGGCTGCGGCTCGAGGAGCGACCCTTTCCCGCCAATAGCAGCCCAGCACTCTCTTTTCCATCCAATCCCAGCTGGATTCCACTCCGGCCCAATGGCGGCTCGCGAAGCTCCCTCCCCCAACCACTCACCGCCCGCAGCCTTTCCACCAACCAATAGCCTTCCCTCTACCTCAGAGAGGGTTTACATTCCTTCCCGACCAATAGCGAGAGGCCTCTGTCAGCCGCGAGCCAACGGGAAGGGAGCGCCGAGTGACAGCTGCCCAATCGGAGCCTCCGTCTCTCCCACCCTGCGGGGCGGGGGGTGGGCATCTCCCCGCCGCCGCCTGAGGAATGTCAACTATTCAACATGGAGACGGCGGTTACCAGGCTGGAGACCATGGTGAGCGCGGGAGGCGGCGGGGCCGGGGCCGGGGGGCGGCGGCCGCGCCTCGAAGGGCCCAGGAGCTGCGGCCCGGGGGGGGGAAGGTGCCGCGGGCGCGGCCGGGGGCGCGAGGGCGTAAAGCGGCCGTCCGAGCAGAGCCGGGCCCGAGCGGAGCCCGCGGGAGGGGCAGAACGGGGGCGCGGCCCTCAGGGGGCGGCTGCCGCCCGCCTCGGCTCGGGCGGGTTGGGCCGGGCCGGTCGGTTCCGTTCGCCACCCCCCCCCAACACACACACACACACACACACAGCCCGGTGGGGGCGGGGCTCCCCGTGCCGCTCCGTTCCGCCCTGAGCGCGGCGGCCGGGCCGTGCTGCCGCTCCCCTCTACCTGGAGGGAGCCGCGCTCCACACCGCCGCCGCCCGGTGGAGGCCCCGCGGAGCTGTTGGGCCGCGCCGCTCCATTTCCCCGCCGCCCCGTGAGGAGGTTGGGGAGGGCCGGGGGGGGGGGCGTGGAGCGCGGCGCGCTCGGACGAGTCCATGTAGTGCCGGCGGTGGGGGGGGGCACGGCTCACACCTGGCCCGGCGGGTAGAGGCCGGCCGCTCCCATCGGCGCGCACAGCCGCGGGGGGAGCGGGGCGGCGGTTTCCCGCCCAGCGCTGAGGCGGCGCCGCGACCCGGGCTCCTCTCGGCTCCCCTCGGCTCCTTTCGGCTCCTCTCGGCTCCCTTCGGTTCCTCTCGGCTCCCTTCGGCTCCGTTTCCCCCCGGGCCCCGCAGTCCCGGCCCTCACCGCTCTCCGCTGCTCTCAGACGTTCCCGGCGGCGCAGCGCAGCGCCCTTATGTAACGCTGCCCGTCCTCCGACAGCGGAAAGAAAGTTACAGAGCGAAGGAAAGCGATGCTGTGCCCTCACACACCCACAGGGGCAGCGGAACCCTTCAGCTGGAGTTCTGTTTGGCGCCTTTCGCTTCCCGACCTTTCTGTTTGCTTTCATGTCGTTTTGTTACACACGTAGTTGTTTGTCGGTTTTCTCTTTTTCTCTCTATCTGAAACCCTTCGGGAATGTTTTATGCGTGTAAATGCTTAATGAGATCAGTTCATTCCTCACACGAGTTAAGTGCTCTCCCTGGGATTGCTCGTCCAGCACTGCACTCCTTTGTGTCTTCCAGGAATTCTTGGAATCCCAAACATTGACAGTTACTATCAATGATCACCAAATTATCATTACATTGTCCGTTAGGTACCTTTGTTGACAGAGCAGAAAGGGGCTCCACGTGAATGGCAGAGAGGACATCACTCAGTGCAGACACAGAAGCAGCACAGCCAGTTCCTGCTTGATGTTCCCCCCTTTCCAGAAGCTTTGGTTTGAATTCCTAATTAAAGGAAAGTGGAGTTTAATAGTCTCTCTTATCAGAACGCTGTAACATTGCTAAGAGACACAGAATACAGGATAGGGGTTGTGAGATTATAGCTGAGTCTTGACCCATTGGGGAATCCATTTGGAAGCTGATTTCCTGTATGTAAACCTCTTATGGAAATGTAATAACTCTGTGTCAATAAGTTCATTTATCTAAATGGCATCTGTGTTGATTGATGCCTCTTGTTTTCCCTTCTGCTTGTTGCTTCTTCCTCCTGGGCTGCCCATGAGGTTGGCTCTCCCTACACAAGTGTGATGAAATAACACTTCTTATTTCCCCAGGGGTTCTGACACACGTTCTGTGCAGAGCTTCACCTCATGGAACCAGGGATAAATAACTTGTAGGAGCTTACAAAGAACAATGTGAATGGTAATCTCCAGTTAATAGAGCCTAGTGCTCAAAGCGTGGTGACACGAAGAGCTGAATGAACCTCAGCATCTACAGTGTGAGATTTATTATGCAAGAAGCTGTAAAGCTGACTCACTTGCAGTGCTTTTCAGTGTGTACTTCAGCGGTTTGCATTGAAAGGAACTTAAATTCTGCGCACATCCATTCAGTACAATTAGTAGAAGTGGAGGAGTGGGCAGGTGCTGCACTCAGAGCCTTTCAGTTGGTTTCTGCTGCCATTTGTAGAAGGGTGAGCCCACCTGTCCCATTGAGCGGTGTCTGTCCGGCGCCCTTTTTATGTTGTACTACTAGTGATCATACACAAAGCAGTGCAATGTTAAAAGGGCATTGGCCAGCAGTGCTGTCTGCAGTGCTCCCTGCTATGGAGCTGCATCTATAAGTGCTGTTGTGTCTGAGACTGGAGGTGATTGGAAAAACAAGTCCTTACCCAAATGTCCACGACCCACAAACCTGGTTCAACTTACTTCTTTCCAACACATGTTTTGAGTGTATTGATTGCTTGTTGAGAATTGCTGCTAACGAATGCTCTGACTTTATTGCACTACTGTACTTCACAGCTAGCAGTGCAATAGTATTGTCAAAGCATCTGAAAGCAGAGCGTGCAGCGATGGCGTGCGTGGTGCCTCCGGTTGTGTTGCTTTCCTCTCAGCCTGTGAGTAAGTTACACATTTACATCTCAGAAACTGCATCTTCCAGGTGACTGCTGTGCAGAACTCGTCACACAGCCCATAAGCTTCACTTGGGGGTTTTGGAGGTGCGTGTTTCCATAAACGCTACAAGAAATAAACACAAATTCAAGGAAAGTGGATCATAATGCATCCCTGGGCCTATAACAGTGTTCTGAAATTGCTGATAATAACCTTTGTCTCTTCTGTAGTTAGTACAGTTTCAGGAGAAATGTTGGTACTGCGTGTTTTCATTGAGCACAAAGGGTGAAGCCGGGGCTGCAGGATGGACACGCAGCACATTCCTGTCCCCTTTCTGTCCTGAGGGCCAGCAGCAGCACAGCATTCATGGCTTTCCATTAGCTTGGCGTTCCCAAATGATCAATACTGCAGTATTTCAAGAACAGATCTTTATGGATAACGCTGAAATCCGTCCATCTTGACTGTCTGCATTCCCAACAGTTACTAATCAGATGGGCTCTAACAAATATAGCCTTATTTTGATCCTTACGAAAGCTGTATTGATTACTTCAGAGTTAAGCTCAATCCAATTAGTCACAACTGCACTGAGCGAAGTGAATGACAAGAGTTCTGACTTCATTTTATCACAGTGTTTTGTCACTGTGAACCCCCCAATGATTGCACTGACCTGAGTAAACCACCTCTCCTTGATGCAGAGTCTTCCAGAGGTGTTGCAGTAGCAGCACTGATGCTGTCAGCAGGCTGCGTACAGGCAGTGAACATCGTTCTCTGGTGCCTTATTTATCCCAGGGAAAGCAATATGTTGTCATCAGTTGTATTATCTGTTTATCAGGCAGGAAGGGCTGGAAATTCATCAGCCTTTACAATGCAGGCACCTGTCTTCTGCCTTTCTGAGTACAGACAGGCACATGGCTGAGCTTAGTCTTCGGGTTTTGTTTGCAGTACATTGTGTCTAACCCTAAATGTTTCAGTTCCAGAAGGCAGAGTCTGATCTGGATTACATTCAACACAGATTGGAATTTGAGATAATGAAAAGTCTTCCCGATAATCCAGCAGCAGAGGTAGTGTATTCAAATTAATTGAATAGATTTTATGGCATTCTGCCTGAAATTGGTAATAAACAGTTATTTTTCTTTAGGCTGAAAATACGTGAATGTTTATGTGGCTGTGAGATGTTTACTGTATGTACACCAAGGTATCTGCCATAATATGAATGCAGTGCAGCAACGAGCAGAAGGTGTACATTTCTGCTAGAGTGAAACTCTCCCATGTTTTATGCTGAGGGGTGAGCAGTGAGGTGAGCACCTGATGGTAGAGATGGTTCCCTATCTCAGCTGAAGTGCAGCCCCAGTGTGAGAGCAGAGAGGAGCCTGCTGGCCAACAGTGCCAGGTACTGTGCTGGGGAGGGAAACAACCAATGGCAGCAAGCGAAAATCTCATAGAAAGCCCTTGTTTTTGTGTGCATTGCGACATACAGTCTGATATAGAATCCTTTTGTTTCAAAATCTCTACCTTCTTCCAAATCCAAAAAGCCATGTCATATTTGCCATCACAATAAAGGCCTCCTGCTGTATTTATTATAGAACCACGGGGCTGTATTGATTTATTAACAGCATCTACCATTTGTGCCTGTGAAAAAAAAGATACTCTCAACTGCACCTTTTATTGGAAAGGGCCGGTCTTAATGCCATGCTTTTAATTCTTATGTGCTGACAGGTTTTCTGTTACTGGACAGTTTAAACAGACTTTTCATTTCTACATAGGAAAACCCACTTGCTCTCTTAGAAGAAATCTCCGTGGTGAAATCTCGTTACAAAGCGTTATGTGCACAGCTGGAAAAAGTTTCCTTAGAGCAGAGAGAATCCATGAATGGCATCCGTGCTGCCCTAGAGGGCACCATGAAGATCGTTCAGACACTGCAGCAACGCGCTGATCTCCAGGTAGTGTTTTCATGTCACTAAGTTGGGCCTCACTGCTCTACACAGCCAGGCATTTGTGTAACCTCTGGGTAGACACGGGTCTGTTGGGAACTATGACATGTAGCCAGCCTGATTCATTGCTCAGCGGTTAAGCCAGTAGTATTTAGTTGAAGTTAGACTGGAAGTGGCTAATATGACAAATGTCTTCTTTTTTTTCTAGCCCTCGCCTCTGTCTGAAGAAGAACAGGCAGCAGCACAGCTGTTAGGATGCCAAGCTGCTAAAGAAATGGAGTCGCTGGTTGGAAAGGTAATTAGGCACAGAGCACTGGTAGTGCAGAAGCAGCTCGGCTGATGTCAGAAGGGCTGGGCTGGTACCTTCCTGCCTTGAATTGAATCTTTCAGAAACGGGGCTGAAGTTTCTAACAAACTTCTTTATTGTTTACTGGTTAAGTTGGTTCTTTGTCCTCATTGAATTGCCTATAGAGGAAAACCTGTTTAGACAAAAGACTTTTCTCCTTGTTTGCTTGTTGTTTTTTTGTTGTTGCTGTTTTTCTTTTCATTGGGAAATGTTCTCTCCTTACATTATTTAAGAAGACTTTGGATGGCAGCAAAGAATGTGATAGATTCAATTCAGCGCAGTTTGGACTAGCAATAATTTCAGTGTACTTCAACTCAGATCTAAACTAACACTTGTTAAAAAGTTGGATATTCTCCCATATCTACTTGTAGCACAACATTGTAATAGAATTATCTGCAAAGATTTGGTCTTGGTCTCAGAATAATAGCAAAACAATGAAGATTTGGGGGGGATTTTTTGGTCAGAGCTGTATTTTAAGCATATTTTATTTGAAACCAGGATTTGCTGAACACCTGAGATTCTGCTGCTGGCTTCAGTGGCTGCAAGATCCTCGGTTGTCCAAATAAGATGTAACTGCTCACCCAGAAATGAGATTGTAAAAAACAAACAATTTCTCAGCCAAACTCACAAGAAATCCTGACATTCTGACCTTCTCTTGTTCATTTGCAGCCGTTGTGTTCAGAATCTGTAGACGCTGACACAGCTGAAGGTGAGTGGTGCAGGACTTACTGCTGCTTTTTGTGTGTGATTTGATGGGTTTCTGTCTGGTGATATGGAAGAAGACGGTGTACTATTTTACCACAGAAATAACCCTTGTTTAATGCGTTTATCCTTTACAGAAAGGAATTCTTGGTTCTTTGTTGTTGTTTTGTCCAACTGGTGTCTGACAGAGCACGTCTATTAACGCACATCACACCTCACATCAGACCTTCAGTTCCTTGTTTCACCCTGTCTGTAGTGATAACAACAGTCTGGGGGGAGAATCTTCCTCCTCTCCTTCCTCCTTGAGACCCAGTTGGGAGTTTGGTTCCTAAGCAGTGCAGGTATCCTCCTTCTTTGCCCTGATTTGTGAAGCACCATTTATCTTCTGTTCGCAACCTTTCAGAGCCGCAGTTCAAACCGCTGACTGAAGAAACCCTTCAGAGTGTGCCCAGGAGTATCAGAAGCACCGTGAAACTGGCAGACTTGAACAGCTTGTACAGGCATCTGTTTAACCACTTCGTCTCAAATAAGAACAGGTAAGGCCTAAAACCACTCACTGCTAAGAACAGCATTGCAATAAAGCTGATGACAGGTTGAATAAACGTGGGAATGGCAGAAAAGGTGCTTTTTTTTTAAACCATTTTCCATCAGAGCTGCTGCTCCGCGTCCTGCTGTGCTCAGCACTTCCTTCTTGCCTTCCAGAGCGGCGCTGAGCATCACCCAGATGAACAAAATGAACATGAAAGCCACTGACACGAGAATACGGATCCTGAAAGAGCTTGGGATTGTGGAGCTCGACAAACAAGGCAATGTCAGATTGGTCGTGTAAGGAAAGGCCCGGCCTGGCCTCATTGGGCACACAGCGCCTCGGCCACAGCTCCTGTGTGACTGAATGGGTGTCTGTGGCTGGGAGCTGCAGGGCGCTGCTGGATCTCTGTGCACAAATCCTGCTTCTAGGACTAAAAAGCTGCAGAGGGGAGCCCGTTGAGGTTGGCATTTGAATGTGGATGTTTACAGGGCTGTGGTATTGCGGGGCTTTGAAAAGGAATAGCCCAGGAATAGCCCAGGCCACTTCACTGACTCCCATTCCTGAATAAATGCTGAGAGCAGAGCGGTGCAGATGGCTGCCGTGCTTTGTGTGTTAGCGCTGCCTTTTGCACACCGGAGCGCAGTGCAGCCCACGCTGCTGTCAGGCTCCGGCCCCGCGCTCCCTGTGCCCACCCTCCGTGGGTTCTGATTCCCACCGAGCTGCAGGAAGCGGGAAGTTGATGTTGTGCCGGGTGCCGCCCGGAGCTGCCCATCATCCCCCTCAGCACTATGGCTGCCTGCGGCGCCCTGTCCGTGCGGCTTTGGACGCGGCCGTTCCCGCCGTCCCGCCCCGTGCCCCGACCGACGTTCCCGCGCCGCCAACGCCTCACGGCAACGCACCGCGCGGCGCGCGCCGCCACCTCAGCCCGCCCCGCAGCCCCTCCGCGCGTGCGCAGTGCGTTGCGCAGGGCGGGCTCGTTGCCGGGCGGTCCGCCTCACCGCCGCCACTATGGCTGCGGCCGGTCGGGCGGGGGGCGTCGGTGCGCTGCCTGTCCGCGGCGGCTTCTAGCGCTGCTACCGCTCCACGTTTGCGCCTTTCGCCCCTCGCGGGTCGTGCGGCCGGGAAAGCCGGGGTTGGGGAGCCGAATCCCTGCGGGAGAGCCGCGGCCATGGATGAGCAGAGCGTGGAGGTGAGCGGCGGGCGGCGGTTGCGCTTCCTCAGGGGCGCGGGCGGGGCGCGGCCCAGGTGTGCGGTGCGGGGCGGTGCGCAGCTTCGGGGCGTAAGGCGGGTTGGAGAATACGGAGCGCGAACATCGCGGGGCCGCTTCTGCCGCGTGTGGGGACGGTACGCGCCGTGTGCCGTAACGGAGCCGGGGGGGGCGGCGGGACCCGAGTGTGAGATACAGAACGTGGGGGGAGGAAACGATCAAAGGAAGGAGCGGTTCTATCGCTAAACGGCCGTTGAGGCGTGCGGGACAGCCCGCTGCCCGGCCTGGCGCTGCGTTTGCTGAGCTCGGCGTTCTGCCTGGGCTGCGTCGGTCTCGTGTGTGTGTGAAGCAGGCGGTGACAGCGGCCGCGATCTGCCCCTTTTGCAGAGCATCGCTGAGGTGTTCCGATGTTTTATTTGTATGGAGAAACTGCGCGATGCGCGGCTGTGTCCTCACTGCTCCAAGCTGTGCTGCTTCAGCTGCATTCGGGTGAGTTTGCTCCTCGTTATCATTAACTGCTGCGGGTAGATCGGCTCAGGAACTGCTCGTCCTCACGCAGTGTGTTCCTTGCTGCCCTCCTTGTGGGGTTATGAGCACTCCGCAGGCCGTGTGCTGTGCTGGGCAGCCCCCACTGCAGGGGCTGTCTGGAGATCTGCTGTTAAAACAGCTGCGTTGTGACCCTTCCTTCAATGTTCTTTCCTCGACTGCTTGTCTTTGTGTGGAGCTTTCTGGAGGAGGAACATGCAGAGGGTCCCCGTGGGTTTGGTTGTTGGCCTGCAGGTGTCCAACTCGTGCGCCAGTAGAGGGAAATAAGTTACAGCAGGAATTCCTGGTCTTTGAGGTATTGATTTGTTGCATTATGTTTGTTGGCCTGTAGCTCTGGGAACCTGCACCAGGTCTGTACGGGGCTTCTGCTGGATCATTGGGTGCTGCTTTTGTTTTAACCAGATTTGAGGACTGCAGCTGCCCTGTTTCTATGACGCAAACAGCAATTCCTTTTGTAACAAGCGGTTGAATTTCAGATCTCTACAAAAGGGAAAGCAGAAGGCTAATGGGAAGAATTAACTCGTAAATAACAGTAGATTGTTCTTGCTTGTAGTTTTTTCCCTGCTGTTTCTTCAAAATCTTTCCTTTTTTCTCCCCAGCGTTGGCTGACGGAGCAAAGAGCTCAGTGCCCTCATTGTAGGTAAGGGATCTTGAATGCCAGAAATGCTTTATCTGTGTGAATGGAAGGTGGGGGGTATTTTCCTTTAAGGAACGGGAGGTATTTAAGAAAACAGCCAGTCGTTTGTGCAGAAGTTCATATTCAGCTTTTAAAGTATTTAATCGATAGTTTTAAAAGGCTCGTAAGGTGGTATTTCTGTGTTGATACGGAGGTGTTCATTGAGGTGCGGCTCAATGGGCTGAATTGAAGTGCTGAGAAATGAAGTATTTTCCCAGTGTACCTGAACATAAAGGTAGTTCTGGTGTCCCTGCGTAGCTGTGGGCTGGGTTGATCTTTCTTCCTCCAGTAAGAGAGAGTCAGCTTCAATTGCACTGCTGTCTTTCTCAAACAACTGTTGAGTTTTTGAGTATCGTGGACTTGGCGAACTGATCTCATCTCAGTGTGCTCTTCTGGCTCCCAGAGCACAGTTCTTGCTGTAACTCTTAGCAATGCTTCTTGCAGAGCCCCACTGCAGCTCCGAGAGCTTGTCAACTGTCGTTGGGCAGAGGAGGTCACGCAGCAGCTTGATACCCTTCAACTGTGCAATCTTACAAAGCACGAAGAAAACGAGAAAGACAAGTAAACAGACCATTCTTCACGTGGAGGGTTTGCAGTTGGCTGCATGGGAACGAGCTTTTAGTTTCGTCTTGTTCTTATTTTAAGTCAGGGAACAAACTTAGTTGTCTGATTGAAAAGCTGACTTGTGCCACTGCTTAATGGATGTAATCAATGTTGTCTCTGAAAGGTTGAGTTCATTTCTGTTGCAATAGCACACAAAACTCCTAAATTCTATCATTTCTCATCTGGATGAGTAGTGCTTACATGAGAGAAAATGTGAGAAGAAGCACTGAAAAATGGGCAGGGACTAATGGCGTGTTCTGTGCCGCCTCCTCCAAGTTCCTGAAGCTTGGTGGAGGAGCAGGGAGAGACACATTGGAGGTTTGCCCGGGCTGTGCTGGGCTTGTGCATTGAACTCTTAGCTTGATTCAGTGGCAATAACCTCTGCCTGCTGGGCTTAAATCTGGTCTGATGACTACACTCTCTGTGGATACTTCCTGACAATACTAAGGATGTTTACTTTACATAAGATTTTTGTTGACTGTTCTTGCAAATCTATGCTAACGCTTTATGCTCTACTGGAGCTCTTTGCTTTATGGTCTGTACCCTCTGTGGTTGATAAGTTGTTTTTTCCATTTTCTTTGAGGTGCGAAAATCATCATGAAAAGCTCAGTGTGTTCTGCTGGACCTGTAAGAAATGCATCTGCCACCAGTGTGCGCTCTGGGGAGGAATGGTAAGAGCAGCCTGCTGGAATGCAGCAGATTGCTGCAGCAAGGAGCTGCCAGCATGGTGTCCAGCCACAGGCTGAGGAAGCAGGGAAGCTGTGAAGCTTGATTTGGCTGTTAGCATGTCAGTGCTATAGCTGTGCGTGCTTTTGTAACGTAACATGGATGTGGGTTTTGAAAGGTAATCTCTTGTGCTTATTAGAGAAGCAAGGTGAATTTTTGCTGAAAGGAAGCTAAAATAACTACGGAGGTAACAAGTTTCAGGATGTCGTGGACAAACAGTAGGTGGTGGGGAGGAATTTTATGGGCCAAGGAAGAAATCTGTCTCAGTATTTAGGTAATGCATTCTGGAAGCATTCTGGGTAGTATTTCTGGTTATCTGCAAAGCTGTATCAGCATTGCAGTTCATTACAGTTTATTATCTTCTCAGTGGAATATGCTGTAACGCCTTGGAATATAGGTGGTTGAACGCTGCTGTAACATGCTGCTCTTGTTAGGGAAGGGTGTTTTAGTAGCAGTAAACCTTCCGTCTCTATTTGATTTGTTAGGGTGAAGAAAGCAGTTTAGTTTTGGAGGACTTCAAGCAATTCTTGATAGGAAGTTTGGATGTTATGAAAGCCAAATTCATGACTTCTTATGAAGGGAAGCAAAAGGCAGACTTCCTACTTGCTGTCTGCTTTGGAGCTTTTCCAGAACGAGTGATACACGAGGAGGCTTTCCTCCCCGCTGTCAATAATTCAATAGGAGCAGACTGAAGTTAAAATGATGTTCTCCTCTCTTGATTTATTTATTATCATTTTGAACAGCACGGAGGACATACTTTTAAGCCACTGGCAGAAATATACGAACAACACGTCACAAAAGTAAATGAAGAAGTGGCGAAGCTTAGGAGGAGACTCATGGAACTGATCAGTTTAGTGCAAGAAGTGGTAAGAAATCGACTCGAAATGACACCATGTTTCCCTGCAGTGTGCCATTGTCAGAGGCTAATGGAAGCAGTGCACCATTCCTTATGTTCACAGATATTTTTGGTACCTGTGCACAGTTGATTGTGTGAAAGTAAACATGATCTCATATAGAGAGGTTTTCACTGCTGTGCCAAACCAGCACGTGAATGCTTTGTTCTGGCAGATCTTATTCCCCTTCCTTTGAGATGTTGTTCAAGTTTGTTGTTGGTCACCCAGCAGAGGGCACACTTATGTGTTCAATGAGAGTTGAGGGATATTTATAACATCATAATGAAGTACTTAGTTTGGCAACAGGAATAACCTGTAATGTAGCTCATCTAAAAACACATTCCTGTTTTCTTATTCTAAACATGGAAGCTTGAGTTCATTAAGACCAGGATTTTTACTTTTTCTCATAGGGAAGGGCTGGAAGGGGCTCTAGAAAGTCTCCTTGCATATATAATGTGTGGCAGCCCCACTCCATGGCAGGAGGGTTGGAACAAGGTGTCCTTTAGGGCCCCTTCCAACCCATTTTATGGATTTATGATCTCTGGGGTCTGGAAGATCACTGTACGATCTCTGGGGTCATATAAGTGAGTAAAATGTGCAGAAGTGTGAGCGCTCCATCTTTGTGCATGGGGTTATTTTGTGTTTTCCTCTTTTAGGAGAGGAACGTGGAGGCAGTGCGTAGTGCAAAGGATGAACGGGTTCGGGAGATCAGGAACGCGGTGGAGATGATGATCGCCCGGCTGGACACACAGCTGAAGAATAAGCTTATAACATTGATGGGTGGGTATGAATTGGGAATAATGTATTCTAAATGTGTAAATCTGCTCAGGAACTTTCATAGCCTGGGATCATGGCTGCTTCGTGCCATTTAATGGGGGTAAGCTGGAAACAGACAGAAAACTACCTACAGTAGTGGTTGTATTTAATGTTGTAGTTACTGCGTTGCAACCCTGAGTTGCTGGAGGTAGCTTGTTTTGTTTGTTTCAAACTCCTGTATAATAAATAGCTCAGAGAATACTAAAGCTTAGTTGGAAGATGTTTGGTGCTTTTTCTCACAGTGATAACATGTTTCCATGATCTTGGTGTTAGCCAAGAGAGGCATGTTCGTTATGGTGTCTCCTCTTACTGTAATTGGAAGAACTTGAAGTCTTTATTGTTTCCTGCTAAGCCCATTCAGGGCTGTGCGTACGGACAGTCTGCAAGTGAAGAGTATGGCATCTGGAAGCAGAGTTGCTAGTTTAGTTCCTAATGTTTTTTGCTGACTGGAGGCTGGTCACCTGAGTTCTCCTTTGGTCTCAGAGGTGAGATGGATGATAGCTGCTGAAGCTACAGGAGCAACGCTTTTAGAAAGTACTTTTATTCTAACTTCCAGTGTTCCTCAGCAGGAAGCAGCAAGCTCCCTCATGCTTTGCTCTCTCAGTCTTTTATTTGTGCCTTGTTTTTTCCACGTGTGCTTTCATGTCAATAAGTACACAGAGAGCAGCACGTACTGGAGATGACAGCTCTGTGAGATACCAGTCTCAAAATGCTACACGTATGAACTCAGTCTTGCAGGATTCACAACCCTTACATCAGAGCAAACAAACAGATACATTGCTGGCCCTGCATCTGTGTTGTAAGGCCTGCTTTAAGGCGTGTGCTTTGAGGATCAGTCCTAGTGTTGTGGCAGAACGCCTTGGTTATTTGCATGTACAGATGAACATTTTGTCTGGGTAACCCCTTTTTTCCTAAGGATTACCATGTGTGCTTTGGGCACTTAATGTGTGATGGTGGCAAAGTAAAATCCCTATGAGAGAAAAGCAGAAATGTGACAGAGGGTTTCTGTTCTTCCTTGTCTCATTCTTCATGCTAATTGAAGTTTATGAACGCATTTAAACATTGTTTGGCTGTTCTTTTTATTGTTGTTGTTTTTAATAAAGAAAACAATCATCAAAGTGTAGAGAAAGTGGACTTGCAAAATGTCTGCTAATATAAGAGAGATTTCTGGAGGAAAGCAAACGCAGTGAAGTCAGTCCTGCTTTTTTTTTCCTGTTCAAAGAAGTGCCCTGAAACAACAAACCTGCCATTTCTGGGACACAGAGAATGTTTCAATATTGTCTTAACCTCAAATGAGTTCATTGCTACAGCTCTAATTAAAAACGTAGGCTTGCTTCTAAAATGCTTTCTCAATCAACCTTGGGAGTGTGTCATCTTGTTTTTAAACAGGTCTTCCTTTCTTTAAACAGGTCAGAAGACATCTCTTACCCAAGAAACTGAACTTCTGGAATCCCTGCTTCAAGAAGTAGAACATCAGGTGATTATGAGAACAATTGAAGTGTAACACTTGTGTATATAACCACATGGGTAGTTCTTCAGTTGGCCTTCTTTCTTTTTGGCTTATTTTTCAAGTATTAATTGATAGAGCTATTTGTTTAAAACCCACAGCAGTCAGCAGCTGTTTTGTACCGATGGTGTCAGCATCCTTCTTTCTGTGTTCCCTGGTAGGTACGGTCGTGCAGTAAGAGTGAGCTGATATCCAAAAGTTCAGAGATCCTGATGATGTTCCAGCAGGTTCACCGTAAACCTATGGCCTCATTTGTCACTACTCCTGTTCCCCCCGACTTCACAAGGTAAGTGTTGCTTTTCCTCCCTATTGCAGTTTGAACATGAAAGGTGTCTTATAACTGCTTTGCTAGTTACAAAATAATTAGAGGAGAACGTCCTATGTCCCATGAAACAGATTTCAGCTGTATGTAGGAGGTTGTTGTAGTGAGTTCGGGAGGTAGGATGTATGCTGATGTGCATAAGCCTTATGTAAAACAAGAGCAGGAGGGCATGACTGTATTTTAACGTGTGGTTTAAAAGCACGGGCGATAAATTTCTGGTGGTTAGGTTGGTTTTGGAGGGATTCCCTGATAACCACCTCTGGTGCAGGAGACTCATACTTTGCCATGTGAGTAATCTGGTAGCATGGTTCCTTTCATTTCTTGCTGTTCAGCTTGATGTCCCTGATTCAGTTTGTGTCCAAGTTTATACACCAAAAGTGTCTGACTGTGTGCCTTCCCGTAGCAGCCTATACCTCACAGAGGCTTTCTGTTCCTGCAGGACCTTTGTCATATGTCTGTATCCCTGCTGGGGACTCAGAACAGTGGGTTCCAGATGACTAGATTATTTTTTTCCCTTTTACACTTAGCTTACTGGTTTGTCCTTTTTCTCTAATTAATAGGATGGTTCAGTGTATAATTGCAAGGCTCTCATGAGATGCCTCTGCAGGTCACCTTAATTCAGAATATTTAGACAAAATCACTTCCTAACACTCCTTCATAAAGAGAATGCTGTTAGTGCTGGGCTCTGAGGAGGTTGCAGAGTTCAAGATAGCTGCCTGCAAATAAATCATCCCCATAAAACTGCAAGCATGAGAAATCTGAGAAGAATTTCTTGAATCAATCTAGGCTGCTTTTAAAAGCAATGTCAAGCTGCAATGGTTTTATTGTCCTGAAGTGTCTTCTGACAAAAATATAAAGATCTCTCTAAGGTAAACTTAAAGCTGATGATTCATTTTCCAATGAGGTGTCCTGTGTTCTTAAAGCAGAAGCATTTAAGTTTTATACTTAACAGCAAGAGCTGCATGCTCCTAGAACTAGCAGTGAATTTTAAGCTAAATTCAATCTATTGAGAGATTATTAGGCGTTGCAGGTAATAGGGCATATTCTCATAACTATCTTCAAATACTTTCAGCTCATCGTAACATGCAATAGTCGATTTTGTGTTGTATCACATGGGGAGGTGCTGGGGAGAGTGGTTTATAAATGGAGTTTTCAGAAGTGCTGAATGAACCCAGTGGGTGCTGGTGAACATCAGTGGCTCTGGTGAGCTGAGTGATCTCAAGGGCTTCTGAAGGTTCCAAAAGCTGGGATTTTTAATCTCGCCTCATTCAGTGTATTCTCATGTATTTTTCTCCTCCCAGTGAATTGGTTCCAGCCTATGACTCAACTACTTTTGTATTGGAAAACTTCAGGTAAGAACAGATCTTAGGATATTTCTGTGACTCCTAGGAGCCATTTTCTTTTTTCTTCTGTTCATGTGTGACATTTGATTAAACACCAAATAGTCTTCATTGAAGGCTGTTGGATCTGGCAGACTTGGTCAAAATGTGATTTCCCAGGTGAGCAGCAGTTATAACCCTTAGCTGAACTGGAAATTGGGAAGGATTTTCCATGATAAAGATGAGGGACTTATTGTTCTTTATACAAAAGATTGGATAATTATTGGATAATAATGTATTCTTAAGGACACTTAACGTTGTGCGTGGCCTCGTGCTGCTACACATCTGTGCAGCAAGAAGGATGGTCCTACAGAGTGCAAATGTTTGAGCAGTGCATGGAGGGTTTTGCTTTGTCCCAATAGCAAATGTTTTTTCTCCTCTCTCAATAGTACTTTGCGTCAGCGAGCAGATCCTGTTTACAGCCCACCTCTTCAAGTGTCAGGACTTTGTTGGAGGTTAAAAGTTTACCCAGTGAGTTACATTTTCAACTAAAATTGTTCTCACACCCAAACTCCCTAAGTGCGATGCATTTGCTTCTCCTGAGTGGAAATACCAATTTCTCTTTGAGAGACATGGGTAGAAAGATGGGGGAGGGGAGGAACGTAAGGCTGCAGAATTTAACATGAGCCAGTGGGGTGTTCCCTCTCTGCCTCCAGATATCCTTTACTCCACGTTCTCAGTGAAGTTAATCTGTTAATGTGTCTGCACAGCGTTGTATTGTAGCAGTACATAGGTGGGCTGCTGTGTAAGTCTTCAGGGTGATGTACATTGAGGACTGCCTGTATGAGGTGTGCTGGAGAAGGGCTTTAAAATTAATTTTCAAATGGTTAAGTTGAATCACTTCTTCAATCCAGAGGGTTGGAGTTGAGCCGTTCTTTGTTCTCCATTGTAATGAGTGTAAAAGAAGTTCTGTCATAATGTTTTGTTCTGGTGATTCAGACACGTTCTCTGTGAACTGACATAACTTTTCCACTTTGTTCTTCTGAAGAAGTAAAAATGACCCTTCCTTCAAAAATGCTTTGAAATGCAGCTTTACATAAAGTACTTCGGAACTGATATTTAACTGAGCTGTTTTCATCTTGAGAGTGAGAGGGGAAACCGGACAGTTACAAACGGATGTGTAGATTTGGAGCTGCTTTTTACTGCTTTTTCATTGATGTGAATTGTTTTCCAGCATATTGACAACTGCTTGTCTATTCAGTCTGCCACTTAAGTGAACTCCTAATTATTAATAGAATAACTAAAGCTCTGCTTTGAGTTTTGAGTGATACAAATAAGGTGCTTATGCACTTCCAGATGTGAACTCTTCCCTGACTCAAGTTACAGGAAGAGTTCAAGGTCACAGAAGACTAAAAAGATCAAAGCTGTAGTGTATGAAATGGACTGCTGACAATCTGATTGAAACTCTTTCCTGAAACTACTTCCTGATCCTTCAGGAGTGCGTAGAGGTGAATTTTGTCTGGTTTTGGTTTTGATCAACTTATTTCTTTATATTCTTTCAAGGATGGAAATGGAGTCGTACGGGGCTACTACCTGTCTGTGTTCTTGGAGCTGTCAGCTGGCTTGCCAGAGACATCCAAGTAAGCAAACATCCTTTGAGAACAGCGGTGACTTTTGATGTTGTTGTGGTTTTTTTGTTGGTGGGTTTTTTATTTTCTATTGCTAAAGCATCTGAAGGGTTTGGAGAAGAGCAGCCTCAGGTCCTGTTGCAAGGGACTGGTGAAGTCAGTGCTGAAAAGACTGGTGAGATCCCTGCTGGCTGTTGAGCCTGAAGATATTTTCTTTACTCAGTGGCTTGCTCCAGGAAGGAAGTGAACTGGCTAAACTCCTGCTGGGAGTATCTATCTCCTAGCATTCAGACTTGGTTTACTCCTTGCTTCTGCCTTCTTTCCCCAATTCTCTTCAGTAACGTTTTTACAAGTGAGTCACCTCTCCAGGTGGACACACTGGCTTCTCAGAAAGGGCAGTTTGCTTTGGCTTGGTGCATTCGGCAGTTCTGACCCCTTTGTTTCGGTCTTTACCTTGTGATCTTCCTATGCATAGGTATGAGTACCGCGTAGAAATGGTTCACCAGTCCACCAACGACCCCACTAAAAACATCATTAGGGAGTTTGCCTCTGATTTTGAAGTTGGAGAGTGCTGGGGTTACAACAGATTCTTTCGTCTAGACTTGTTGGCCAACGAAGGCTACTTAAACAGACAAAATGACACTGTGATCCTAAGGTAAGAAAGATATTGTGTGTGGGGGGGGCGGAGGTTCTGCTATTATTTCATGAAGTATCATATGTACTACTGAGGTAAAAAGCAGTTAGTTGAATTTAATTGTGGCGTGTTTTTCATAAATGGATTTTACTGTCATAAGTGTTAGAGGAGCACGCTTGCTAAAGCGGGCTGAGAAAATTGGTATCTATTTGAGAAGGAGCTATGCTTGAGACCAGTACTCCTTGAGTGGATGTTTGTAGGTAACTCAAGATAGAGGATGTGTTCTCTCTGTAAGAATTATAGCAGGTGTGGGAGAGCTTTGGGAGTGAAGGAAAGAAGACTGTGATATAAGAGAGGTAATGCTGGCAAAGGAAACTGCAGAACAAATGTAGAATCTTTATTCAAACGTTGCTATATGGACCTACTCTTGCTCCTGTCAAATGCTTTGCAGTGTGTTGATTTTGCTCGTGTTGGTTTGGGACAACAATATGTTGTCTATCCTATAATTGCTTCTTCTATTACTGTTCACTGCATTCAGGATACTGAGTACAGAAGTACGTGTTCACAGAGTCATAGAATAGCTTGGGCTGGAAGCGACCTTAGAGATCATTTAGTTCCAACCCTGCTGCTGTGGGCTGGGCTGCCCTTGCAGGATGTCTGTGAGACGACATTTCAGGTCACCCAATGTTCTTACACTGGGCTTGTCAGCCTGTCAGAAAACTGAAACTTCTCAATTGTTGCTTTGAAGGTTCCAGGTGCGCTCACCAACCTTTTTCCAGAAGTGTCGGGACCAACACTGGTATATTGCTCAGCTGGAAGCTGCTCAGACAAGTTATATCCAACAAATCAATAATCTCAAAGAAGTAAGTTGGATGTGTATCGATACAAAACCGCCTTGTATTGCCTAGTAATTCACTGTTTTAGGTTATGAAGCTCGTATTTGGCATTTTTGTTGACTTGGATAGCTACACGCACTGTGCTTTGATGGCGTTTATATAAACCAGAAGGACTTGACTCAGTGGTGCTGCTCCATTCTTATCTTCTGTGTGTTTCTGTGTGTCTCCCTAATTAAGAGGCTCGCAATTGAACTTTCCCGGACTCAGAAGTCACGAGGCATTTCACCCCCAGACACTCACCTCAGTCCCCAGAACGATGATGGACCAGAAACGAGATCAAAAAAGTCTGGAGCGAGCACTGAAGCACTGCTTGAGAATGTTGCTGCTCCGGGGTCAGCGCGAGATAACAAGGAAGAGGATGAAGAGAAGATACAGCATGAAGACCTCAGTGTAGGAGCAGTCTTTATTTTACCTTCTTTTGTGTAGCCTTTCATAATAGATTAGCAGTAGGAACTTTTGTGAGGTTCTGAATTGTAAATGAGACTTAATCTCTTTGTGGAAATAGGAGACAGTGGGTTTGACAGCAGGAGGTGTCTTACAGAGATGTTGTGGAACAGAGCTACTTGATCCCACTGTAAGGAGGTTTAGCAGTTGCAGCTAAAAATGTAACATTTTTACCAGCTCTTACTGTGCTTTCGGACTCTCCTAACATGTATGTTGCAGTGTGACACCTCTGGGGAGAAGGATTGGGTTTGTAGCTTTGGGCAAAAGCAGTGAGATCTGAGTGAAATGTTTCTCTTTGTTCTGTAGCATGAACTCTCTGATGGTGATTTGGATGTAGATCTTGCTGGAGATGATGAGGTGAACCACCTTGATGGCAGCAGCTCTTCAGCTAGTTCAACAGCCACTAGCAACACTGAAGAGAATGACATCGATGAAGAGACTATGTAAGTAACTTCAAGTCCCAGATAATCACCTTGTGTTTCCCAAGCAGTAAAAATTCCTTTGTTATATCACTGTTACAGTGCATTTGGGAATCAGTGCAGCATAAGGGATGTTTCCTGCACTGGAAGCAACATAAGCTGATAGAGTTGATGTTAAACTTAGAATTTTCAGGCAGTTGTTTACTTTCTTGTCTCTTCCTTTGCTTTTGCGGTGTTTCTACCTTTGACAGTCTGTTACAATTCTCTGACAAAACAGTAAGGAATTTGTTTCTACACTGATCAATGTCACAATGAAATAGAGCTTGGTATTAGAAAGTGATGCAGTAGGAGTGTTAATAAGGACAGGTAGTTACTGAAAAGCAGAGGACTTAATTTTCTTAGCTGACACACTAATGTCAAATCCAAGAACGCTCATTAAAACGTGAGGATGTGTTGTAACACGTACGGGTACAAAAGTTTACAGGATGAGATTTTACAGTCTGAATTTGTGTGACACTTTTAGGCTCCTGGTTAGGGAGTCCGTTGTTTAATTAGCACACTCTGATGTGTGTAGCTCAGAGTGCAGAAGGAGCTTCGTGGTGCTTTGTGCTTTTCTCAGTGCTGTGTGCCATAGTGTTTAACAGGAGCAGCCAGAATCCAATAACTGTATTCTGCCGTTTCCACCCCAATCTTCTCTTAAGGTCTGGAGAAAACGATGTGGAATACAGTAATAATATGGAGTTGGAAGAAGGAGATCTCATGGAAGATGCAGCAGCTGCTGCTGCTGCTCCTGGGGCGTCAGGTATGAAAAATAGCCTTCAGAATTCCTATGTATGCAAAGCACTGCTGGAATTCTTCCCCTGTTCTTTTTGGAAGCGACGTCAAGCTGTGTGTTCTGCAGGCATTTCTATTTTTGGAAGTGCTGCATCATGCAGTTTGTTCTGATTATTGCAGCGTAGCAGGAACATCTCATTGGTTTGGGTTAAAAAATAGAAAAGGGCAGGGGGAAATCCAGAGATGTGAAGTTTGGAGGGAGACTTTGTTGTCTCTCAGAAAACCCTTCGATTTCAAGAAAATGAAATTGAAAAGCATTTCCTTTTTACTCGTATCTGTGCGGCCTCTGAACGTGTGATGCATCACTCCAGGTTTTGTGCACTATGAAACCTGAACTACATGGAAGGGAGCGAATAATCTTAAAAGTCAAGAAGGAAGAGATTGAAATTGTTAAAATAGGGAGGTGTTCCAAGATCTCGAGCCTTCTGGAGATTATTATCACCCAAACTGTGAGCCATAGGCTAATAAGACTGAAATGTTGAATATGTGCATATTTATATATGGTAGAGATAACCATAGAGATGACCTGATCAGAACTGATGTTCACCAGAAATGCCGCAGAGAAATCTAATGGGAAGGCTGAAAAAAGTAGGAAGTTTATGTGTGTGCCTTGAGAATAAATGTTCTTTGGATTAACTTGTTAATTGATCTATTCAGTCTATTTATTAAGAGATTCACATGGAAGATATGAGCCAAACACTCTTTTTTTCCCCTCCCTTCCTTTCCTATGGTGACACTTTGCTTAAAGACTATTGAAGTACATCTGACTGCTTTCAGGACACATAAATCCATGAAATAACACTGATATTTTGTTACACTTCTTAGAATGATTTTGTGCCTCGTCTACTTGAACTTTCCTACTCTTGTCATTGAAATGCATGCTATTTCCTCATCACTCTTCCTTAGGTACCAGCCACGGCTACACCAGCGCAAGTGGAAGACCTTCAAGGCGAGGAGGAAGCGCCCTGGGCTCAGCAGCCAGCAGCAGTTTACTTGATATTGATCCCTTGATTTTAATCCACCTGTTGGATCTGAAAGACAGAAATGGTATGGAGAACCTCTGGGGCCTCCAGCCACGTCCACCTGCGTCTCTTCTACAGAACAGAGGTAACTGCACATCAGATCTCAATTTCATTCCAAACTGGAAGTGTCTCTTGAGAATGCAGTTCCAGAGTTAGAGGTAGATCTGTGGGCAGGGAGAAGGAGAATGAAGGGCCATCGTTTTCACTGATAGCTAAACTTTTGTATCCTCATCTGTGCTCATTGGTATGCTGCATCTTAACATGTTCTTTGTCTTGATGGGTGACCTCAGCATGAGAACACTGTATGACTCAACTGCAAACAGAAGTGTTTATCAGGGAGTATCATCTTGTCTTGGGGGATGTGACTGAGCTGGCTGGCTGTTGTGTGTAGTAACATTGTAGTGATGCATTTCATGCAGTTCATTTCAAAGCCGCTGTGGGAGATGAATGAAAGGACCTTTTCTAGAAGGGGTTAGCGCTGGGAGACAAAACAACTCAAAACAGCTATCTGCTGAGAAATGCAGTTATAACTCATGCTTCACACAGTTTGTACATTAAGTGGTTGAGTGTACTTGGGAGCACAGTGTATGTGAATGAGGAGGTAAATCCTGGAATCTGCTTCTATATGAGAAAGGCACTTTGAACTGGAAAACGGTAAAAAGAAACTGGGGGGCAAAAGAGAGGTAGGTGTATGGTTTGGCTGTTCCCAGATCTTATTCAAGTCATGCAAATAAGAGAAAGCTGCTGTTATGTTTGGAGTTTGCTGAGCCTCACTTCTTAAGTTGAAGGTTTTTAAAAGCTCTGAAGAGCTGAATTTGCAATAAAACAGTTATAGGACTTACAGCACTTCAAACAGACATCAAAGCCCATCGATTTCTATGTAAGCAGCATGCAGATTTTCTCAGGTATTGGCTCTTTGGCACAATTTTATGGCGTTATGTACTGAAGGGAATTTCTAGTTCCAGATTTCTTTGATTTTTATGTGTTAATGTGAGATGGGAATCTTAGACGAGCTCTTAATACACTTTATAGAAAACATTGAACAAATTTGACATTTTAACTAGCAGCCGGGCTCATGAACTCAAGCTTATCTAGCAGTAAAGGGGAGCTCAGCTATCATCAGAATTTATGCCATGGTATCAGACATCCTGCTCTTTTTAAAGAGCAAGGTCTATGCCCTTCCTCAGGCAGAGGATAGAAATCTGTTGTCCCTTGGTTGTGCAATACCAGCATCCTAAATTAAAGTGCTGTAGGAGTATGAAAGAAAGCGTCTTATCCCTTGTATTCACAGCAGGGCAAAAGGTAGAATTCTTATGGCTATTAAAAATAACGTCCACTTTTATCTGAGGACAGTTTTACTCACCTGTTGTGTTCTTCAACTCTTCTCTTTGGTAAAGCATCATCGTACTCTTTAAAGGATCGAGACCTGCGGAGGCACCAGGCCATGTGGCGCGTGCCACCTGACTTGAAGATGCTGAAGAGACTTAAAACTCAGATGGCTGAAGTACGAAGCAAAATGTCTGACGTAAAAAACCAACTCTCAGAAGTAAGGAGCAGCAATGCTGGCTCATGCGATGGGCAGCCCAACTTCTTCTCCATTGAGCAAGGTGCTTTAGCTGCCTGTGGAACAGACAGCTGCAGCAAGCTGCAAGAAATAGGAATGGAACTGCTGACCAAGTCTTCAGTGACCAGCTGTTACATAAGGAGTTGTAAGTACTCAAGGAGGGAGTGGGACATGGATGCTCTGTGAAACAGGAGCAGTCTTATGGCTTGCATTGAAATGTGGTGACAGCAAAACTTGGTATTTTGCTGTTCCAGTTATCACTCCTCCATTCCTACGCTTAAATAAGTTCCTGCAGCACTGCCACAAGCTCAGGGAACAGTGAATCTGAGAAGTCACAAACAGCATGAGAAGCGATTTTAATTAGCCTTCTTACCTTCCAGCTTGGGGGCTGGAAGCTCCCAACTTACTTAAGCTTTCCTCTGTCGTACGTCTTTTGACAGGAAGGGTGGAGGAGTTTTGTGCACGATGGGTAGTTAAGCTCCATGTTAGTCTCATTGGTCATTAAGTTCCTTTAAAACGAGCACAGAATGCTGCAAGTCTGGTTGAATACTTGTTGCCTCTTCAACTGTGTTTGCAGCTGCGGGTAAGAAGAGTAACTCACCCAAACCTATTCGCTCTGGAGCAGCAGGGAGTCTGTCTCTACGAAGAGCTATGGACTGCGGGGATAATAATCTTCGGTTAAAGGGGGACGGGCAAACTTGTGAAGGTAAGCAAGGTCATCTGTACTGTGAGTGTGTTGTATCTGTTGTACAGAAGTGGATGTGGCAACTGAAGTTCGCCTGAAACTCGGCTGGATCTGTTTGCAAGCCTAATGAATGCTGCTGTACCAGCACAGACCTCTGATAGTGGTCTGCTGTGGGTGCTGCTGTGCCTGAGTTCAGCCTCGTTCACAACATGAGTGGCTGCTTTGCTGCTGCCAAGCGACCTTGCATCTGTAGCTGGGAAAAATAGTGAAGAGAGTGTCTGTGTTACTAGAAAGTGCACTTTAACTGCATGAGATGGGGAAATAGAGACCGTGTGTGTGGTCAGAGCGTGCATGGGTGGTATGTGCATCTTGTGTGATGCTTAGAAAGCATAAGGTTGGAGTGGAGGATGTGCTTATACACGTCTGGAAATGCACCAGTGATATAAAATGACTGGATTAATTCTTTTAAAATTGGGCGTGCTTTGAGCATTTCTCCCTCTTTTCTCAGGTGCAGTCGGGAGTTCAAAGCCAAGCAGTCGCCATCACTGTCCCAGGCCCCTGGTCAGCAGTAATGCTTCTGAGGCGCTGCCTAAGGCAGAGGAAAGGCCTTGTGAAGGGTCAGATTCTGATGTGGGAGTTTCTGGTTTAAATGCTGCTGTGGAGAAGACCAGAAAAGCTGGTGCTCTGGGGTAAGGAATTGTGTGTGTTCCCTCCTTCATCTTGTCCTTTCTTCTCTCCTTTCCCTTGATCTGTGAGGAAAAAATACCAATCTGCTGAAATGAGGTGCTTGTAACACAGAAGAGGAATTACTTCCAAGCCTAATTGGTGGCTGTTGTTCCATATGGGTATCAATTTTTGGCTCCATAACCTGAGCACAAGTTGTACTTTTCCTCTCTTTAATTCTGCTCAGCCGTTGATGTAGTCTGCTTTGATTTGCAAGGTGGGCACCGTCTCCTGTCCCGCAGTTCCTTGCCATATTATCATCTCTCTGAAGGTTTCCACTTCAGGTTTCTTCAGAGAAAATTCTTCACTGTGACTTTCTCAGCAGTTTCATAATAACTGTTGTGTAACTAAAGCCGAGTGCAATGGAGTACTTACATTTTATTCTACGTAACAACAGAAGAAAAAAAATCACTTTTTAATATATTTTCACTATAAACCTTGAGGGGTTTTTTGAGATTTTTAAGTACTTTGAAATTAGTCAGAGCTGGAAGCGGATCCGACTCGATGAGTTAAACAAGAAGTGGCGCTGAAAGGAGCTGTTTGTTTTTCTTTGTTCCAGAGCTGTATGAAAGCCAGATTTCTAACGTGGATTCCTGTCTGTCTCCTAAACTCTTTCAGATCAAATTCTAAAGGATATCGCACGGAGGGGACGCAGTTGGGCAGTTTGGATGATGGCTCTGAACCTGGTGAGCTGCAGGGTGTGCTGCCCGAGGGTGCTTCAGCAGGACCAGAGGAAGGTAACTTGGATGTTGTGTTACAATGCTTCTGGTCTGTGATCATTTATTTCTGTAATGGAAGTAGCTTGAAGGGGAAAGGGGGAAAAAACAGCAGCTGTTTCCGTGGCTGCTGAACTTTGCTGTAACGTTTAGCAGCTGTGGTATAAGTCTAAATGAGAGGGGAGTATCTCTGTGCCACTGCTGTCCATGAATAGTGATATTACATTACAGCATGAAAGACCTAGCAGATAATGTGACAAGGTGCCTTCTGCTTCTCTGGACCTGCTTTTTTGCCTCTCTATGTCTTTTGCTGTTGTTATCATGACCTTGAAAGTAACTTCTCATCTAGTTAAACTAGTGGTCAGTGACCTTGGCTTTAAAGTCTTCTGCCTTTAGGGACACACCACAGTGGTAACTACCTCCACGTTTGCACTGGAATCCCTCCTTCAGCAGCCCAGCTGTCCTGGGTGTTGTGGTACGGAAGCTGGTTTCCTTAGAGACCCAGAGGAAACTTTTCCCCCCCTCCCTTCCTGCATCTTTTCCATGCTGGAAAGAAGTATTCTTGGCATTCTTTTTGAAAGTCCACGTAGAAGAGTTTTTTTTTCTCATCTTGCTAAAACTCTCCTGCCTTCCACCCCTGCACTCATTTGAATTTCAATGACTGAATTGTAGCACAAAGCCTATATTAAGGTGCCAGCATCCATCTCTATCTGCAGTGTGCAATATTGTGTGGGAGTTGGCATTTGCAGAAGGTCTCTCAGTGACAAAACCAAATTTCTGCTCTTAGTCACTGCAGCGTGATCACGATGTGCTCCTGCAGTTCTATAATAGCAGAGAGTCTTAACAGGAAAATGTTTTAAAAACTAAAATACTTCATTGTTAAAAACACCAGGAGACAAATATTACTTTTGTCCTTTCAGAGGAAAAACTACAGTGGAGTTGGCATCTCAGTTAATGCTTGTTTTCTCTCGAGTATCAACTCTGGAGAAGTAGAAGAGCAAAGCAAGCTCCTTTGGTCACCCCTGAAATGGCTTGAAAGGGAGGTTGGAGGTCTTTGGCTGATAATCAATGTGCTCTTATGTTCTGGTAAAACAAAATAAGCCACCTTGACTATTGAGAGCTGTGGTTCCCTTTGTAGGAAGAGCTTGTAACAGAGTATTGCTGCTTGACCAGCCTGCTTGGTATATCCGAGCAGATGGTTGCAGTGCTCCTTAGCTGTCGAAAAGCCACTTTTATTGTCTGTCCTACTTGTAGGCAGAGCAGCTGGCAGGGAGTGCAGCTCAGACAGGAAGGAACCCGAGTCTGCACTCAGCTGGTGACATGTTGGAACTGCTCCTCTCCAGTTATGCTGCACAGCAAAACTAGGCTGGTTCCAAAGCTGTTCCCTGCTGTCCTGTCAGTCGTTGATGCTCTAGTAAATGCAGTCACTTCTGAATGTGCTCTTTCTTTCTTCCGCCAGCTCTTGGTATCTGAAAACTCTTGCATCTGAGAAACTCAAATGCTTTAGGTATAGAGACCTTACTGCTGTTGTTTTTGCTTTCGTTTGATTGGTTTTATTTCTTTTGCAGGTGGGTCATGTCAGAAGCACGTCCTTCATCTCCTGCCGGGAATGAGCAGTGACAGTGACATTGAATGTGACACAGAAAACGAAGAGCAGGAGGATGCCAACTCCACGTCGGAGGGGTTTAACCATGCCTTCTCTGTGCAGTCCTCCAGTGAAGGTAAATGGGCTGTGTGAGCAAACCTTCCCAGATGCTGCTGTGGGTGCCTCGGTGCTCCTGTTAATGCAGGCTGCTACTGAAGCAGAGATTACCGGTGGTACCTGTAGAGGTATTGAGCACAAGTAAGAGCCAATAAGATTTAGATCTCCTCTCTTGGGATCCTAATTAAAAGCAGATCAAAACAGCAGAGGGGAACTCTTTGTAGCCTTGAAATGTCAGCTTAGGTGAGTGTTGGGAGTCTCCCACTGGGGAAGTGTTGGAAAACCCATAGCTCTAGTTCTTCTGAATTGGAGCTCCCTATGTACCAGCACTGACACTAAGTAGGCTGCAACTTCAGGGACGTAACCACTGCCTTAGACATGAATTTGCATCTTAATTGGCAGCAGTGAGTGTGCTATGAGCACTGAGATGAGCTTTTAAAACGGCACCGATGTTTCTCTGAAAAGCTTTAACCTTCTGATGAAATTAAAAGCTCTAAGGTGACATCTGATGCTGGATGTAGCTGGCTTTTGGCCTGAATAAGCATCTTGCACTGCATTAGCGGGATGACCTAACAGCTCATTTAAGTAATTGTTTTACTGCTTTGTTGTACGTCTGCGGCAGGCACTAAAACTTGTCAGCTCATCAGAATAATCAAAGCATCGCTCATATCTGGGTTTGACTGAAGTGATCTTTAATTTAAGCCCCATGGCAGCCTGAATGCAGTGTCAAAGCCATCGGGTGCAGCAGCGTTGCTGACTAAGTACATACAATACAGCAGTGTTTGCAGCTGATGGAAGGTGAACTTGCTCTGTTCCAGTTGCTCACCTGATGAAGGTAACAAATGTTGGCTGGTTTGTTTTCAGCTTCAGAGCGGTGCTCAGTGTTCCCAGGAGGTGATCAAGTTGGTCCTGATGACCTCAGCTTTGTTAACGGAGAAGACACCACCAGGTATTTCTGACTGTTTGCCGTAGCTGGCTTCTGGGGTGGCTGTAGCCCAGGGATGCACCTTTCCCTGCTGCTCTTGGAGCTGCAAAGATGAAAGGAAACATTCCTCTTTTATTTCCAGCAGACAGGTGGGTGTTTGCACAGCCTGCCACAGGGCCATGTGTGGCTGACCCGCCTCCTCAGGGCTGTTCAGCTATCTGCGTTTTTAAGGCAGTCCTTAGAAATGATGTGGTGCTACGGGGAGAGCAGCTGAGTTGAGCATGTTAATGCAATGGCCAATAGGGAGCTGTGGTTGGGTTTTGGAACGTGGTGTAGCATTTTGTTGGGCTGTGCTGTGCCTGTTGAAGCCTTAGGAGTGCCCTGGCGCGAGGGTGTCACTGAAAGCTGGCTTTCTTTGCACCAGATAGAGGACTGCGTTGGGGCCTGAAGACTCGCTGGGTCACGTCCTGGGAAGACATACATTTATTCACTGGAGCTTAGTCCAAGGCTGTTGTTCATGGCTGTTCGTGCACTCCGTTCTGTCACATACCGTTGTGTGGTTCATCTGCAGTTATCTTAAGTCTGTTACTGGGGCAAAATGACCTTTGAAGGCCTCGTTGTAAAGGCTGCATTCCTGCTGGCTCTGCCAGCTCCAGATGCTCTGTAAAGATATCCAGAAGGTGCTGGAGCCCCATTCCTGTGTTCCAGGATGTGTTCTGCTGTCACTGGAATAATAGCCTACATCTGAATGTCCTCTCTGTAAGGGGTATGAATGGCTGGCGTGAGAGCGCTGCCTCCCTGCGGGTGGAGGTGGGCTGAAGTAGTGGGCACAGAAGTTGTTTCCCTCAGTCTGTGATGTGGACCAACCTGAACTCATTGCCAAACTTTCTGCCGCCGTGCATTGCATTGTGAGCTGCTAAACTACTTGTGAAGCTATGATGAAAGCCCCATAACTGATTAGTGAAAAAGCATGAGTTACTGTATCTGATAGTTGTTCTTGTCTCGTTTGACTACTGATGGTCATTTTTGTTTGAGTGTTCCACAGTGTAAGTGCTGTACAACTCATAGTTTAAAACTGTTTGCACTTTGTTAATAAAATGAATGTTGAAATCTGCTGTGAAGTTTGAGACGTTTGTGTGTGAAGATGGAGATGATGGCAGAGACCTTGTGCTGGGAGCAGCAGCACACTGTTAGCAAGCTTGACGTGTCCTTCAGCAATGAATGGGGGCGAGGCCTGGCTGAGGATAGAACCTGAATTATTTGATGAAAGTCCACAGAGAATTGTAAAGCTGTGCATTCATGTAGAAACCCCCGATTCCTCAGTTTCCGCCCCGTGCTCGCTCTCTGTGCAGTGAGTCTCTGCTGAAGGAAGGAGCTGCAGCTCTGCTGTGGGTTATGCACACCTTCTTCCTGCTGCTGAGCACTGGAGGGGGGTCTGTGTTGAGCTGCATGCTGTGACAGTGAAGCATGTTTGCTGTAGCACATCGATTATTGCACACAACTCAATCAGCAGTAATGGCAGAGCTCTGCCTCTTCACCACTCACAGATGCTTTACTCTTAGTAAGGGTCCAAGCTGAAGGGAATGGTTTGAATTGTCCACATGGTCTGTTCTGGAGCTGGTGTCCAGCACTTGCAGGGGCAGGAGGAAGCAGTACATGCCTTGCTGATCTCATGAAGAACTTGCACGCTGCTGGATTTTAAAGCAATGTTAGGGAAACGGGTTCAGAAGCCTTAGAGAAGTGACCGGTAGCTGGAGCTGGTCCTGAAAGTGCCTGTGCTGTACCAGCACGTTGCCTTTGTGCCTGTAAAGCACATCGCTCATGGGCTGCGATGAGCAGTTTTTCTCCCACACCTTGTAGCCCAGCACTGAGTTGTGTTTTCTTCTCTACATGGAACTGCTTCTCTAGCACAAAGAAAATCTTTCACCAAAATGAGGACAGCAGCCACCATCTGGGCGAGGTGTCTATTAGCTTTTAAAGAAACAGACTAGCTGGAGCGTGGTTTAAATTACTGTTTTATTAAGATATTGGTAAAACTTCAACAGTTTTTGTATAAACAGCTTCATAAATAAAATATGGATGACTAATACATGGTTATAACTATAAACTCATAAGTGAACTGTAGAACAGAAGTGCAAAGGGGAAGTCCCGACACTGCTAAAAATGATTAGCTTTGATTTATTCACGGCATAAAGAACATGTTAGTTTCACAAACAGGTACTACAGACGGTTCAACAGGACCCAGTGCTGCAGCTGACCCACAACCTGGCTGTCTACGCATGGGGGCCCTCAGGTTGGGCTCAGCCAGCTTCCCCTGTTCCCGTTTCAGGATCTCTTCTGGAGCGAAGGAGAGGGAGAGAACAAAACAAAAAACAAAAGAACCACTAACAGGATGCAGTTGCGACATACAATAGTTGTACTAGACCCTAAGAGGTGGGATTTATATTTTTCTTTAGCTTTAATGCTGGCAAGTATTATAGTGCGATCGCCTGATTATCAGGGACTGGAGAGGAATATGAACATTCGGAGGTTGTGTTGGTGCTTCATTATTACTTATTGCACGATACAAGGGTAGGAAGTTTTTTGTTGCTGTTGTAAAGAAGGTAATGAATTAAAGAAAGATTGCCCTAAATTATAGGCGTGAACAAAGCTGGGGTATCCCCTTTAATGGCTTTGTTAATGGGACTAGTGCTGAGTGAAGAAATTGTGCTGAAACAGCCCCTAATTTAGACCAATCTTTCTCGTATTTTTTCCCGCAGACCATTGCCAGGTTAGGAGGATTTAGTGAAGAGAGAGCGGACCTGAACTACAGCAGTCATTTCTCTACACACGGGATTCATTATGCCTCATCTTATCTGCCCATAGGACAATGCATTTCTCACTGACACACAGTGTTCCAAAAACAGAGTGGAGTTTCTATGACAGCGTACCACGATAAATGTGGCGTAAGTTAGTCTGCTTTGACATTGTCCTTCAGCGTTAATAACACAATCGAAATCAAATACTGAATGGTTTTAAGTTGCAAGGACAATTGATGGCACTTCTAGGTAAAAGAAAAGTTATATACATGCGTTTCCACCCACCTTTAGTGCAAATCGACGTGGGTTAACAGCTCCCTGCTCTGGTGCTATACTGCTCTCTGCAACGCAGGCATCCCTCAGAGTTGCACATTTAAAAAGCGTGCACAGGAAACTTGTCAGAGCGGGGATTAACGAGCCCCTCTAGCACTCACAGTGAATAGTGATACCAGCGAGTTTGGAGCAGCTTCAGGCAGCCTGAAGCCCGTTGCTCAAAACCAGCGTGGATTCAAGAAGAAACGTTTTCACTACCTACCTCCTAGTTGTGCAGACACGCTCAATACGTAAACTGAAACTGATGCGGGTTGTGTTGATGCGGAAAAGGGATACTTCAGCTCTTTATTGGAAAGATTTGTTGTACAAATTCCACCACTACTAAGATACACGATAAAAATACAAAACACAGGTCACAGACGAGCTCAGTATCAACAGTTAATAAATACAATTAAATACTTTTATATTAGCCTAATATTTTTTTACATCGTCACCAGATAGACAATCAAAGTACGAGATACAGAACACTTAGATACCGTTAGAGGGGGATTATTGCTTACGTGAGCAAGCAGCAAATAAGGGCACAGGATTCTGAACTGAAGAGAACTACTTCCTATCACCAGTGGCATTAAGAGAAAACACTGCATTTCACAAAGCACTGCTTTTTTTGTCTAGTGTGTAGAATCAAGAGCAGCATATATCAGACCAATAACCACTACTTTAATATTATAGAACTTTAAAGGACTTACCTTACAAATGGTTCCTATCTACTCTATAAATATGCATTTAGTGAAGAAATGAACACTTGCTATCTATACAATGGTTTGTGGCGGGGTTTTTTGTTCTTAACCTGACCACACCGGAACTACGATGGCAGATTGTTCTCCTAGCGAGACAAACGGTGCGAGTAGTAGCAGTTATCACTGATGAATCCACACCTAAAAAGCTCGAACCTTCCCCAAACAGCACACGTGCGGTCCAGTGCTCTTCAACTGCTCCGGCAGGCTGGGAAGAAGTTTTGTCATCCGTACCAGTTTGTCATTCTGATGTACAAAGAATTGCACTTACACCAACCGTCCTCTCAGACACACGAGTCAGCTCTAAGATGGACTTTCAATGCGTAATTATTACTGTGAATAATTTAAAACAAAGGCACCGTCGAGATGCCCCAGAGTTGCATATATTCTCAAATTTCCTTAGTAAATGTGACTTGGAACATATGCTGCAGCTAAAGAGAACGCAGACAATGGCTAAGGCTTATGAGACGGCAGATAAGAGCCAATGATCCCACAAGATTAAAAAAGAAAAAACATCTGAATAAGATCAAAGGAATCTGAAGCCACACTCCAACTCCTGGTTGCTCACAAAGCCTTTTGCTATTGATAGAATTGCTTTTAAAATAGTGCATCAAAGACAGAAGAAGCAGAAATGGGCAGAATTCAAACCTCGCCATCTCTTTGTGTTGGATAATCTCCTGACTACTTAATATTAAGATACTTTGCAAATGCTAGCTAAATACTAATGCTATTGTTAAATTATTACTGCTAAATGATATGAATTGTACAATAAATGCTCACAAAGACTTATTTATTCATACTCCCCCAAATGCCTTATTGTAACAAATAATAGTGACAGGATGCCTATTCAGTGGAGCTGATGGGAATAGCCTGCTTGCTTACGTCCTAATCCAGTGCTCCCTTAAGGGTTTAACATCACCTCAAGAGCAGGGCAGAGCTGGTGGGTGCTGTTTGATTCCAGGTTTGATCAGCAGCGCTCTGCTAATTAGTGTAAGCTCTGCTGACGTCCCTCCCTTGTCCTTCTGAATTCAGGTTTGACCAAAACAAAGCTGGGGATTGTCATTGAATTTTACCTCCTGCACTGAACCCCAAGCACATCCCCTGCTCGTAGGCATCCATGGCATTGCCATTTGCTTTGGATTGCTCCGTCAGCCCTTCTGACACACTGTGGGAAGCATCAAATCGCAGCACTAAAGCTCCTCGTAGACGCAGCATCTGCCTGTCCTTCATACTGCGACCCAGTACTCAGCTGTGCCACTGCCAACTAGAAATCATCACTGACACCAAACAGCTCCCGAACTGCTCGTTGTTCCTAGCAAGCCGTTCTCTGACTTGACTTGTTGAGTGACAGCAGCACTGTGCTGAACACCTCCACAGATGTGGTTTCTTTTAAGACCTGAGATGAAGTTACGGTGGAGAGAGGTTGGCTCAAAGCGTGAAGCACAATCATATTTGCTTAAAACTAACTGAGAACAGTTTCCTAAACTGACAAACAAGAAAAATGCCACTAAAAGCACCAGAAATATACGAAATTCCCTATGCTGCACCTCTAGCCATAGGAAATGACTTTTTGTTTTCTTTAAAAACTACAAAAACAGTTTTCTTCATATTCCACGTTTTATCTTACAAGAAAAAAATAGGTAAATTATGAGTCTGTACCTCAATCGGAGTCTGAGAACAGAGTAGCAGGAGCTTAGTTTGTCCATTCCTAAGTTACCTGGTAAAACCCTGTATGGCTTTTAGTCTTTTACCTGCAAAAGTGGATGTAATTCTCTCATCTTAACGATAGCCTGAAATAAACAGAAAGCAGAACAGCAGAACACAAAACAACCCACACAACCCTGGACTTCTATGGAAACTTCCTCCCCACTCTTAAGAAGAAAATAATAGTTCTAAACCAGACTCTTTCTCCACATATTGCTCCATAGATGCACCTCGGGTGGGTTCACCTTCCTGCAGTTTCAAGGGCTGTTCCTTCCCAACGTCTGTTCCCAGGACCCAGCTATTCAGCTTTCACTGGTGAGTGTGACTAGACACTGCGTGCGGGTGGCTGTGGCATTGCTCGGGTGGCACCGCCAGCAATCCCTGTGGAGACCAGAACAACTATCATTGTTAATTCCTAAGATCTATTTACACACGGTTGGAGCTTTGCAGGGGACTGGAGCACACTTCTGAAATGCCCTTTTTTTTTTTTACTTTTTTTTTTTTTTAACATTTTTTTTTAACTTTTTTTTTTTTTTGCTTCCTGATGATGCCAGCTTTTTTTTTTTATTATTATTTTGGGAATGTCTATATTTTGGGAGTCTGAAAGGGAAACACAAGGGAGGCAGTTACATCTTACAGCATTGATGAAGGTACGCGTCTGGTATACAACGACTTTGTCTTCGCGTCAAAAACATGCTCTCACTGTAAGCGTTAGGACTAGGCAGCCTCCACCACGGGGAGTGTCTTACCAACAGCCTCGTGCTACCACGGCTTCGGACAGGCAAGGGCAGACCCGACCCCTCTCTGTGGGAAGGCTCACGAGCCAAGAGCGGCGTGTGAAACTTTGGTTTGAGCCTGGCTCCTCGTCGCCTCTTCCCGTTATGGAAATGAAAGAATGCAACTCGTTTTCCCAACGACTTGAACAGTTCATCTTCCAGCCCAAAGAAGATGGGGGTTAAACCCTTCACCCTGTAGATGCTCTGCCCTGCAGCATGCAAACCGAGAGGAGCGCCGTACGCCCTGGGATTGCTCTGTCCACAGGTCGATGATGACGTGCTCTCTGGTGACTCGTTCTTCACTGTTAAACCATTAATCAAACTTGCGTTCTTTGGTATACCGGGACTAAACACTTGAATTGGTGGCAGGTATTTGGCACTATTAGGCATACTAGTTTCTGTTTTTGTCAGGTCTAAATAACCTTGATCATCAAATGGGTTAATGCCGGACCCTATGCTTAAGCTAGTTCTATCAGTGAAGGAATCCACTCGTCCTTCATAGCCTAGGTCAGCAGGCGCTGAGCACTGGTGCTGGGGCCACGGTCGCTTGCATTCTCCATGGTTTTCCTTATCTTCCCCATTGTCTTCTTGCCCACCTTGAAACGAGTTCTCTGTCCAGTCCGACTCCTCACTAACGCTGACTGCTGCATTCATGTCCCTGAGAAATACCACAATGACAGTAATGTTGTCGCTGGAACCGGCATCCCGAGCGGATGCCACTAATTTATGTGCTACCATGCTGCTGTCACCATTGTTTTCCTTTAGATGGTCAGCCACCACTTTGACTGCCTCATCGGGATTGACCGTGTCATAGAAACCATCGCAGGCTAAAATGAGGTAGTCTTCAGAGCCATCTAGTACAGTGGAGGCAGAGTCTGCATCCCCACAGATGTATGGCTTGTGCTCAGCATCCCCTGTGGAAAAACAACACGTACACAAGACCGTGGGTTTGCAGCTGCAGCATCTGGAAGCCCTTTTATTAACACAGCATGGAGCAAGTGGCTCTCCTTTCCTCAGGCTAGAAATTACTCGGAACAGCCCCTCAAACTAGAGGCAAATATAGAGGTTCTGTCCTCAGCTGCATTTCATGTTTTGGTTACTACAAGAAAAGTTTTCATTAAAAGAAAAAACAAGGCAGAAAAAGGACTTAAAGCCCATTCTTACCAATAGCTCTGGAGACTGACAGGCTCCCATTCACCCTCCAGGCTCCAAACCAGACCACACAGCCACCAAGTGCCTCAATGCGTTTTTTCTCATCCTAAACAGCAAGACAACACGGGAGTTGGTTGAATAGAGCTCTTGGTACTTCCTTTTAATGATTCAACAAGTACCTGGCATTTTCACAAACACAGCAGAGTGAGGGCTGGGCAAACCCCTTGAGATGAGAGCAAAGGGTTTGCACACAAATTCATACGAACTTCCAATCAGATCAGATGAACTGGAACACTCTGCTGCTCTGAAACGCACTGAGGAAATGACACGCAGTGTCCCAGAATCCCACATCACGATGACCCCTGTCAGCTTCCACGGCAAACACTGCCCAGGCAGGTTTAAAACAGGCCATTCTCACCTCTCGATCTGGTTTGTGGGGTTTCATCAGTTCCACAGCTTGGCCTCTCCTCACAAGCATAACCTGGGAGTCCCCCAGCCAAGCCACGTGTAACATATTCCCTCGGATGAAAGTCACCACCCCAGTGGTTCCACAACGCAGACTCTGGATGGGGAAAAAAGAAAGTCTATAGTTTTAAGCAAGACAATGAGAACCATTTCAAAACACTTTCCTGCTGAAGTCAAGAACAGAACGTATTGATTTTCTAACGTGCACGCAGCCTGTTCCCAAGGAGAAACAGGACAGCACTTTTCCTACTGTTCTGACTGTTCAGAGCCCCTCAGAGCCACCGCAAGTCACTAATTTTTGCCCTATGACTTGCCTTGAACTGGAATTGCATTTCAGAAGCCAGACTCAGCTGGCGAGATCTGCTGCTGTTCTAGTTGACTTCCTATGCCAGATTCCTATCTGCATCTCAAGTTCTCCACTCAACCCAGCCATTATATGAGTTTAGGAGGCTGAGGAAGCAATCGGTTTGTTCTGGCTTTTTAGAGCTAAGAAAGATTTACACTGTAGAAATGAGGGGGGAAAAAAAAGCCACAACACCCCAAGGACAAAACCTAGTTAGCACATGAACGTAAGAATAGCAGCATCCTTCTTAATGAACTGGATGCTGTAAGAAGTGCATGGGGTGAGGTTTTATGGGACATGAAGACCACCGGTGGGATCAGCTCTATGGACTGTGCATGGACAGCCCTCTGCTGACAGCACTTAGTGCACCCCTGCCAACAAGGCTCCCGTCCAATAGCCCGATGTGCCAGAAACTTGTTCTGTCTCTCATTCACCCAAATCTGGTTGTATTTTTGTTCTGTTTAATGAGTCAGTTGATGCTTTCAGAGTCAGGCCTTTGTCTCCCCTGTAACTCAGTCACCTCTCTGGCTGCCTTCTGGACAAAGCGCTCATCCGTCACCCGGAAGGCTCGGCACAGCGCCTCTGCCGGGTCGTGCTGGAACATCTCCTGATGGACCATGTTCACGTGGAGATGGATGGAGGCATAGATGGCAGCATCCACTCCCCCGTGGCCATCGAACACCGCAAAATAGGCTTGCTCTTCTTGGTCCTGTCAATGGAAACACATTGAGAAAACAACTAAAGGAGAAAGCGGTGCAAACAGTTGGATTGTCTTTAAAACTTTTGAACTTGAGGCTCGTTATGTTCTCTGTGAGCATTCACCAGCATTAAACCACACTTACAGGCAATCTCCGCTGGAACAACGAAGTACTAAGACCTATTTTCACTTGCATCAAAGGGAAATGTGGACAAAAATTCCCACTTCATTGCTAGCGAATTCTACCTGCAAATGGCAGCAGATGCCCTGCAAGAATCACTTGTACAGCTCTCAGTGCTCCTTATGTTCCATTTGCCACAGTTCAGTCACTCAGTTCAAATAGGAAGTGCCATTCCCATCAAATAGAGCAGAAGTTCTTGTGACTATGAAAATCACAGAGAGCAAAGAAGAATCTGATACAGTTCATGTGAAGTCTCCATCAAGACTGAAATCCACCAGGGATAAAATGCCAGAACAGTTAAAACGTGAAGCCAGCTAACCTCTGCTTGCTTTCCCTTTTCTTTCTTTCTTTAACTCGAATCCACATCACTTTCGACGCCTATGTTTAAAACACTCGTATGTACCTGCTCATCAGATAATTAAATGTGATTGCATTTACAAATCAAGTAGAGCAAAATCACTCAGAGTCAAGTTTTCTCTGCTTCCCCTTATCTGTTCAAACAAAGAAGCAATGCTCCGCAGCCGGAGACAGCAACTCCTGTGCCTATTCATACATATAACTCACCAACCCACTGTCAGTGCCAATTCAACCTTGACAGCCATCTCACTGACTGGAGTATTTGTACATTGTAATTTTTAAGTAACAGGCTCCAACACAAATTGGAATAAGAAAGCTGACAATTGACAGGCAGAGGAAACATCTGCCTCTGCTTGCATTAGTATCATTTAAAGGTAAGAATTTGGATAGGGCACAGAAAATGGTTATTAAAGTGACAGAATGTAATAAAGAATCAATTATTCAGCAATCTGATTCCAGTGGTAAAATTCTTGCCGCTTTCTTCTTAATACTCCATGGTGTCCAGTTTTATATCTGAAGGAACCGCAAGCATGAGCACTTGATGGCTGATACAGAAGGGAAGTTGCCCCCCAGTTCCACCAAATAATACATCATGCTTTCTGCATGACAGCAGGTCGCTTCTTCAGCCACTGCATGACTGGTTACGTCAGGACGGGGCAGATACTTACAGTGTTTAGTTAAGTGGCATTTTAGCACGTTGCTCTTTTATTCTGTATACACTAGGTAGAAACTGCATGTCATATAGCTGCTATAATGACAGAATCAACGGAACTTTGTTCACTTACGGCCAGGTTTGCCCTCTGACATTCAGTCTTTCCCAGGTCCATCACAGGTATGGCTTTCATTTTCACAGTAGAAGACTGTCTAGTCCCCCCATGAATGGCAATTGTATTCATTATCTCACTTTACCTCAAGGTTGAAGAGCATGTTGAAGTCTGGAATGCAGACATGCTTGTCTTCCATTTTCCTCCGCATGTTCTTGATGGCGTGGATGGACGTCTCATAATAGCGGTGTGGCTTCGGCTGGAGTGGGAATTCCTTCACCCAGTTGCTGCAGATCTCGTGGAGTTTGCTAAAAACCAAGCGGGCCAGTTTCACTGTCTCGATCTCTGGGGAAAACAAAAGCCACAAATAAAAGGCTGAGAGTGTTAGTGAGAGTTTTTCTCTTGCATACATTTACAAAGATGAAACAAAACCATTTTTGCCAAGTCGTTGAGACGGATGTCAGCAGGGAAATTCTGGCTGCTGATACATGAAAAGAGGAAGCCAAACTTATCATAATCAGCATTCATCAGTGCGAAGCTCATTGTTTGTCTTTTTAATTTAAACAAGCCGCCATGCCTTTGGGGAACTCATTTGCAGAACTGGGAAAATGAAGAGCAATGCGTTTCCTGCAGCACTTGATCCCCTGTGTAGCTCTGCACAGGGTGGTGAAGCCGTGCTGTGGCAGCTCTGACAGGAACTTCTTCATGGCACACAGGATCACACACAGAGAGCACAAACCATTACAGCCAGGTACTGTTTGAGACCAAAGTACCCATTCAAAACAATGTCTTGCTGCGGAACCGAGGCAATGCAGGTAATGAGCTGCAGAAATAATAGCGTTACTTTAAGTTATTTCAGCAGTGTACACATCTAGGTATCTTCTCAGTTTGTTAATATGGGCTTTATCTGGAGGCCAAGATCTCTAGGAGCAAATATATCCTGGGTTCTACTGATTATCATTTGGTTCTGGCCTTGATCTGCAAGAGGAATCGTTAAGCTGGAAATAAGCTATAGAAGGAAGGAGTCCTGTCTTCTTGGTCACATAGCCTTAAAAAATGAAATGAAATAAAAGCAAATGACCAGGTCATCCCACCACCATTGATGCATACCAATTCTCCCATAACACCTGTACCACTCCCACCGGTGTCACTAGAAACCTCTCAGCTGAATAATGTATTTAAAGAGGGAACACGTACAGCCTGAAGTGTCCGAATTCTATTTTTCCAGCAGGAGACTTACTATTCCATTTCTTTTTCCAATGGGCATATATAATGGGAAACACTGTACACTTCAATGTCAGGCAGCTGTTACAATTCAGAGCATGACTCCAAAGGAAGAGAGCAGTAAATGGATTTGCTGTGCTGAGATCCTAAATACCTTTCCCCAGCAGGGAATATGTGTAGTGTCAGCCTCATCAATAATTGCTCCTGAGGTTAAAACAGGAGAAAGGCCCACAAAAGTCAAACCACCCCCTCACAGCTGTAAATTACTCATCACTCGTTAATGCTGCAGCACTGAGCCAGAGCTGACTCAGCTGTCACTGTGGTTGTGTCATGGAGAATTTCATTTCCCTCCTGCTGCTCCAAAATCCCCAGTGTTGGAGGCAGTGCTTAATTGTACCACAGCTAGTGGGAAATCCAGCTCAGGCATTATTGTTCCTAAAGACCGCTGACACGGTTTAGAGGAAAATAAGAGTAAAGAGAATAGCAGTAATCAGATTTTGCTTTTTAGTACTTAAATGTTAAGACCTCTCTTGAAAATCTGGGCAGTGTGACAACAGGGATCAGAACTCAGGTTTGACACGCCACCGAGATGAGATTAAGGAAAACCTTCATCATAAGAACTCCGGTTTCTGACTAGTCAACAACCGATTTTTGTCTTGGTTAGAGAAACCCTGTACATTTCTGGTGTGAAATTATGTGAAATTGCAATATTTATATAAAACCACTGCTTTACCATGGACCAGAATATCTTCTCCATCTTCCTCTCTCTCTGTATTTTCATATTATAATACCTTACAATGAGTCTGCAGAGGTATATTTCATCTTTGAGTACCTTCATTATGACAAGTGAGCTCAACACACTGTCTGAAGACTCAGATTTTTAGTGTCTGCTACATACACAGCCCGTACACATACCACCCAATCTCTGTTTGCATCTGTGTAATACAGATTTAAATAGATTTAAATGGAAATTTCTGTGGGTGTGATTTTTTTTTTATTGTTGAACTCTTTAGATATTCAGCGTGGAGGCTTAGTCAACATTTCCTTGGAGACTGTCAAATATTTATGCAAGTCTCTGAGATCTCAATTTGAAATTAATGAAGGCTGCTCAGCCAGAACAATGACAAATCTATTCCATTTACCTGCTCAGCAGGAGGAGGCAGCAATACCTACAAGAAGGAACCCATCGCATGTTTTTCTTTTTCTCAGTTTTCCAAAGGCTTCTGAGAAATTCACCAGAATCTTCATCTTCAAATACCCGGTTTTATATTTCTTACCTATCCCCAGAATCATTTCTTTTTCAAGTCGTGAAAGGAGGGAATGGGCAAAGTGGTTTGGCAACAGTATTTTCCAGATGGAATGGCAGAATTCCTCTCAGCAAGGATGATGAACGTTGCTCTTTGCTGTAATGAGCATCCCAGAAAGTTTTTCAAGACTGTTTAGTCAGCAGAATCATGAAATTATTTAACGCATGGAAAGCACGAAGCCTTGAGCTGGATGCTGCCAAAATCTCAATAGCTAACAAGGATATATGGATAAAAGGAAATTTCCCTCTTCTGCACGAAACATGTTTGCATTACCCACTGCTGAAAGGAAAGAAACAGATAAATAAGGAGCTGTAGTAAAAGCTAAACTTAATTCTGAATTATTTTCAGTAATCTCTTCCTACACATATTTGACTTTCCTCTAAGGATGAGGAAGAACAACTTGTGCTTGCCAGCAAGCAGCAGGACGCATTGTTGCAAGTGCTTATCAAGAAATCCAGGGCCACCAGACATAGTCCTAGTCCTTATAGAGATGCTCTTAAAATAAAGGAGTGACAGATCTGGTCTAAAGAGAAAAAATTCAATAAAAGACTCAAGTACAGCTGGAGAAAGGAACAAGGTGAAAAAAGATCATTCAATGGTTAAAGTTGAAATTAGACAAGAGTCAAAACCAAGAAAGTTTTAACTAAGAAACTAGCCACTAGTGCTATCTGGAATGGGGTAAATTCTTCATGAATCTTCTCATGTCACAATGGACAATGATGTTACTGAAGTCCAGCCCTATTTAGCTAACTGACAGAGCTAATAATGTGGGGAAAATCTCGTACCAAATCAGTCGGACTAGATGGATCACTTAAGGCACTGATGACTTTAAAATCTATGAATTATCCATAGGACACTGTGGTATGTGGTGTAAAAGAAACTGTATGTTGTTATGCACTGATGTACTTACGTATAATCCCATCGGCGTTGTCCACATGCTTTGGTAAGTAGTGTGCTGAAAGATCACTCTGAAGGACTTCATCTGAAGTCGCTCTAGCTAAAGCAGCAGCAAGAAATGAAGGGCAATTACTAGAAAAGAGAAAAAAAGAAACCCACATGAAGATATTTAGCAAAGCAATTCACAGTCACAGTAATACATCACAACCCTTCTCTATAGAAAAACTGGAGCTTGGACATGTCCAAGACTTGTAAAACCCCTGAGTCTTTGTCAGACAGCACCACAATCTAGCAGCAGGACCTTCCCAAACTTACCATATAGATTTTAATAGCCCCATTTCACTTTTATTTTTCCCCATTTCTTAAGTTTTAAAGTTTTGCTTCTTGCCCTTTATTTGCTTTTCAAATCTAGACTTTAACCCCCCGCAGTCTGTCACGCAATCCTTGTGTTCTGCATATTCTGAGTGTCCATTTTACTCTGTTATCACAAGTCCATTCTGTCCAGCTCCTCCTAAGAAATGGAGCCAGGATTCCGAAGGATAAGAGAACTCTTCAGGTTCCAAAGTTTCCAAAACCTAAGCAACACCAAGGAAAGTTAGGGCAAACTCACAGGATACATGAATTCGATGTGCATTGCATAAGGTTAAAAGGGAATTAAGCTCCCTCGTGGATGTTCTCCATCAAGAGTAAAGTGGCTTTAACTCACTGTAGCTTAATTAAACCTGATAAATCCCGAGGTTAATTAATCTATAGCAAACCAAGGCCACTTGAATGTACATTTTCTCACTGGAGAGGAGTTTAATACTCCTTAATTTATGCATACCTTTGTATTTCCCATTTGTCTGCCTTAGCTTTTCCAGGTGTCTCTTGCTGATGCAGCCTGAAACCTCCAGTTTCCATAGTAATCAGCAGGGGTAACAATGTCCTGCATAAGACGTGTCTATCATTGCAGGACCACACTGAGATATATGAGCTAATTCATTTTCAGAAGCAGCCCACTGACAATGGAACTGCACATCAGCTAGTCCAGGGAGCAGGCAATGAGCAAATACACTTCCTGAGCCTATTTCTTCCACTTAGGACCAGGAATTCTGTGCTCACGCTTTTACCAATGATGGAGAAGAGGCATCAGCCTAGAAGCATCCACAAACTTCAACACACAAAACATGGACCTATCACACTAGTACTGGAACCCAAAAATCATGTGGCAACCATCCCTTGTGTTCACATTTCATTTGCTGCCCAGGAAGTAGAACTGCACTTGGGGATTTCTGATAATTGATACCAAATGTAGCTACAAGCAGTAGGATTATGCAACGGATCCAGGGAACATACATGAACTGCATCCTCCAATCCTTGTTATTCAGAATTCAACGCATCTATAAATTACTTAAATACAAGATTAGCAACGAATATCTTTTTTGCAAATGATATATCATCACAAGACAAGCTCCAGCCCTCCAAGCAATGGCCGAAAGCCACTTGTGCTGTTACTGCACCATCACTAAGAGTATTTCCTGGAATTAGCAGCTGAGTATTCTGCTCACGCAGCACCTCCAGGCCTCAGCACTGCGCCCACTAATGAAGCACGACGGCCTGAGGAAATCAGCTGCCTTAGGACTGGCTCTTCCCAGCACAACACAGGAACTCTGATCCTATTTACATACAGCAGCGCCCGGTGCTAAGAGCGATCAGCAGGAGGAACACTGGGACCTCCTTTACTTTGGGTGCATGTGGAAGCTGATTTTCTCTCTAGTCTCGCCTGCCTTTATTTAGCTCACAAAGAACAGGTTTCTCATTTCTATTATTAGCTTCAATACTCCGGAGCAGCAATACTGGTTGCTGTTCACGTTACATGCAATTTTCATGTTACAACAAAAGTGAGAGATTGTGACGCCCGGGATGGGATAATTATGTCTGCAGTTAGCAACACCATGAGAACAGCATCCTAAAAAAAAGCCATAGAAAGATTATTTATTACGGCACAGCCTAAATAAAGCACAGCAGAAGAATCCACGCTGAAAGCACTTACAAACATACCTCCCTCAGATGGAGCTCGATTCGGGCACAAACAGAACAGGCTGTGTGGGACCCGCAGGAATCCCAGCTGATCCCCAGTCCAGGGCTTGCCCTCAACGTGTCAGTGCAGGAAATGTTGGAAGAGCCAAATTTGTTTTGAACCCCTTATAAATGAGCCCTCAAGAATGTCTATTGGGCAAAGAGGGAACACTGCTGAGTACTGAGACAATGGCTGCCAAAATGGGATGGGATGGGATGGCCACCTCTGTAAGACACAATCGTGAGTGCCTATATCTGCAATTTTGGGGTATTTTATGTACGCTAAGTACGAAACTAAGACATACATTTACAAGTTATGCAGCCAGTCAGAGCATCACCCCTATCAGCTCCAAATGCTATTTACACAACCCTAAAGCCAGTGCTTGCAGTCTCACACAGGAGCTCTTCATCAAGCCAAAGAATGTATTTTCACTACAATTCTAAACCCACACAGACAAAAACTGCTAGAGATGTCATTAGATAAATTAGGGGGGTTTAAGTACATCCTTCCTGGTTCTCTGGCATTGTGGGCGTGTTTAGAACACCCACAGATGCTCTGCAGCAATCCTGGAATAACTCTGCTAAGGTAATAAATCAAGCCTGAAAGCGGGCAGTTTCCATCAATTAATTCTGAGAAAAACAGTCTGAAGTGGGTTTAACTCGGCCCACGTCTTATGATGTTACCAACCTAACACACAACTCTTCTTGCTGATAGCACTGAAGTGGTGAAGAATTGTTTTCTCTGTGCTCTAAACCTGACACAAGGCCTCCTACTGAGGAAAGGGAGCCGGCATGTTTCAAATCCTCATTGCAGAAAAGTTCACCGCTGGGGTTTGAGCGACTTAACAGTTTTTTTTTGTGGAAAAGGTAGAGAATAATAAATCGGCTGAAGGCTTTCCTTCTATGTCTGGCCATTCTTTGTCCTAATAATAACAGCTGCCTGCCAAAGAATTAATTGCCCTTGACATTTGTTCATCACAAAGCTTCTTATGTAGCCTTTATAGGGCTGTGCCATGTAAGCAGCAAAGCGACCAGCTGCAGACAGATGACTTCCTCTTCCTGATCAGCACAACGCCAAGTTCACTTCTCTTACTTCTCTCAGAGGACTTTAGTGGAATTACTTCTCCCCTTCAACAAGCAGCTGAGTGCTCTGGAGCTTCTGCCTGCTTTTAAAACAGGTTAGACTTTGAAGTCTGTCTTTTATCAGGATATTTCATTATTGCTGTAATGAGACAAATGAAGAATTAGGTCCATTATCCTCATTTTTATCATGAAAGAGAATGTTCAGGTACGTACCTACCACGTCCCACTAAACTAAGACCCACACTCAAATGATAACCCTTTCTTGTAGTCCTCAGCTATCCTCACATCTTCCCTTACACAAAGCAAGAAACAGCAGACAAGATCCATGAGGGCATGGAAGGTACTTCATGTCTGCTGCTGGCGTAACAAAGAATTACCTGTTGGCTGGTTGAAAACAAATTCTTCTGCCACGTTCTTATGTTTAAATATTAACAGTCATCAAGTTATGATGAACTGAAACCAGGAGGGCACAGTCTTGTTTAGCACAGTTGAAAGCAAGAACGTCTCTGTCTATTCACTGCTGTGCCACCAGCTCAGGAGCTGACCTCGGACCAGTCGCTTTCACTACTCAGACCTTCAATTCCTCATCTACAAAGAGGGGGTGATAATGTTATTTCCTGGGGGAGAGAAGGAGAAGGAGGAAGGCTGTAGGAGGCTTAATTCAATGTTCAGGAAATATACTGAGATTTCAATATAAGAGCACAAGCAGAGGGAAAAATATCAAGATGATAGCAGGTAATATTTTCAATCTCTGTAAGATTTATGGAGCTATCATAGCTTTTTCTTGCTCCACATTCTCTGTTCTCATATGCTGCCAGAAGCACTAAGTGGAATGCACAGACAAGTAAGAGCTCCAGACAGGCAGGTTTTGCCTGGTGTGGGCAGCTAACACACAGCCATAAACAACTGCACAAAGTAAACACATTTTAAGAAAAGCCGAGACATTTCAAAGATGGGAAGACTGTGAAAGTAAGACATCAAGTTCTTTAGATTTGGTACTGCTGGTGTTCCTGGAGCATTAGCACCGCTGATGGAAAAATGATGCTCCGGACATACAGCTGCCTCTGATCGAATCACAATCAAGAGCCACCAGTGCTGAGAACACTCCCACTGCCATGGTGTGGTGTAACTGATGAGGCATCACCGACTTAAACAAAGCAAGAAAAATGGACTGAAACATACTGATACCTCTCAAAGGTTGAAATAGCCAGTAAATCACAAACCGTACAGTGTTCTTATTACCTCAAGAATCCCCTGGCACTGCAGAGCACCAATTGTTTTAAGTTGGAATGAAATGCCATTTAAATAGAAATGCTATTCAATCTGCTGAAACACAAAACAAATCCAGAGGCAAACAGCATAAAGCATCACACGTAGTTTCACACAGTAATCCAAGACCAAGAACACGACCTGAAAAGAACCAACTAGAGCACATTCCCATCAGACCTTTAATTTACTATGTTAGTAAAAGTCTTTATAGAGATGACAAGCTAACTGTACCCTTTCCAAAAGGCATTACACCAGGGATGCAATTTGGTAAACATTCCTGTGTTAATGTGGCCTGCTGCAAGTTCTTGTTAGAAAGCAAGTTTTGCAAGAATTCAATTTAAGAAAACTCTCATTTGTCCCCAGCCTGTATTTACAAAACACTCCGAAGTCTCACGAGACCTTTTCCAGATGGAGCTTCTCAAACAGCCTGGAAGCCCTTTAAAGAAACCTTTAAAGTCTTTATTACTGAAAGTTCCCATGCTGTGAACTGCAGCAATAATGAACAGAGAAATTCGTTGGGAAGATCCTTTTGCTCCTTACCCAGCTCTGTTCAGCCACCTCCTGTCTGCGGGGACAGCTGGAACAAGGCACAAGCCAAAGGTTTTCTGTTTGTCTCCCAGTGCCTGTACGTCAGAGAGGAATATTCCACCAAGCAGTCCTCAGATCCCACAACAATTACGGGGGTTATTCTAATGATGCCGGACAAATGCTGTTTCCAGCTCTTGTCTCTGAAGGTTCTTCTCACTCACAAAGCTCCGCTTCCCCCATGAGCTCACTGCTCTGCTCTGCCCTGTGCCGTCCTGCTGCTCTGCACAGCAGGTGGAAGCTTGGAAGATTATTTAAAGCCTTGTCATGGTGGACAAATGTGTCTGTTTTTCCTAAAACACACTGAAACCCTGCACTAGATTTCAGCTGCTGCAGTGAGTTACTAAAACAGAGAAAAAGCAAACAAACAAGTGAAGAAACAAACAAAAACAACGACGCACTTAAAAGATTGCATAACCAAAGCTCCTTGAGAAGTCATTTGAGCTGGCAGTGTTGAGGCAGTAAAGATGCTTGATAAATCTGTTTGAAGGAGCTGAAAATGTTCCACACAAGGAAGCTGCTATCTATAGGCTTCACAGAGACAGCTGCCTGGTCACATTCAAAACGATTCTGTCCTTGTGTTGACAGTTGTAAGCAACAGAAATATAATACAAACCATTATAGAAACGCACCGTTTCTGATGAGCCCATATTCTAAACAGAAACTGCAATGGTCTTTATTTACTAAATAATTAACCTTTGGGATTGTGCTCACTGCCATCTCCTAGAGAGTATGAAGAAACTGATATTTTCCTGTAATTAAGTCTATCTTAATTAGACCTAAAAAGATACGGTTTACTGCTCAGACAGTGACTTTAACAGCTGGATTAAGAAACTTCAGTAATATGCTCAGCAGACTGTTTTAAAGCTGTATTAATTCTGTAATAGCTGCATCTTACTTGTCAAGGCATTTAGGGAGGTTATGATCTCAGAAATGTCCCAAAGACTCCACAGATAAATATAGTGAACGAGGATGAAATTATTATCATGAGAACAATAATTTCTCTTTGGAAATCTTTATTAGGCTTGGAGATTTTTGCTGATGGTAAACAGCACAAGTTCTCCTTAATTGCAATCGATGCAACCCTGCATCACAAAATAGAATAAAACCTTATTATTAAGCTTATATGTGGCAATTATTACTTAGTTAAAAATACTTCAGGCACCTTCCTTAAAAAACAAACAAACAATGAACAATTTAAAAATGCCATTAGAAACAACCTATTGCTTGTTCACCACCATAAGGACATTCAGAGGCCTTGGGGTTCATCTTGTTCACAAACTGAGATAAACCACCCTTACCTAAGAAAATAAGATTTGTATTTTTTCCTGTTTCTGGGGGAAAGATTTGAAGAGGCAACAAGCTGCTCTCTCTAGTAAAGCATGTGTGAAATAGGTGTGAATGGAAAACTCTAGGAAATCATGTTTGGTTATCAGATGGAAAACAACTGCAAAAACACAACTCAATGAGGGTGTGTTGGCATCAATCCCACAAAAGGGCTCAGGTGCTGCCCTTATCTGTCAAGGCTTTTTGATAGGAACTTGTGAATAAGGAAGTAAAGAAACCACTGTGCTGCAGGGGACATCAAACTCTAAGTAAAAAGATACAGGGCAGAGAGCAAATTAAAACAACACTGAAAAAAGTCACTCAAGAAAGTGTGTTTGGAAATGATGGTTTATATCCTCTTCTCTATGACCCTTGGGAGAGCTGGCTGCAGAGGGACACCCTACCTGGCTCCTCTATCCAGGCACTGCAGGGGAGGGCTGTGCTGACTCCCATCCTCCGAGGCAGCTGGTACAAGAGCTGCCAGTGAATGCCAAACCCAAGACCAGGCACTTTTCCAGCTGTGCTGACTTGTATCCAACTTCTCCCTCCCTGTCGTGTTTCAGCACACTTCCCATGCAGACTCATAACACACTACTCCAGCATCTGGCTCACCAGAAGTTCTTGGTGGCCAAGTGAAGGACAGGAGCAGCAGGAGCAGGACACACACTGGGAGACTACCAGGTGAATGCATCAGGGCTCAGTCCTGCCCATCCTTACCTTGGAGGGGCCATTCACACCCATTCTGCCTTCACTTGTCAAAAAAATTAACAGGTGATTAGTTATCTTGCAGACTTGAGTTCCTCTTTCAAATCAGATTGAGGACAGCCCCCAAGGTTAAGCTGATGGGTGGGAGGAACCTGGTGGGTAGACAGGACATGCAAGCATCACAGCCTTCTTCCATTACAAACCAGACTTTTGAAATTAACTTTCAGAATGGCATTAGTAGAGTTTTATCCTGTGGCACAGGTCACACAAGGCAACCATTCAGTTTTAGCATACTGTCTTCAGCACGTGAATTAGATTGAGTGCAGCAAGTCCCTCCTTCCTTCCTCCAGAGGGGTAAGTGTGAATGACAGCGCAGAAAGCCAGAAGCTAAAAGCAAGACAAAATGCCAGGCTCACACCTGTGTCTCTGTGATGAGGTATAAATAACATCATGTAGACTGGTGCACATCTAAAACAAAAATAAATGGCTACTGATCACAAACCATTCGCACAAATATTTGTGATCTAATGACCATCACTAATAATGATTGACACTAAAGGGGTGAAATGTGAAGAATACGAAATACATAAATCAGCCTCTGCAAAGCTGTAGGGATTGTCTGTATATTATTTTTGAAGCCCAATTCTTTGATTTCTCTCACTTACTTTCACAATAAGGCAGTTCTGAGGTTACCTGTATTTCAGTCTCTGCAGATCTGATGCCACTTGAATTGAAGCCTGCCTTTAAAATGACAGAAGCCTATGATTACATGAACAACCCTTAGAAAAACAAGATGAATCTTCAAGGAGCAGAAAGCAAAATTACTGCAAGAAACTGAATTCCCAGAAGTGACGATATGATAGTTTTCTTCATTACATCAAAGAGCTGGAGGTACGGAGTTCGCTCTCAAAATCCCATTCCAGGACTAAAGTCCTTCAGAGGTGAATTATACCCACCTGTTATTAAATGAAAGGCAAACCTGAACTTTGAAGGAAGGCAAAGAGAAATTATTTCATTACAGACGTGGACCAGCATCCATGAATCTCAGTCACAACACGGAGCCGTTGGGGCTGTATCTATGCATTAGTCTCTCTATCTAAATCAGAACCTTTTCCATCTGAGCAGCAAGATTCTGACGGATTGGACCATCTTTTATTAAATCACAGCTGCTGCTCTCAAGTGCACCTTAACAAAACTGCAAAAATATTACAAATATTTAAAGATACCAACAAGTCACCGATTTGATGGACAGTTATTGTAATGATGAGATCTGTGGCATAGTTGGTCTCTCACCACCCGAGTCACATGTAATTTCAGGAATTTATAATGAAATAAAAGATCCTTCTCTGTTTTTATTTGTTGTTCTTCAAATTAATCTCTGTAAAAGAATATACACACTGTGCATTCTCTGTTCAGACAGAGGTGCTTAGCATTTGAGTGACATGCATAGCTTGCAACCAAGATCCTCTGACTGGCATCCCAAATACCAGCCACTGCCTACTTAGCAACCCTGTGCTAGGAGTGATAATGATGTCTATGACTATGCAGGATGCATGCTTACCTGAAGAAACACATTTCTTAACTGGAAAACCAATGTCAACAGCTATTATCTCACACTGAGTTTCCCTGCTTGGCTGGGGCCTGTTAAAAAGCTCTAAGGGACATCAAAAATGTCATTGATTTTTTCCTCTCTTTGGCTCTCAGTCAATTTGAAAGTCAGCATAATTCAATATCTTTCTACTAGTTCCATTAGCAAAGAAAGGAACCCATGCCTCAATCCATGCTGCCTTATTGGAAAAAGTAATTTAATTCTACATCTGAAATTGTGCCAACATCAGCACAAAACCATACACGGTATACATAAAACTTAATTTATACATTCTGTATTTTGTCCAGCCAGAATGAGATGCCAACTGAAATCAATGAGAGTGTCTGAAGTTGTCCTGAAGTCATTTACCTACATTCCTTTTATTCCAGTATTTTATGCCCTACTTGGAGTTTTTGATGATCTCTCCTTTGTAAATCATATTCATGTCACGCCACCTAGAAAAGTTCGTGCTGCAGAAAGCCTTGTTGCAGCAGACACACTTTGCCCTGAAAAGTTGGTGCATATCATTTACTTATCGCTGATTCATCTCCTATTTTTCTCTCTGTTAAAAATAAACTATCACTGATGTTTTCCTTACCTTGAAGAGAAATACCATATAAATTCAACACGTCCACAAACAAAAGCTCACTAAGTATCACCCCATGCAATGCATTTATTTCAAGTCACATTCCCATGCCAAAGCTCTCTGACCGCTGGCCAAGAAAGAAAAATGTATTGAGCTGTGTTGTAGCTTAGTGCTTTATTTCATGCAAATGAAACAAAAGGCTTCATAGCAGAACATACTGCTCGCCTCCTTTATATCTCCAGCGTAGAATGTTATTAAGGCAAATCAATGTAAAACAAGCTCTCAAAAAAAAAAAAAAAAAAAAAAAAAAAAAAAAAAAAAAAAAAAAAAAAAAGAGGGTGAAGGCAATAAATCTACAGAGCCCATTCATTGATACCACCGAGTTATCCCCCACATAACTGTGCCTGTACTGAAATATTTGGCTTCAGGTAAATGAGAAAAATAGAAGCTGCAGGCCAGGATTTTCAAATGACATTTGATCACTTTACTTCTTTCAGCCCCTTGGACAAATATCAAATATAAGCAAAACACACCCCAGAAGATTTACGACCACTGAGTCAGCAGAGAATGTTCTCTTTCTCCCTTCTCTCTCTCGTGAAATGCAGTTCATTGTACAAATGGCTTGGGTGTTTATGCCAGATGTGAGATTAGATAATTAGTCATCTCAGTCCTGGATGTCAACTCTTTTGTGATACAGAATTTATTCCAAATGCACCATTTATAATCAGTTGACTTGCAAAAGCGTTCTCACGTTATACAGTAATACATCTTATGATGTACAGCCAAATATCTGCCACTCCACAGCAACGTACTCTATTTCTGCTGTAGCAACACCCAACCTGAATTTATCCCTTCCAATGGATTAATTTTTTGTCTGTAGAATAGGGATAATGACATTGACCTTCAGAAAGCCATTCCAACTCTAATGGTCAATAGCACCAAGGAGGGGTGGGCATTGTTAATTAACCCTAAATCAGGAAAGAAATGAGAACTGCAATTCATTTGTCACTGATCACTGGAAAATAATGCTGCTTTTTTGTCTACTAATATAAACAAAATCTATACAGAGCATTTAAAAAACACTTTACAGATAAACACATAACCACAAATACATACATATATTATGGACAGGAGCAAACTAAAGATTTAACTGTAACCTCAGTGTTGAAATTACCAACAACGACGCACACAACAAGATACTGAAGGGGGAAATAGTGCTACAAGATCTGTGTGCATGCTCTTGTATACAAACAAACCCTTGCTTACTCTGGAAAGATCACATCCTAATTCCCACTGACACTTATCCTTGGCAGAGTTGTAGGGGATACTAGCAGTAGATTTTAAGTTTTTCTTCTTCAAAAGGACAACCAAAATGTTTTAGCCACTCTGTTTCATGTTGAAGTCCCAAATGCATTCTATTCTACTGAGCTACATAGTTATTTCAGTCATTCTTAATAAATAGCAGTTGCCAGTCGTAGTTAAGCCAACTGATCTGAATTATTTATAGTGTTGAGGAACAGAAAAGGAGATGAAATGCATAAGGGCTTTCAGTTGTTCTTGTCTGAATGACACAATGGCAGCCTTTAGATGTTTTTCCACAGGCTGGTGCTGTAAAATACTCTGCTTCCAATGCTGGTTTAGAAGATTTCCTGAAAATACAACAGCCAAACCTACCACTACCCATCTTCAAAGATCATAATCACAAAGAGCAGGTAAGAAAGATTTCCCCAAATATAATCATACATACATACATACATACATATATATATATTAAGAGAGGAAGTTATATATATATATATAGTTCTATATATAAATGTATATATATGTATAAATATATATATATGTGCATATCAGTTGAACATGACCTGTTTGATCAGATCAAAATCCATGCAATGAGGTACATATCTAATAATCTCCTTTACCTCTATTCCTTCATCTTTCTGCTGCAAAAAGAAGCCCAGCTATCATCTTCATTTCACGACGGCAAATCCGATTTCACATTCAAGAGCGCAGTGTGGAAATCTCAAGCCTCATCTCCCCTCTCTGCCTATGTTTTTAAGAGACCACATCATGAGACACTGCACACATGAAAAACAACAGGAACAGAAATTATCTTGGCTACACTTGACAAATTATGTCAAACATGGCAGCTGAGGTTACGCTCTTTGTGGCTTAAAAATGCATTGAAATGCTCTGCCTTGAGTGACTGATGGGATAGTGTATGTCTGCTGACCTGTGTCTGGGGAACATCCTGCTTCCCCACCATGTATGCACATCACAGAGGACTGCGCCCATGTGAAATCCACTACGCAGGATCAGTAGAGCTGTGCCCACAAATGACAAGGAGAGATTTACACTTGGATACTGCAGAGAGAAGAACTGGGGGAGTAGTTGTAGCACCATAAGCTTAAACCAAACAGTTTTCCCTTTTATAGTTCACCTTCGTTTTCTATATGGATCTATTTATAGCAGGAAATGCTGCAATTTGTGGCATCTCTGAGGAGTAAGAAGAAGGAAAAAAATGAAAATCCAGAGAGGTAAAAAAAAAACAAAAAAACACAACCCTAAACCAATACAAAAAGAACAGAAATCTTTATCTACACAAATACTAAAGAAACAGGGGGAAAAAGTCACTCTCAGCTCGTGTGAGGGTATCAGAAACTGGCTCCATCACATGCTAGGTTGTAGGGATAAGCCACAGTATCCAAGCCATCAGGCTCAAGAGACACAGCCCTCTGTGCTGCCCCCACTCCCCTCCACAGCTGAGCCTCCAATCTTCCTGTTCAAAGACTCATTTAAAAGCTGCGCTGTGATTTCACAGAGACAGCTGCGCTGAGGATACCGTATGACACAGGAGTGACCGTGCTCAGAAGAAGAATATGGCTTTTGCTTTGGGTAAAGCAGGTCCTGAGCCTGCACAGCATAACAGCTCGCCTGCAGCGTACGTCTATATATAGCTCTTTTTGTGCACAAAGGCTGCATGTATCCATCCTGAGCAAGCTGAGGATTTCCAACAAGTCTGCTGTGCTGTAGCCTCTCTCCTGTCCTGAAAGAGGCAGTGAATTATTTAAAACTGGGAAAACATGTTACAAAGTTATTTTCAGCACCACTTCAAGACAAGTCTGTTAGAAGGTCAGGTGAAAATAAGAGCTACCATCTCTAACAGCAATGGCATTACAAAGTAAGTCTTGTAAGAATTAGAGGCATAGTTCTCCTACCTTGGACTGCTCAATACAACTCGTATTCCACCTGTCCATCCATCACAAACTGGATCTGTGCTATTAAGAAAAGGCTGGTTCTTTTGCAAAGTGGTATTTGTGGCATGTTACTTCGTATGAGCCACGTTGCACTGACCCACTCATCTCACCCACTGCAGGGCAATAAAGCTGCCCCCACTCCACGGCAGCTGACAAAAATAACCCAACACTTGGTCTTTCTCTCTGCTTCTCTCAAAGAAGATTGTTGTCTTTTCCATTAAGTTTATTATTAAACCTGTGATCTCTTCAGCAGGCAGACAAGCTCTAAATATAAAAAAGACTCTGTTACATAATACCTCAAGAAAGGCAGCAGCACACAACTGCCTGTAGACAACATGACCCTGTGTAATGGAAAAGTGGGAAGGGGTGAAGGTCTGTGTTACTGTCCTGCTGTCACCAAGTGCCTAGACCTGCATTCATGCTGCATACAGCCAAGCAGAGCAGAACATGGAATCACATAACGTATGTGTAAGACTTGGGTTTTATTTTTACAGCAGATAAACAAATGCAAACAAGCAGTGTTATCTGGAGGTTGGTTCAGGTTCTAGCACAAACTTGCTCAGATCAGAAGACATCTTCCTCAAACAAGAACTTGTCTGAAGCTCCGTGAAGCATGATTGTAAATAATACACTGCTGAGGACTGACTCACCCACAGGGATGAGTGGGCTCAAAGCTTCTTCAAATGGAGCAACGTCACAGAATCAGCAGTTAGGAGAGGTGCTTAGGAGTCACACTGTCAATTGCATGTGCAGGGAGTGATATGCAGAGAGGATATGAAATCAAAATATTAACAAAAAATAAGGGACCTTTGGGGACAAATATATCTATATATCTATAATCTACAGGTAAGTTATCACTTGCACTTTCTACAGACACACAGGTTACATTGGATGAAAAAGAGCAAATCCCTGATTATGGATGGGAACAACACACAGCTTTTTTGAACAAACAGCAAAAAAAAAGGTCCACACTGAAAACAAGAGGGAATCTCTATAGGAACTGGACTTTTCCAAGCTAAAATTTAACCCAGCAATGTGAATGTCCCATGATTGAACATTCCATGATAGGGTTTTCCATGAAATGAAAACAATGAGATTCATGCAGCCCTTGATGTCTCATCCCCCAAACAACATCACCATCCTCTCATCTTTCTTATTAACACTGACTGGAAAGTAAACACTCAGCACCTGTAACTGAAACACAGGCATACAAATCTGTGTCGATGTGTTTTTAAACGCGATCAGTCAGCACAGATTCTGTGGGACAAGAAGGGAAATTATTAAAGCAGACAGAAGATCAGGACACACAAAAGCACGTAGTGAGCTTGGAAATGACACCATTAAGACACTGTGCCAAGTAGTATTTTGAAAATGAAGAAATTTGATCAATTCTGCTCCCCAAACACACAGCAGCACCAACCCCACCAATGCCAGCAGCCTTTGTGAGACAAAGAAACGTAAAGAGGGCTCCAAAAAGCAGAAGATTGGGACTAAGGATAACAGTAGATTAGAATAGCAATTACATAACCATGAAATGCCAAGTCAGGAGGAAGTAATCACATGCAGATGAAATCCAAGTGCGGTTTCTTTGTTGGAACAGAGAATTCTGCGACACTGTAGACAGGCCATGAAAAGAGCCAGGACTGTGAGAATTTCTCATTGCCAACAGAGCACCAAATGCATTTAAAAACCCCAAACTGGTATTTTAATCCCTACTGAAAAATAGCAATGAATTTTGTTGGGTGTAGTTGTAAGAGACTGCTAATAACACACAACTGGATCTATCAGAAGTACAGTCAGGCAGTACAAAGACTGCCCTGAGGGCAGCTTTCAAACAAACATACAGGTGGTGCACCTGCACCAGTGAGCTTCTACTGATGCAGAGTCAGCGTAAGAGATATGACAGTGACCAACTGCAATTGGTTAGACTGGAAATAATACACCAAGAAAAGAAAGATTAGGAACACCAGCTGAGCTCCGAGATAACGCAGGAGAAGTAACTGTTAAAGCAAGATTTAAGTTATAATAACACAGCAGTAGTAAATTGGAAGATGTAACAAGATAGGAGACTAAGCACTGCTCCCAGTTCTGCATCTGACAAATGACACTTCTTCCAGCAAATCATTTAATCTCCACACATCCATCTATCTGGGTGTCAAATAGGTTTATTGCCTTCAAGCTTTGGAGGAACACCATGAAATTTAATTCATTAATACCTGGAAACTGTGTTTTAATCCTTGGCTAGAAGGTGATGGGAAAGGACACCATATTACCACACTACTAATATACTGCCTCATAAACCAACTGCACGCGGTAAGCACTGCATAATTCCTGTTTGTGTATCACATATGGAGCTGTACAAAACGAGTTATTTTTATACAGCCAAATACACACATGACTGTGGGAGATTTTAGCACACAAATACTATCAACACCTCACGAGCACGCGCAGCTGTGACAGTAAAAAGGTGGCAATTAGGATCCTTGGTGTGCAGCAGTGGCAGGCAGCAAAGAGGGACAGTCTTTGCAGTGAGACAGAGAACCTCCTTTGTTTCATTATAGTGAACTCTTCATCTCTCTCTCATGCTCTCCTGCTTCAATTTCCAGGCCTCACAATGCCTCAGGACTTTTCTTTGTCTCAGGTTATGTTGTAGGATGAGTGCACTGTGGGATGGAGTGCTATGCAGCTGCTCCAGACCTATAAGGAAAGTGTATGAAGAAACCTGCTTTGTCCACATAGTCACAAATACTCTAAAATCTTACCCTAAGAAGTACTAGAAAAGCAGATAGAAAAACTACAAGGGAGTCACGTGGGCCCAAATGTTTCCTGAAGTTACTGAGAATGACAGGAAAGAAGCCTGGATCTGATGCTCAGAGCTTCCAGAAATCTTAATGAAGCACCTGCTGTAATTAAGCTCAGTTCTTCCTTTCAGTATGAGCAAAAAGAAAAACCTTCAGCACCTTCACAAGTGTAAAATATTGCAGACTGTCCTGCCTTTAGAAAAAAGGGCATATTCAGTCCTACATTGCCTTTAATGGTTAGACATACAGCCATTACCTTGGCTTTTCTATTTGAAAACATAAATACTAAGTTAAATTAGAGTAGTAAACCAAAGGTGAAGGAATGCAAAAGCAATGTGAGCTCCTCAGAGATCAGGGAAATTAAATAAGTATTTCAGGGCTCTGTTATAAAGCAATAATGCTCTGTGACAAAACCCTTGTACCAAAACTCTGCATTTTCTAATATTCAATCTGTTCTTTCTGATCAGAGCTGGTTACATAATCATCAGCCATGCCATGTTTTTGCTGAAATCGTTCATTTAAATTATAGATTTTTATTAGTACCAAAGACAGGTAGAAAATCAACTCATTCCCACATAAAATACAGAAAGGCTGGAGCCTCAGCACTGATACGCTTTCATAAGGGCTAGATGGTGGGAATAGAAAATGCTTGTGGCAATAAAAGAGATAAATAAGCTCAAGTAACCACAAAACAAAGAAAGGGAAAACAGTGCCCGCAAGAATGCAAATTGGACCAGCTCTGCTGCTAAAAGCCAGGACGGAATGTGCTCTTCTACCCACAAGGACAGCCTGTGGCAGGAAGTCTGAACAATCCAATAAGGAAAACTGCCTGAGTCCCCTGTTTATAGCTTTATATTAATTCCTGATATTTAGCATGGCTTGTCAAGGGCAATGCAGTACCTCACAATTCTTCCGGAGTCTCTTCTGCCTTTTAGCTATGAGTCACCATTATAACAGGAAAAATGAGCCTAGTTTAGTAAACACAGAAGAGTTTTTTTTATTATTATTATTATTAATTTTTTTTTTTAGAGTTTCTGATCCGGGGAGGGGGGGAAAGTTTAATAAATATTTTCAAGTAACTGACTCATTTCTCTCATCTTCCTCTTATTATATAAACTATGAAAAATTAATTAATCTCCAGTGGGCGGTGTGACAAACACTCCTAGTCCTGGACAGAAGGAAAAGCAGTTTCTACATTTGATGGAGGACTTTGGATCTCAGCTACACTCCCTCCTCCTAAGGAATACTCCTTCAGTATATGTCCTCCTGCAAAATATATTGCCCCAACCTTCCTAGCAAATGGCGAGAAGGAAAACAGACAAACTGCAAACAAATATTTGCATTTACAGTAACTTCTTAAGTACAGATCTAGTCTTGGTACAAAGAAAATGTCTGTGTTGACAGCAAAATGCATTTAGGCTGGAAAAGGATGAGAGTATATCTGCTTTTTTTTAGTCCATATGCTGAATTTACTGTGATCCCAAGTGAAAACAATAGCGAGCCTTACTGATTTTAACACCTCAGTGATCAAAGTTTCCTCTCGTGTTCAGCAGTGATTACAGAAGGTCCGCAAGGAAAGAAAACAGCAGTGTATGGTAAGACAAGTCTGAAAACTCTTCGGGGTAGAGAGTTCCCATGCCTTACCACGAGAAGAAAACCAGTTTTTTGAATAGAATGATAGAGATCAGTTTGCATACCTGCTACTATAAGAATTAAATTCATCTTTCTTATGATGTGAATGTCCCAGGTGTTTCCTATAAATGCAGTTGCTGTGCTATACTGAAAAGAAACACAAAGTGCTCAGGAACCAGAGGAAACCAGGGGAACAAAAGCGCTGGCTGTACTACGGGATGTTCCCATAATCCTTCAACATTTAAGTACTGGAAATGAAGGGCATGCAGGAGTATCCTATTTTTAAGAGTCTAAGGCAGCAGATCTCTCACAACAGATTGTTTCATGATGAATCCCTCAGTAAGTGGGAGACATTTACATTTACATACATTCAAGACCAAAACCTGCTGTTAGACTGAACCGGGACTGAGCCTTTCAGCCAGACCTGCCTGGAGGTGGGCAAGGCTTCCTCTGGAAGTGCCCTCAGTCTCAGGTCAAACACTGAATTTAACTTCAGAATACATTATTAAAGCTATTCTACAGACATCATTTTACTGCCATAGGCACATTATTCACTATTGTTCATACATAATGTTATCTCAATGTTATTATTTTATCTTGATGTAATCAAATAAACATGAAGTCCATTCCATCCTTCCTTGCACATAACTTTGAGATCTGACTCCATGCCGCTTCTGACCACCACATTTTTTACCCCCCCCCCCCCCCCCCTTTTACACACATCACTAAAACGCGAACTTAATTTGAGAAAAACTGCACGAAGTTTTAAAATAAGAGGATAATTTTTAGAAAGTATTAAAAAAGATCAGAAAATGAGGGATTTAGAGGCAGTGACAAAAAGCAGCAGATGGCCAAGGAGAGCACACACGCCTCAGTTCACTCCTGGGCCTCTGGTACCACTCATAAAGCAGTGACGCCAGCAGAGCCCACCCCCCAGCCAGTGCTCAGCTCACTTGTTTTCCTGTCTGTGCTGAAGTTACCACCAAAAGAACTCTCAAGCTGCAGCCACTCTGGATATACATGCATGCATCCTGTAATGCCCATTGGGTTCAAGGAGCAATGTCTGTTTTCTGGTTGGTTTTTTTTTCTTTCCTCCAGTCAGATAATGGCCAAGCTACTTCAGCAGCAAGACCTTGGCTTAAGAACAGCAAATGGCAGAGGGACAATAAAAGGAAAGCAATGAGAACAACCAAAAGTTTAGAATATATCACCCATGACAAGGCATGTGAAAACTCACTTGCAAAACAATGAGGCAGATACAGACTTTATATAACCTGTGTTAGTGAGAAAGGGGCAAGTACTATTGAAATAAATAAATAAGAACAGCAGGAGCTCCAGAATAGGTGTCGAGGAAAACCTCCCATCTGTAATAAGAGCACCGAGAAGTGTATATCCCACATAAGGAGGTTGTGGGATCTCCACTGCCAGAAATTCAGAAGAGGTCAGAAAAGTACCTCTCAGGACACGGATTAGATTTAGCTTGTTCTACCTTGAGGTAGAAATGTGGATAAGTGACCTCCTGAGCTTCTTTTCAGCCCTATTTTCTACGGTTTTGCTATTCTATTAAAAACATGTGAAATTTCCCTTAGCTCTTTTCCTTAGAAGGAAAGAGGGTAATTCAAGAGACAGGTTATCTCCAGAGCATAGCCCTTATTAATTAACCTCATAACGTAACCTGCAGTAACATTGTGCAATGTTGTATGCCCCTTCCAGCATCTGTCCTACATAAGAGTGTCTTCCGGATACAGAATTCAGAGCTTGATCACAAAGATATCGGTGTGTCCTAACTCTCTCTGAAATCAATGGGTATTTAAGCAACTAATTAAGAATTATAATCAGCCCCTTAGTCCAAAGCAGCAGAAAAACATGCCTTTAGAATCAGTCTAAGTGATTCCTATTGCTTTATCTTCCAAAACGGGCACCAAATAATAGACTGGCTTCTTGGGAAAAATGCACCTATTTCTCAGGTGCAGAGCCTCCCTGTCTGAGACTTTCACTTAACACTCAAAGAAAGAGAAGACAACTCTCTCTCTATCAAAGCAAATTCTACCAGGCATTAACACTGGTGATACAGCCAGTCTTCAGCTGGGGTTCCTCATATATGGCTGTAGAAAGACATGAGACTGTGAAGAATCAACCCTAGAAGCAACACTTCTCTATCTGTAGAAAAACAACACAACACCATGACTCTGTAATAAGAACTTATTCCCCCCCATGTAGACAGATGTTAGATACATCATAGGGGCAGCCTTTTGCTTGAATAATATTCTTTTGTCTATAGACTGCTCTCATCCCAGCTGGTAATAATCAGAACTGAGAGACTTAATTACTGTACCTTTCAATAAGGCTTTAATTTTATTTTTGTTCTTCCTACTGCAAATGCCCATGAATCAGAGGGTCACTCGAAGCAGTGAATTCAATTTAATTATACTCACAGGCATTTTTATCCTTAAACAGGTCAACTTATTAAAAAAAAAAAGTCTCGATTATGAATAATGGGAAGTCTGGCAGACAATTCAGAGCTCCACTCTGAAAGCTCTCGCATCCATTTGTTCAGTATTGGGCAAGGTCCCTCTGATAGACTATGATGGTATTAACTGAAACTATATTTAATTGTAAGTGATTTTAATGCTGACTTACTGGCTGCCGCTTTCATGGGAATATTTATCAATATGTTTAAACTGGACTGTTGTTTGCTAATAAAAGCAGGGAATGCATGACTGAGAATAAGATGGTCTGTTCCTGAACTGAACCTGGTTACAGAATAAAATCATTTTCTATGTAATTGGGACACTTTTTAAAATAGGATTCTTTTTAGACAGGATACCATTTTATCACATGCCTGGCACGATGGCTTTAATGGACAATCCTGATACGAACCAGATCTTAAACACTGATGGAAATCTCATGAGTCAGCCATGGCTTCCTGTGCTTACTCAGGATTTGTGTACGCTTTAAGAAACAGAAAACGTTAAGTAGGTTGGGACTTCAAGGTCTGAGAAGTTCTGAGAGATAACACCATGCTTTGCTCTCCTCAGGTTTTGACCCTTGTTGCAAACATAACATCTAAAGAACTGTTTGGTATGTAACTATTCGCTCCGTTTATCATCTCAGTTACAGCAATTGCAGATTTCAGAGGAATTCATTTGTCTCTTTTTTTTTTTTTTTTTTCCCCCACTTTTTTCCCCCTCCCACCAAATTCTTGAGGTATCTTCATAGATAAGGACACAGAAAAGAAATTACACTGCAGGAATGAAACAGAGCACTTCCCATTTCTTACACTACCTCTTCACCCTCCTTGCACGCTGCTTTCTACCTGTGCTCTCCTCCAGCTACTGCTCAGCTCCTTCCACAGCCCCATGCAAGTAACCAGAATCCCCATTGTGCCTCCTCTGTTACTCAGTGCTGCTGAGGACAGCATTCCAGGCACTACCATGCTACTGAAAGAGCATGCCAAGCAGGGAACTTTGGAGGCACAGCACAAAGGCTGAGCAGGATGAAGTAGCAGCAAAAGCAAAGCACGAAGCAACTAATGGTGGTAACAGAAGCGTGGTGGTGACTGGAAATGAAGGGCTTACTTAACACACAGACCTCAGTGGCAACGCTTTTACTTTAGTCCCCTATGAATGTACAGAAATAAACCAAGACAGATCAGGAGGCTCAGTGTCTGGATGGTCATTTCTTATATTCCAGTAGAATTTCAAATAATAGTTACTATGCACAGCAGAAAATGTTTCCTGACCCAAAGAGCATAGAGTTTGAACACTTACACTGACAGTCAAATGGGGAAAAAAGAAGGGCAAGAAGTATTAATAGCAGGAAAAGGATAACGATTTGCCACTCAGGCAAGTTCCACAGGTAGGTATATGGGATTTTAATTTAAATGTTTTTTATATTATTAGTAAATTGGCACAGATAAAGCACAGATGGAAATGGAAGCCAATAATGGGAGACACTTTACAAATGCAGTGGCCTAAAACATACAAGAACAATGATAACAATAAGTATTCAGAATGATAAGAATTTCTACTGAAATTGTGCCTTGTTGTCATATGTCAGTGCTCTGAACTTAGGGAAGGGAACCACAGGGCAGTGCACCAGATGCAAACCATGCTTGGTGCAGAAGCTGATGAAGAACAGAGGCTCACTGCTTTGCTACAGAAATCCATTAATCACGGAGCAGTATTTATATATTCAAGCCAAAAAAACTAGTCGTTAAAAGCAAAGTATCTGAATAAATTCCTCAACACATCTCTGAACCTCCAGCCACAATGCATTGTTTCTTTTAAGAGTGTGATTGTGCAACTCCCTGTGCGTGCATAATGCCACAGATGTCCCACATCAAGAGATGCTCAGAAGGCCACGCAGGTAATGGGAAGCATATTTCAGGCTGACCACACATGAACAGAAGTTTGCTCATGTTTTAGATCATGCAAAAATAGCAGCTATCACCTGCAAGTTGAAATTACACAATATACCGCATCATTTCTTTCCATGTAATCTGTAAGCAAAAAAAAAAAAAGCTGATTATTTGGCATGCTTTTCAAACTAAAAGTTGGGAAAAAACCCACACCATATAAAAAACACACCACATCTAATCTTAAAGTTCTACTGAATCTCAGTTGCTATAACAACATCTGAAAACCTTTTATAGTTGAGGACATCTGCAGTTATTTTTACATGCAACAGCTGGATTTGTCTGTCTGAATTTCACTCGTAAGAAAAAGGTGTTTTGTTTTCTTCTTCTGAATAGGCTTTTAATATAATGATAAATGTCAGAGTCCAGCAGGTTCGGGAGCTGAATAATCTCTGGTAAAAAAGAAAACATGCAGAAAACTGCAAAATGAGCAACAATTTGGCTAGGAGCAATGAGAGTCTCACACTCTCCCCATACAAACACACCTCCTCCTCTCCAGTTTGGCAATGGAACAACAAGGGCACAACAAGCCTTCATAACTGAGATCTTTGATCTCAGAGATACCACCTTCACATTCTAAATTTGTCTAAAGTTTAGCAATACAGGAGAGCACCAAGAAGCTGATGTGTGATTTTCTGTAGAACAAAGCATGACAGCTTGAGACAACCAGCATTTGGCTGTGCCAGCCAAACAAATGGAAACCATTCTCAGCTTTCTCTACAAAACTTTCCCATCCAATTAAAAATGGCAAATAAAAAGTGCATTGAGCTTTCAGAATTCCCCAAAAGAATTGTTTCAAGATATTCGGTGCTCAAAATGATCAGGAAATGTAGGCAGCAGTTTGCAGTAAGGGATCCTCCTCCTGTGCACCTCACACATCCCTCAGCCCTTGCTTCTGAGTGCTACCCGGTCAGCCAGGTGAAGGATACAGACCCAAAGCAATCCTATATCATTTTGAAAAACACTGTATTAAAACCTGGAGAAGTTATGAAAGAAGAGCCCTGAGAATTACTTCTACATAAGAGTTGAGAAGATCAATATTTGAGAACACAATACAGCAGCAAACTTGTATTTAGGATTCACATCTCAACAGGCTTCAGGAAAGTCTCCTCTACAAAGTTTGATGCTCCATACATGCTACAGCTCAACAGATTTCATAGCAACAGGAAATAGGGAATTCTGGGTCAGTATATTTGCTAACAACCAAGTGCCTCTGTGGAGCACCATGCCTCCTCACAGGGGAGGTGTGAAACTCACAGCAACAGAAGCTGATATACTTCATCCCCTTGCAGAATCGGGCCCCCAGATCACAGATACCTCTACGGCTGGAAACAGACATTAGGAGCTCTGGTCTTAATCATACATAAAATGGAGATCAGACAGCTATGCAATGCAAAGATTGACATCTGAGTTTGAAAACTTCATTTTAAAACTTTCTATGTAGCAACGTATTTGTTACTTTCACACCATAATTTGGAATATCCTATTTATTACAGCAAATTGCTAAAGTGAACAGTTCATTGCCTATGAAGATTGAGAAGGAATGATTATATCCTAGTGCTTATTATAAACCATTGCTCCCATAGCCAGCAGGGCTTTGAGCAGCCTGGTGAGACCACAGCCCTGCCCTCCTCCAGCAGAGGTAACCTCCAGCAGTGCAAAGTCTTTCTGAGCACGAGGAGTCACAAAGCACCGTGTGCATTCCTGAAAAATCCTATCCCACTGCTTCCAAAAAGACCTGTTACTTTGGAACAGAAATCACAAATAAGAGATTCCACTGCGATGTTGGAAATAGGCAACGCGTACATTGTACAGCGGCAATAAGTGCAAGTACTTTTGTTGTACACAGATCTCAAGAATATTTGCTATACTTTCTCAGTCACAAAAGGGGAGGGCATGACATTCTGTGAACAGGGTCCTCCTGAATCTATTTTCTCCCTGCTCTGATTTTAGCTGTAAATACGCAATTACTGTAAATGCATCCAACGCCTACACTGCTTCTAAAACAGCACTGAATTGTTCATATTGCATCTGCTGATCAATAATTACTAATGTCATGCAGAGACAGGTAAATTGCCGGTGCTTTAGCCTGGGACATTTCACATTCACACAGACGCCTACAGCTTAAGGCAACAGTTAGCAATAAAAAAGGCAAAACCAGTCTTAGGGTTTTCTTTTTTTTTTGTTAATAATTTGCTTCCAGCTGATTGCCCAGCACAGTCAAATTCCCTGCGATATGCTGGAGAAGCTTACTGGATATAACTTGGTCGCCTGGAGTATTTACAGCCCAGGGGTGGACAATAGTTTTGTTCACACTTTCTAAGCTTAGTTTATTGGAAAGCTTCCTGAAGAGAGAAGCGTTCAATTACCCGGTAAATATCAAAGAACATTCTTGGTGTTGCTCTTCTCTCGGAGAAGAATTCCATGCTTTGAAGGGCAATCTTTTGTGCAGACCTTCTGAAATCTGTATTTAAGCTGTATGCCGGAGAATTGGACGCGGTACTGATCTTAAGAACAAATTCCACGCTGTTTAATATACAAAGCATGAAGAATCGCAGAAAGCACAGACCAAATGGCCCAAGGCAACAGTTTCTCCACAACTCTCTAGAACAAAACAGAAGAGAGCGGAAAACTGAAAATTGAAACCCAATGTCTGGAAATTGTACTGAGATGCCAGCCTGGAAGCCCTGGTAGCTAAACAGCTCTCTGACCTCTGCAATAGCAGTGAGCATACCCAGATGCTGTGCAGTTATTAGGTAAGGAAGTAAAGAGAAAAAGCCCACAACAGAACAGCCTCAAAACACAGTCAACACATAACAGAATGCTTCTGCTTTAGGGTCATGATCCATGTGCAGGCTAATCAGAAGGGCCACTGATCAACTTGGAGATTGCAGCACGCTGTATCCATCTTAGTGATACAAGGCCAATGTGTAAAGTATGCAGAACTTGGAGGTGTGACACATTGGACAACCTACTTGTACAGAACAGAAGGCAACATATTTGTTAGGATAAGGCAATAAAACAAGTAGTTCAAGCAACTTAAAGAATATGAGAGTGACCTTGTGTTAATCAGGTTAGCATACCCAAGGGAGTGGGAGGGAAATCTCCTTACTTAATAAGATAAGTCTTGATTTTAGAGATAATAGGGACATAATTACAAGTTGGTGAGGATGATGTGACCTCCAACCCATCTTTTTAATCCTCATATAGAGATACTTAATGAAGCTAGTGAGAGTGGAAAATAAAATGGGGTAAGGAATAATGATCAGTGCTAAAGTCCAATGGAGAAGCTTTCAATAACCACTACACCAAAGGGAAACATTTTCCTACCAGATGAAATAAGATCTGCATCCAGGGAAATCTTGTGATGCATTTTATTAAGAAAAACATTGTAATATACAGCCTGTGGGCTTACAGCTCGGGCACAAAAAACGAGGAGGAAGTGGACAGCAAAAGGACAGGCCTATGTAGGTAACTTCAGTAACTTTATGAGGAAGATTTCAAAAATAAAAAGGAAGAACTATGCAAAAGCATCAGGAAAAATATTACTGTGTCAACACAGCCTTCCCAACTGGTTTTCTGACCAGTAGGTGGATGCCTTACCCAATATTAAAGGTATGGTATAAGACCTTATGCAGTAGAAGATAAACAGACACCATGTTCAAATCGGTATTAAAAAAACAACTCAGAAGTAAATATCATTAGCTATTCTGCTTTTCATATGTTGTTTGATATCAAAAGTCAGGGCACTGCAATGGCACTGTACTGCTTGATACCACAGAACTATGTACCACAGTTTTTCAGCACCAGCATCCCAATTAGGTAAGTGACACTGATCTCTTATGAGCTGAAAACCAAAAAAGTCACCTTTCGTACACAGAATCAGTTCTTAATGATCAAAGTAAAATCGTATTTAACACTCAATCTCGTTCATATTGTTTTCCAGGTGATTTGGTAAATATCTAAAACCAAAGTTTAGAACCTGCTATACTTCGATGTGATCCCGCGCTGTTTGCAGTTACTGTATGATTCATAAGACCAGATGAAAGCTGCTATAAAAATTTAATAGTTCTGAAATCTGAGGCTTAAATACATTTCAAAGAAAAATAGCAACAGAATGGCTTAAAGAAAAAAAAGAAAGCCCAACAATGAAAAGCCATGAAATTTCCCTGCATTTTATCCTTCGTGTCACTAATGGTCTCCCTAGAGATACAGACAGACACGCACACAAAATTAAATTAATGCTTTCAAACTGACAACTGCACCTAAAAATAATAAAATGAAACGCTTTTAATCAGAAAGCACAGCCAAAAGGTGCATTCACTGGAGTTTGCCACTGATAGCAGAGGTCAGGTCAATCTGCCCGTTAGGAATATGACAGTGCATGGAGGGTGTTCTGAAGCCTGCCACTTACTTTTCCAAGCCACAACCTCCTGCCAGAGCTCAGGGAGGCACTGGCAGCTCTTTGCAGCGCTCTCTGGCTGAAGGCTGAGTTGCCATGGTTTACATCTACAGCATGAGAAGGAAAAACTGTGGAAAATGTGAAGATCATAGGCATGTTCCCTGGAAAAAAGGCAGATCTGATGACAGCACTCAGAAGCAATCCTGACCTATGAATACCTTACTAATGCTCTATAAGGAGAGAAAAGAGAACCATTTTTCCCCGCTGTCGCTTCCAATTTGTACCCATTTTGATATCAATCCAAAGAAGAGCAAAGAGAGGGGAAACAAAACAAGTACTTTGCTGAAAAATACTAAGTTACTAAAGAAAGAGTTTTCCTGTTGTTATGGAAACACAGAAAGTAAAGAGAAGTGAATAAAGAAGCAATTTAGGCTGCAAATATAAGCATGCTCTTGCTTCCCAAAAAAGTCCTTCCAAATGATTTTGCTGCTGCTATGGAACTCAGCAACTGAAAACTGCAAATCTTCCCCGCAGAAATGCAGATAAAAATATGAAATCCACAGCAGCATAATAAACAGGACAAACAACAATAAAAAACAGGGAGAGTCACTGTTACGCTGTAATGTGATGGAAAGAACAGCAACAATAGTGGGGTGGCAAAGTCTTTGGCTGCAGCAAAGGAAGAAAAGCCCAACAGCAGCAGCTGTGGACATAGAAACAAAGGTAAAAAGAAACTGCTTCCCTCTGGGAGGCCTCAGGTACGCAGGGATCTCCAGCAAGATGCCCTCAACCCCATTGCCAGACCTTAAATGAGGTTCTGGAAGGGATGGATCCTGGCTTTACCCCTTCTGGTCACTCAGGTGGACTGCATGCACCTGAGCTCCCCTGGGTTGGCCATGCCAACAAGGTGCTCCATCACTGCTTCAAACCATGACAGCATTGCCACTACCATCATCAAACTGGTTTTACTTACACACACACACTTGACTGCTGAGATGCAATAACTTTGGATGCTTGTTTTAAGTAATGAGCTGGTAAATTAAAAATTATATATATATAAAAAAACATAACTCTGCATTTATCTGGATAAAAAATGCTTATTTTTTCCTCCCTCACATTTGTTGTTGCATTTCATGCACATTGAGCAGGTAGCCAAGGAAATAATTCCCTTCTCTGAATATAAAACACTTATAAAAAAGTGGCTAGATTGCTTTATATGAAGCTACTCTGACTGTCTAGAATAGAATGTGAAAACTGACACCATCTATCAGCCCACAGCCCTTTTCACGTTAAAAAAAAGTAAATATTTTCTGACACAGTCCTAATTTATATCAACAAATAACCTTAAATAATTTTACATGCACAGCTGACAGCCGAATTGAATTGCAACTTCTAATTCTGTCCTTAAGTAATGCTTAATGAGATGGGACAAATGAGTCGAGCTAGCAGTGTGTTCTTATGTACCTGTATCATCTACAGTGGCCAGGTATGCCAGAACTTCTCAATGACAGCAAGAAAAGCATTCATGATGGATTCTTTATTGAAGAGTGGGGGAAAATGGCACTCTCTGCTACAGGCAAGCAGCAAATGCAAGTGCCTTTGGGTCTCACTAAAGCACCTTTCTGCAGTGCCAGGAAAAAGGAAACAGATTTTTCACTTGAAGCAATGATCACATGTTTATATAAATTCAGAATTAGAAGCTGCAGTTCTGGCCTTTCATTGTTCCTAAATATTTGCAAGATTGACTGCAAGTACATCCCCAATTATTTCAGTATATATATTCAGGCTGCACCTATGGAACAATTCTACTGCTGATGGAATGGGCAAGAATGCAGCTTCACATCCACCAAATGCTTTTGTAAATACACTCATCTTTGAAAATAGCTTCTCCTCTGCACAAAAGTAATATTTAAGAAATAGAATACAGACATACACAAATAAAACCAAAGGCAACAGAGCACGGATTTCATACTATAGACCCAGTGACCTCTAAATTAATGCTAGAAAGAAAACCACTTTTAGTGCAGTCATCTATCAGTCAAGCAACTCCATAGCTTTTTACTCCCTGCAGGGCATGGTCTGTTCATCCTCACTTCTGTCATTTTAAACTACAGAAGGGAACAAATTAAGCATTTAAGACCACTGCTACCCTTTTATTCTCTCTTTGACAATTTCTTCCCCTTCCAAACAAGATTTTACCGCATTTGGTGAGGATGCTCAGAGATGGCTTCTCTGTATTTTTCCCATACTCGCAAGCAACACACTCATAGAACCAAGTACCCGTATATCAATGAACACAGAAGAGCCACAATAAAATACTGTGACATCTCTATTTGACCCACCATATTTTAAGAACGAGTTTAAAATTCTAACGTGCAGTGAAAGTCCCTGTACCAAATCCTGCTGCTGAGGAGCTTTGCTGCTGGTTCTAAGCCAGAAGGGTGGCTGCAGCAAAGAACCCCGAGGGAAACAGCCTCGGGACACTGTCTGATCCTTTGGGCTGAGGGTGAGAAAGACTTAAACACCATCACGATGCCCCCCCGCTGATTTCCTGTCTCTACTGAGCTTTTATCTTCGGTGCACAAAAATCACTCACAATCTCTGCCATTAGAGACGCAATATACTGATTTCTGCCTAATTAAGGATGAAGGAGAGAAAGAACATTTGATTGTTGTTTACCTTTCAACATCTGTTGGCCTCTTTCAAATACAGTGATTTGGAAAAAAAAAAGAGAAGAAACCTCACTAATTGCTCTTAGTGCTGTGTGAAGAGTTCAGGCTTTCTGTTGCTGGGCTTTTGTAGGGATGTGCTATGTTTCGGATGTAGTGTGTGTTGCTATGGTAATTATTATTTTACTGAATGATATACATTCAAAACTGATTTCATATTGTCAGGCGGCAATTAAACAGATTAGACTGTGTACACTCACAAATCTGAAATATTTCCAAATTTGTTTTAAGTTTTACAGCATGTGAAAAGCGCTGGTCTGACAGTCCTGAAAAACACAATACTAATCTAAAGGGCAGCTCCAGCTGTACAGGTTTCCTCTTACCTCCACAGCACTTTACTCACAACCCAGTGCAGAGATGCAGCAAGACATTTTGGTGCCTCCAGTCAGCCACTCTCTCAGGCTCCTCGCAGATACAGCAGTCTTCTGCTGATCCTTCTGCTGTAGACTTGAAATCTCTCTTTCCAGATGGCTGTAGCTGCCACAGTAACTATCAGAGATCAAACACTTTGGCTTCTGCTTTCCATTCTATTACAGTACCAGGCAGTTTTTTACCTCTCAATTGCTAACCACTGAGGAAATCTATTTAGTGAAGATAAATCACATTCCTCATCCTGCAGACCCTTCTGCCACCAGGCAACTCACATGGATGGAAAAACACCCCGAAAACATGTAAACATCATCAGCTGCTGCCATGTCCTGCTCTGATATCAGCACATCTGTGCAGTAGAACCAGAGCATGAAGAGTCTATTCTTACTCACAAACATATCATCCATCACTTGTACCTAGACCCAACATGTACTTCATGCTGATAGCAGTACTGCCCAGATTTACCTTGCAGTTACAGAAGTTAGGTAAGAAGGAAGCGGTTGAGGTAAAGGAATGGGTAACAGTATGATTTAATTCTTTAAGTATCTCAGAGCAGAAGAAAAAATATTCCTATGATACCAAAAAGATGCTAAAAATTGTGTAACTGAGAACATGAAACCCTTTGGATTTTTGCCATGCCTTAGCTTGGCAAAGGGAGAAATTTTCACAGCAGGAATAGGAAATCAGGATAACCCAGGCTGGTGCTGAGGCTTTGGTATATCAGTCAGTTGTGGAATTACATTTCTTCCCATGCTAAGACTCAAGAAAAAAACCTCAATATATGTGAGGAGTATGAATAGTCAGGGAGATGAATGATAAGTTTGAAAACTGAGGGATGAAAAACCACTAGAAAAAAAATGCATAGAATTTTAAGAAGGGAAAGTAGCCTTGGACCCTCTGAAGAAAGTGCAATTATCTCAAAAGGGTGAAATTCAGCATCTGCCTCATTGTTGGCCCATAACAGGTTACATGCAATTATCCATACAAAAATAGGCTAAATCTTTAGCTTAATTAGGATGACACTTGACAGACACAGAGCAGTAAGGGAAATCATGTTATTTTAATTATCTGTATGTTTCTTGTTCATTCTCTCTGTCAAGTAAATAAATTTTCACAGGTTGGCATATTACAGTGTGTGGAGCAAGTCAGTTTAGAGATCAGAAAAGAGCATTAGAAGGAGGATGGAAACAGTAATCTTAGAGAAAGGGATGACAGACCAGAGGAAAACAGAGCATCATTCAAGGGCAGAGGAAATGCAATTGGCACAGAGGGTCTGAAAGGTGAACAGAGGGGCCACTGCACAAGGCAACATCAGACTGCAGGAGTGGGAGGGACAGGCTATGAACAGAGAGGGAAAACATGACTAAATGACTAAGATAAGGAAGAGCCCTGAAAATTACGATAAAAGTAGTTTTGATTTGGAAAAGAGAGCATAATTTACCCAAAGGAGGTCATGTCATGGCAACATGACTGGAACAATTGTATAGCATTTGCCGTTTCTCTACGTGATAAGGAATCAGCATCATCTAGTCATTTCACTGGCAGCATTTCAGACCGTTCACAAAGGATTTGGCATTCGCTCAGGGAAGTCCTGACTTATCTCTTTGTCCCAGCTCCAGTCCTGTGAACAGTGGGGGTTTTGTATGACATCAGCATACCAGCAAAATACCTCATTTCTTCACGGCTGTAATCACTACCTAAAATCACTAAAGCAGGAATGGTTTTTTGATGCCTTTGGATCGAGCTGTCACATTAACAAACTATAATTTGCTGAGCAGCCCTGACATATGGCCAGAATAATTGGGTTTGTTTTCTCATATGTGATCATTTTTCAAAGAAAATGTACCATGTGAGAGAGACACAGGGAAAAAAAAAAAGGATGTAAAATTAACAAACATGCAGTTCCAAAGGAACCTATCAGACAACTTCAATTGTAATAGTGATTGAACTGCTTGCTGGGGATCACATTCAGGATAATGATGACTAAAAGAAACTGTTGATTCCTTCTTGCATCTCTCAGAAAAAAAAATATTTTGGTCTGTAGAGAACAGGAAAATACAAACAACTGTGTTCAGATCAACCAGACACACAGCTGCCAAAAGAGCTTGAAAATGGAATCTTCGCTGTCATTTCTACAACTGGGGAAAGCAAACCAACAAACACCAATAGCCAGCTAAGGGCAGGAGTCCACAATACGGGTTTAGTAAAGCTCACAATCCTCAGCTTTACTAAAGGGCTGCAGCACGAAAACTCAGCACTGAACAGCCAGGTTGTTCTTTTAGAGAGCCCTAGCTGAGGTATAAGTGAAATGGCAGGCATAACCACGGCCTGAGCTTTCTCTTTTAAAATGGTTCCAACATCATCCTTCAGTCTTTGCCAGGTTAACCTGCCATCAGCACATGTAAGACTGAATTAAGCTATTTTAGGAGCCAACTGGAAAGGAGATTCGGCTTTTTTAGAATTGAATTGTTTCCTATGGTTTAAGACTGTTTCCATGGAGAGACCAGAGCTCAGAAACATCTTTAGGCCAAGCGCTTCGCTGCGGGCTTATCTGAATGAACCCACCGCAGCAGGAAGGATAATTGAGGCCGGTTGTTTAAAATTCATGGGCGTTCTCCTATACTTAACAGAGGAGCAATTTATTTTCACTATTTTGATCTGTTTAGCATTTGAAAGTTAATCAGCGCTATATATACCTACTCTTAAATGACATATGTTAATACAATATTTCTTCGGCATAGAATAATGTTAGATGCAGCAATGTCATGATATGAGAGGATGGGGACAAAGTGACAGACAAATCTGTATTTGGAGAAAGGTAAAGGGATGCACATGGGGAAAAATATCCAACTGCATACAGAAAACAGTGGGCTCTGAATTGTCTATTACCACGCAGGAGAAACATCTTGTAGGCTATAATAAAGAGCTCTATAAAATGCCAGCTTACTCTTCACTAAAGCAAAAGAAAGCAATAGAATGGTAGCAATCACTAGAAATAGAAACATGATTATATAGCTTAATAAACCTCGCGTGTGCATGCAGCTTGAATGTAATGTCTGACTGGGACTCAGTTTCAGTTGCCCTCCTTCCACTTTCCCCCTCCTAATGGACACACACAGAAGAACAAGTTCAGAAAGGGGTAATGAAACTAACTGAAGGAAAGTTATTGCAACAGATAACTGTCCATACTATGCCTGTGGTTAGAAGGACACCTGCACGCTCTCCCCAAGACGGGACGATGATGTAAAACTTGAATGTAGGATGGAGAGCAAGGACATTTTCTTGGCAAGTCAGGACATTGCCACTTGCACTGCTTTTGTTCCTGGGTCTCCTCCTGTCCACAATAAATATTAGCGTCAAGTTCTCACAATTTAGCTCCAAGTCAGATAAGCTGATCCCCAGAGATGATAACTGGGACTAAGAGCATTTGCTACAGCTGGATAAATTCCACAGCATTTAATACCAGGATATTTACATTGACATCAGAACCTCTGTATACATGACAGGAACAAATTCTGCTGGTGTTTTTCATAGCAATGCTCTTTTCCATTACAAATGCATCATCTTCCTCTTCCCATTTTTATGCATAAGAAACAATGACCTTAAAAGTTACATTTCAATTTGCAGGAAATTATAACTAGCAAGAAAGGACCACCGTATCTAAAGGAATATGATGTCAAACTATTATCCTTTTGAATTTTGAACATCCCAGTAAGATATCAACATGAGTAACAAACCTTTGGCTGATTTAATACATATGCACCATTGTGAGGTTTTGCAATTAAAGGTTAATTTGCTTCTCACTGCAGAAATAATATTGATAATTGACGGACAGGCAATATTCACTCAACCAATCCAAGTTTTTTGAGAAACGAACAGCAATGCACAGAAGCAAAACAACCACATTTTAACCAGTTTTTTTTTTCACCTGTATTTCTTTCTCTAAAGAGAAGTATCCTGTTAAGATGCAAATGAGCACTCCATATGAACAGAATTCCAGCCTCCCCATTGCTTTTGTAACTCCCTGTGTTATGACAAACCTTTCTAAACACTAGCAGACATTTTCTAATCACTGACTGCGGACTTGCACATCAATGCATAGATGAAGACCAGCTTCATTATCGATATACTCTGTAACACACACAGGTAACCTTTTGCTTGTTTTTCAGAAGAAAAATCCATTGGATGGCAATCGGGTATATGAAGCAACTACAGTGATGAGTCACAAAAGCACTCTCAGCCAAGACCATGTAAACAATGGATGTCTGCTGCAGAGAAATGGGAATGCTAATCTATTGCACTTCTCGTCGTGGTTCCATTTCCATAGTTTTATTGCATCTTTAGGGACAAACAAACAAGCCAACAAACAAAAGGCTTGCTTTGTCACGTCTCTTCCCTGGAGAATTTTGAAGAAGAATCTATTTGTACTGTTGCAGGATGAAAAAATCTCCATCAATGGTGGCTCACTCTGTGAGCTCCTGACTAAAGACAAGTGGATCAGGAAGGCTCTGCATCTCCTTTCCAACTGCAGCAATTACCCCCAATGGATTTTACACATTCAGAAATATATTTGTGATGCCTCATTAGTTTGACATGAGGAATAAATTCCATCCATCAACATTTACTTTACTAGATTTCACTTCTATTACACTTGACTTGAAAAGGAAGTGTAGAAATATCTGAGCTTGTAGGAATTGTTTGCACGAGGTCTGTGATACAGGTGAAGAAAAAAAATCAGCTTCAAGAGAGAAACAACAGTCTCAATCAGCCCTACATTACAATGTTTATAGAGCGTGTGTGTATGTTTTAAAAACTTAAATAGCAAGCCAACATGATGGAGAACTGACCTGCTTGCAGGCCACCATTCAGTACTGGGTCGTTTTGTTCTTCTATGTTACTTTTTAATTGCTGAATGCTCTAACACTGTCTTCTCTCCCGTGTATCTTAACACCACTTTCACAACACCACATAGGTACTAAATGGTCAGAACATTTCACAGGTCAGTGTATTAATATTTCCACCCTGCAAGAACAACTACAAAATAGCTGGTTTGTGTCTGCAACACTCTTTATCTCCCCATCTTATCTCCAATACAGTACTGAAATGGCTCGTTACCAAATGGAAAAAAAAAAAAGTCTGAGCTTATGCTATACCATATTAAAAGCTCAGTGTTACTTGGTTAGAGAGTTAGATTTGCCTTCTTTGGATCTACAGACACAGCTCTTACTCTGTCTGACAAAACGTAATCCAAGATAGCTGGTGCTCTATCAACTATTCCAGACTAGGAAGGATTATAGATGCACTGACAGTTAAATGGAGCTAAGAGTCCTCTGCCAAAGATAGATAAGTAGCGAGTACCCTCTGATAAGTCCTATCACAGCAATGGTCTGACAGGAATTCCCTTAAAATGCTACTAAATCTTACACTATGAACCTCATTATGTACATTGCCATTTGCCCTCAGTAGAGGCTGAACTCCCTTGCCACCAATAAATACATTCCTTTCCCCAATTAAGCACATGCTGCTTTATATTCAAGGTCCAAAAGAAGAGATCAGGCACGGTGGGATGGGAGGGGGAGCAGATGGGATCCTTTGTAATAGCATACAGTGTTCCAGCCAGCACACTTCACCTGCTTAGCTGTACAAGGAAAATCTGCCTGGTGGCTTTGTGACAAAGGCATGAGGTTACAGAATACAATGCGAACACAAGGTGTTTACAAACAAGCAGCAATGTCCATCTTTTGCATAGTGTTTCTCCTCTGATAGGTTATTCTGAACATTAGAGTTGCGGGGCAGATTAGGTCTTAGATCTTTGGTTGCAAAGATTTGTCTGCAAGCATTTTTACAACGTAATCATCCAAAACAGAACACAAAGGCATGAGCATTCTTGCCAGTACCATTCAGCAAGAGATCAAGCTGGCTGAACCCTCCTCTTCAATAAGAGTATTACAGTGCCAGCTTTTGTAGGACTTGGTCACACTTTTACTCACTTAACTGAATGCTACATCGTTACAAAACCCATTCTGAAATCTCTTCTCAACCTCAATACCATTTGGTAAAATAACAGAGCTCTAGCAGTAAAAGCATTACTGTATGTGTAATGAAGATCTCAGATCAAACATCTCAACAGCTTCATTTAAAATAAATGTGTTATAATTTCCTAGATTATTACCTGCCAAAGCTCAGTGGGCGGTCTCTGAAGGCCTACGCTGTCAGGAATCCCAGGTTCTTAGAATCTTGTCATATCTGTCTGCAACCACCCCCTCAATGTTTCCAGTTTCCCTTCTTCTGCTTCAAGAACCGATTCCCTTGCTAGCTGTCACATGAAGGCACTGGGATACAGTCCTGCTGCTGCACTTTTGCATTCCAACTGAACCTGATTGTCAAGTTGGCTAACAGAATGCGAGAACAACCCACTGCAGTGCCTTAAAATTAATTTGCCTTGAGCTAATGAAAGTGAATATATAATTTCAACCCTACAGGGCTTGAATGAAACTTACTCATACAAGTAGAGATAAATGATAGGAAAAATTACAATTCTGTGTGGCCGCTTAGGATTATACACCATCCAGATTTGTTTCTTCAAGTTTAGATATACTCCAGGGAGAGGGAGGCAGCAGCTCCGTGCATCATCAAAGTAGCAAATATGGCCAAGGATAAATTCAGACCTGGGGAAAACTGGGATGTGTTTAAAGTCACCTGTGGTCATGTAGTTTGGACACCACGCTGTACTCTGCCATGTCACTTACCCTTATATTGAGAGCAATAGCTTGTAACTTCTACTCGTATCAGCACTACTACTATCTACTGTTAACGTGGATAGCACCATGACTGATTTTTTAACTGTGCACAGAACTGGTAAGTTACATTTATACCACTGAAAATGCATGTCAGTAACAATGCAAGACCTACAAGTCAGAAAAAAAATCCAAAAAAATTCCCAAATCCCAAATTCTGAATTGTACAGAACCTCAAGTCATACCATCTTCTTCCATTTCTTCAGTGCTCCCCACATCATCAATACATGGCAGAAAGTGTCCTTTAACTTTACCTTTAGCCATGAACAAACACGCGGGGCACACAGGCACGTACCTTCCCTGCATGTCTTGTCCACAGAAAGACACAACATGTTTGAAGGAGGGGCAGATGGTGGGGGTGAAGATGCAGAAAGAAACTGGTTTTATTAAGTAGAGATGAACTGTTAGAAATGGTCTTAGAAATCATCTTTCAAATCAAGATGAATGCGCTCTGTTTTGATTATAAACTTTCCCAGCGTCCTGCCCTGCTTCATGTACTCAGTTTCCCTTATTCAGAGAATAGAGAAGTTAAACAAATCTTTTACTCCAGCAGAAGGATTAATATGTGAGAGATTAATTAACGAAGTTCTGAAACATGCAAGTTCATGGAACTCCAGGACATTCGTTTATTCCTGGATTCAAAAGCAGCAGATTTCTGAGGGTCTCATCTTCCTTTTTAATCTACCTCAAAGTTCCTTTGACACAACTTGGAAGCTGCTGACATGCAGAAAATGCAAATTAAGCTCCACACACGTTGTCTAGCTTGGCACCTTCCTGAAATTTTCCACATTTATTGCTGCCACCGGTGTTACTACAAGGGTAGCTGTTTTAGACTTCTCACTCTAATGGTTTTATCGTGCCACTTAACCTTGCTCTAAGTGAGACTAGCAACTGCTGCATGGATAGCATTGCTTGGTTACCAAAAATGAGCAAGTAAGAAAAGTAAATACACCAGTTCCTGTTCAGTGTTCTGAAGAACCTGCACAGGCTCTCCAGTTAGATACAATTGTGTGGCACTGCTTCTAGCAAAAGATCTGCTTAGCCTGATCAATCTCCTTCATTATCCTCACAAGATCTATTTTGCACCAATCTTTCTTCTTTTTTTTTTCTAGCAAACTCTCTGACTGAAGAGAAAGTATTTCATTCTACTGAAAGTATGAACACAACCTTCAGATGCCTATCATCACAAAATGCAACAAGATCCCATTATAGAACACACCACAGGGCTAACAGAACAACATGGAGCTACGGTATTTTTCATTTTTTGCAGCAGTGAACATATTGGAAAATGAGGAAAACATGCTGCTGCCATACTGTATTTAAAATGGTCTGTGATCTTATGCTAGTATTTGCTTGTTAGTTCCAACAAACCTAACGTTTCATTTTCCAGCCTACAGAAATGCGAGTTTCGCTCCCACGCAGAAGCAGCCTTTGTTTTTCCTCCCCTGATTTAACACCTCAGAACACTCTCCTTTCTACTTGCTAGATAGCCACAGGCAATGCAGAACGGAACTGGCCCCCCCACTCAGCACTATGAGGAAGCAGCTGAGCTGCCTTTCAGTCCTTCCAAAGAAAAGTTTGAGGCCTGCAACAGCTCCTTGAGAAGCATCTGTAACTGCTAACGGGGTGTTAAAAGCAACCTCACAGAGAAACAAGAGCATGAGGAAGAACCAGATCTCTAACTTAGAAGTCAGAGCAATGGCACAGCCCGAATATCTCCACGCAGTCGAAGCAAACATAAATACAGCAGTGCACAACCAGCTCTTGGAGCTTGTCAAATGGACCTTTGATGAGGTTTGCTATTTTGCAGGTCCATTTCACAGACTGACAACAAGTCTCTAAAAAATGAATGCAAGGACCACGGGTGAGTCAGATGCTGGTATCAGTTACATCTTTCTTCCTCTTTCTGTTTTATTATTTCATGCTACCTGCAAAGACACGAAAAGCACATAATCAAATATAAAACAGACTTCCTCAAAGTGTTTTCCTTTCCCTTTCTCCGCTTCTCAACAGATGTTTTTCGTTATCTCTATTTCAGATGGCAATGTTCTCAGAATTGATAAATGCCAATAACCCCCTATTCAAGGAGTTACTCCCAGAATTAACACTTTGTTCTGCTCCATCATAAAGAAGATGAGACTGGAAAACAGCTTCTCACTCCCTTTGTATTCCAAATTTCCGCTTGGTTAAGTCAGTTCTGTTCACAAAGGCATCGATCAGTTGCTGAGAGTTTGAAAGATTGTGGGGGAAAATAATTTTAGGAGGTCTGGGCATTTCATTGGATAAAGTAGATTTTTCTCTAACTTTGAGATCCCAAGTTTTAAAAAAGGACTCATCTGTATGTCAAACAGCAGCAATTGCAAAGACAAACTGAGCACAAATGGCACCAACTCCATCTTGTGAGATGCTACACCAAAAGAATCTAATAATCCTAAAATTAGTGCACAGTGTAATTAGCAAGATTTAAAATATTCTATATGATCATTTGGGTCATTCATAATCAGTCAAAGTAAAAAAGGTTGACACCAAGGAGGAAAATTTAAAGCACTTAAAATTCATTCTCAGCTGAGCCACGCACCGGGGAGATGCTCGGATTGCTTCATGTGGGCCCAGTTCTCACCAGCAGCTCTGGCTGTGGGGTTTCTCTCCCAGCTTCTTTTCTCCATGTTTCAATGGGAACTGCACATGTGTTGCATGGAGATAAGTCTAATTTAGTTAGACTGGTTAGCTGAGAGATGACTCTTTCCATGAATTGTACGTGGTTGGTAATACTGAAGGAAAAGGTTAAAGGCCAGAGAAATGAGCTCACTCTAAAAATCAAATAACAAATAAAGATGTTCAGTATTTGGTCTGGGGGAGAGAATGAAGCTGTTCTGACAGAGAGACGTTATGAACCGACAGTACATCTTACTTTGCATCCTAAAGAGAAAATCTAACTCAGATTTCATCCTTTTGGGGTACATGAGAACTAATGGAAGTCTTCAATATTTGGGATCACTCCTATGAGTCACATAATATTTAATAATAATCTAAGACCTGTCTCTTTTAGACATTGTAAGAGATGGGTTTTTCAAGTAAATATGGACTAATCTTGGTAGTTCAGTGCAGTATTTACACCAGCTCTCATTTCTGTCAGGAGCAATTTTAGTAACAATTCACATCTGAATGTTAACGATTTATTTCCTTGTAAAATCTGACTCAACTTTTTGGGAGCGTAAGGAAGAGGTGAGATTAAACTCATCCGATAAGAGATACCTCCCTTCTTCCCCATGGAGCATATTGCAGAGAGACAGCAGGAGTCAGAACAGCCCAATGCACCCACACTGTGTGCACAAAGTACAGACACACATGGATACATTCACTGGACAGCAGAGACCCCCCCAGTCTGTAGAAACACTGGACATCTGACTTTGTGTGGCTCAGCACACACTTACACACAGCTTCCAAGAGGAAAATGGCAGTGACGTGAGGCAGCATCAGATTGTTGGGATGGGAATCTCTCTATGTAAATAGTTGTGCTCAGCCAGACTTGCCTCCAGCACAATGACATGGCTTCAGAGTGATGCTACTTGAAAGAAAAGCTTTAGTTTAAAACACGTATCATGCTTTATATGTAAGTGTGCATGATTAATTGGGCCACTAAGATGGTCAGAAGGCTGGAACACCTCTCCTATGAGGAAACGTTGAAGGAACTGGGCTTGTTTTTAGCTTGGAGAAGAGAAGGCTCCAGGGAGACCTCTTTGTGGCCTTCCAGTACTTGAAGGGAGCGTATAAACAGGAAGGGGAATGCCTGTTTATGAGGATGGACAGTGACAGGACAAGGAGGAATGGTTTTAAACTGAGATAGGAGAGGTTTGGGTTGGATATTAGGAGGAAGTTTTTCACCCAGAAGGTGGTGACGCACTGAACAGGTTGCCCAAGGAGGCTGTGGATGCCCCATCCCTGCAGGCATTCAAGGCCAGGCTGGATGTGGCTCTGGGCAGCCTGGGCTGCTGGTTGGTGACCCTGCACACAGCAGGGGGTTGGAGCCAGATGATCATTGTGGGGCCTTTGCAACCCAGGCCATTATAGGATTCTGTGATTCTTATTTAATGTGAAATACATTTTTTTTTAAATGCAGGTGGGGATTTCAGATACTTTTCTACTGTTCTCAGAGGGTCTCAGGTTTCAGAAAAGAACTGAATGCATCACCCGATCTTCATGATCTATTATAAACTAATAAGCCCAATACTTGTTTAAAAATATAATTCCTACTGCGGGACCTAGCAGAACTATCATATGATTTAAAAAAAAAAAAAAAAAAAAGAAAAGAAAAGAAATCAAGCAATTGCTGAGGGACCAAAATTTGTTGTGTGTAACATTGGTACACATGGAAAAAAAACGTAGTTGCCTGATCTGTTATCTCCTGAGAAACAGGAAAAGCAAAGCATGACTGCTTGCTGAAGTCTTGGCTGCAGTGTGGGGGTTTGGGCCCTCTAGTTTCAAGGACTGAGAGTGAAAGAATCACACTGGAAGCTAATTAATATAACGCACAGAATGCATTGTTTTGGTAACACTAATGAGAAATAACTCATCGTGTTCATCTCGGATTGCTGAACCTCAGTAAGGTCACAGCCTGAGGTTAAAGGAACAGCCCCAGAAACAGCGCCAAGAATTCCAAATGCCAAGCCCTATTTTTATACACGGCTCCTTTTTTTAGCCCATACAAAACCACACTCTCAAATGAGAGAAAGGTCTCAAATTCTTTGTGCAAAACAAGAGCAAAAGAAACTAAATGAAAACAAATAATAATAGATACAATTTAGCAGAACTTGTAGGGCCGTAAAAGATCAGCAAAAATAGTTTCAAAATCACCCTCTGGGAAAATGAACCTCAAGAAGCTACCCACAATTTCACCCAATTAATCTAATATTCCTTGTATTGTAATTACTGCTGCAAGAAAGTGCAAATGTTTTCTAATCCAAACTCTCCTGCATCCAAGCACAGTCTTCCCATGCCTAAAGTTCAGCAGCTAACTTTTAATCGTGCTCCACTGCAGCACATCTCAGACTTCCCCAGCAGAATTCACAACTGCTGAGCAGTTCTGCAGCTTGAAACATTGGTTCAGTTACTCAATCATTGGTTGCCCTGAGCTGTTTTCCATCCAATATAAACATAAACCGAGGTAATCCTGCAATCTAGCGAGCTCGTTTAACTTCTGTATTAATTATTGAAGTACCCAGGGGCATCTATTTCCCTCCCAGTTCTAATTCATGAGACTGATGATTGCTTCTTTATAAAATGCCTTATTAGTTGTGGGTGATGTTGTTTCTTCCTAATGAAGTACAAAGGCACAGCAGAAATGTTGCTGTCAAACAAGGCCACAATCTGCATTCATTTCATCTAATCACTAAATGTAACAACCAAAATCTAAACTATTTCCTTAGCAGCTGATTTCAGCTCAATGGAGGATGAGGAGCCACGTGCTGATGTGCAGGAACAGCCATTTGTAGTTTGGTGCTGTCAAAGGATCCCAACACATCATGGACACATATGGACACATATTGTCCAGGGCACTCTTCTTTTTGTAACCATTGGCATTAAGTAATTACGGATGCACCGCATAAGGCAGCCTTGCTTCATGGTACAAAGATGTTTTAAAGCATTAATTCCATCCCATCTCATTTTTCACCTATCTTCGCTAATCAGTGAGAATATTACAAGGAGAAAACAATACAAAAAACACATGAAGAAAAGAATGATGCAGAACAGCCAGAGATCAGTTCAGAATGACATCAAATAGAGGAATAAATGGAATTCTCATTATGTGTACTACATGCCCTGTTGCTTTTGCTTTTAATGCGATCATGTAGGCAATTTAGCAAGACAACCAAAAATGAATGCAAACACATTGCAGTGACAGAGCAGTCAAGACACTGAAAGTTCTATTAACGCAACAAAAAGCAAACTGAAATTTAATTTCAACATCAAGAAAAATAATTTTAAAGGGTCTTCTGTGCAAAGAGCCACAACAGAAAAGGGGATGGGTTCCTTGAGGGATAGGTGGAGAAATCCTCTGCTATGGGTGAAGGTAATCACAGGGAGGAATTCAAGGACAGAAACATTCTGCACACGGAGCTTTGTGCAGTGGAGCCGAATCACCAAACAAACTCCAATGGAATGAAGCCTTACTTGCTCACCACATCCCAGCATCAGTTAGAAGCCGTTTCACAAGCTGTTAAAGGTCTTCAAGTACCCTACCGAACGAAAGTACCACATCACAAATAAATGTTATCATACACATTCAAAAATTATCAATTCTTGATTAGCCAAGCTAGTTTTGACACTGCTCATACAAGATTGAACAAAAAGAATGTGTAAACACGGGACTAATTGCTTAATTAATATATGTGCAAAAGTGAACAGCATCACTGGGAGCAGCAGGATCTGTGTGCATCTGGGCCAAAAAGCCTTGGTGTGAATTGGTTCCTCATAAAATCAATTTCCTTTGGTTTGTTGTACTAGAAGCATTCAGAGAAGTAAAAGCAGTGGTATGAATACAGTCCCATAATGGGTTCACTGAGAGTGAGTTTTCTGCGTGCTATTTAAAAGCAGCTTCCAGGCAGTCACCACTGCACTTGAAAAACTCTGCATCCTTTTACTCATAAATCAGTGAGAAGTTTGGAAATGTCACCATATATGTTAACCATTACAAAGTGTAAATCTGCAATTTAAATAGCTCATTTTAGCGGATGCACTTCTTTTAGAAGGAAGATCAAAATATCTGATTCGATTCTGTATCTCTAAACGCGTGGGAGCGTGAACTGAAGATGCCTTGGAAGCGACTTCAGGAATCTCTTGCTGTGGGGACCATCATTGGATTCTGAATGTGATTATCACTAAATGGCTACTTGCAGAGTATGATCATTTCCAGTTTAAGGTGTGTGAAACATGCCCACCACTGAACTCTAACACACCACCATCATCTGGAACATGGATAGAATTTAGTAGTTACATGGGGAATTATAGGACCAAGACCCCATGGGTGTGAGGCACACAGCCCAGCCATGCCCCCCACCTCAACAGTAGAGCTGCATGCTTGCTGCTGCTGCCCAACACTGGTTCCTAATGGTGGCAGGGCAGCAGCCTGTCTCAGACCTGCACAGCCCTGCTGCCATACAGGAGCAGGCTGAGGTACAGACAGGACTGCAGCAGGGCTGTGGGTGTAGTTCTGGTTTGTCAAACCTCCTCACAAAGCAGCATGAAACCTCCCAAGAGGTGCAACCAATAGTTACTTCAGTTGTTCATTGTGAACGTGGACCAACAGCACTATCATGGTTTCCATTGTAAATCCACACAAAGGAAGAGTAAACAAATACCATCCTAAAAGGATGGCATTTACTTTGTGTGTGTGTGTGTGTGTGTGTGTGTGTGTGTGTGTGACAAATATTAGGCAGCTGGTAGCATAATTATATTTCCTATAAGGGCTTTTAGATCACAATCAATAGAAGAGGTGATGAAAGACAAATAAAAGAGTAGAACATCACAGCCTATTTAGTGTGAAGTTCAAAAAACTCTAGCACAGCTCATGAATTGCAGCTCACAGATACTGACAGCAATGCCAGCTTTCATACAACAGCAGTTAAGAAAGTAAATTAAAAACATGCACGTCTGCTTTGTTCTGGGGAAAGAAACGGTCCCTTTGCTCAGCAGTGATGGAGGCAGCTGATAGAACTTCTGCTTTCTGCTCAGTAGTGCACTTTACAGAGAGATTTCTGCTCACACACACCATGAGACATTCTTCCTTGTTAACTTAACACTGTTTAGGGGAAAAAAAGACACTGATTTAGTGTCCATATTTGACATAACTCCAACCCTACATTGCTTTGCTTGATCTTTTATGGCAAGGCTACTCAAACCTAAGTAAAAATATACCTGCTCCTTGAAAGAAAGAGATTGATGTTAATAATCCCAACAACTCTTGTACTTCTTTTAATCCCCATCCTGGGATCTGTGGTACCCTGGGATTGCTGCACAGCACTCTGTCAAGAGCTCTAGGAGAGCAATGCCCACCTCTCTTCATTTTTCAATAGTAAGACCAGCTCTTTAGTTAAGCAATGAGGATGACTTTTAAACTTTTGTTAATCGAGTGATCTTTATCAGATTTGAACGCAGCAGAAATAGGTCTGCTCCCTCCGTTTGAGAAAGATGGTTCTGAATGAATGCCTCAAAGTACCACCATTGTTACTGGAAGTAAACCTGATCCAGCAAATGGCACAGATTCTATTCCCAGCAAAGCTTAGGGAGGAAAAAGAGAAAAAAAAAAAGGGAGGAAAAAAAAAGAGTTGAGGGACAGACCGGAAAATACAGCACTGGAATTTATTTTAATGTCATTCATACAGGAAAATATGTAGCAGCAAGATAAATTTGTTCCTCCCAATGGCAGGGCTTGTAAGGGTGTGTGACTCCATGCAGCCTGGCCCTGTCCTGCCACAGCAACCACAGCTTCGTTGATCAGTTCCTCAGACGACCTGTGAACAACCTGCTTCTTCAATACATTGCTCTTAATAAAGCAGCATAGGAAGAGGAATATAAAAGATCATAACAAGCAACTTGACTTCAAGTTAGTAACTTCTCCCTTTAAAAGAAGCCAGTAATGACGCCTACTCCTGACTCAGTGCAAGTAAGCCATGGGAGCTCACTGAACAGATGTGGGATTAAGTCCTTCATATATTGGCTGCTGCACTGAAATGGTGTAAAACACACAGCTTTCTCTGGAGCAAGACTCTACATGAGACAATCACACACGCAAACCCACCCCACTTTCAAGTTATCATCCAATGTTCCAATGCAACTCCTCAAAGTTATTCCCTTCTTGCTCATTTCCTCCATCTCCCATCCTCCCTATTAATCACTTCCACGCTGCTAAGGATCACCAAGAAAGCTCACATGCTTGTACACATTTTGTGGCATTTAGACAGTACAAAGATTACATTAATCTAATTTTCCAAGCATATGCTGTCTTTAGAAGGAAATCAGGAAGCGGAAATCTCAGTGGGGGCTGTGAGTCCTTTGGAAAACAGCAGGACAACCTCACAGATAGGAACTGCTCTCATACTGATCTGTACAGTAGCACTCAACTATTGCATGTTTGTCGTGGTTGACAATATGCTTCCATTTCTGAAACGGTCTCACTTGCCTTAAAAAAAGAACCAAAGGAGTGCACTTAAAATAGCTGAAAAACAGCTGTTGGGTTTGTCACGGAGGATTTGCGCTCATAATACACACCATGCACAGCAGCCATTTGATTAATACATTGTTACAGCTACAGAAAGCCTGCCTTCCCAATATAGTCTGCCTTGCTAATAACGCACCAATAAAACATTCCCTTTGCACGAATTCCGTGGGCACTGTTTGTAGTTTGCTTGGGTTCTGTTCTGTTGTTTACTTCAACAAAACCACAACCATTTGGACACAAGAGGCTTTGCTCACATGCACGAAGTTTCTCATCTCCGTGGCCATCCGACCATTGGAACCCCTCGCTGTAAAGGGGGAAGTCATTCTCCTCCTGTCAGCACTGAGGGCCTTCCGACAGCATTAAGTTACTCTGATGAGCGCAGAGTCAAAGGTTCACCCGGAGAACACTTCTGCAGACTCGTACTTACCTCGCTTTAGCTCCCTGCATTAGATTTGGTTTATTTTGCAGTTATCTTAGATGGCTGTATACAAATCAATGCCTACCAAGCACCAGATAAAACGCATCGATTTACTATTTGCAAATGCGTTTTCCAAACACGAACAAAGTATTCAAGCCTCTGGCAAACAACTTTTTCCACAACGATCCTCTGCTCTCTTTTATTTTGAGGCAGATGCCTGCAGAAGGCAGCCCGCTCTGGTTTCACCATAAACAAAGCCACGAAGATCAGTCATTCAATAACCATCAAAAGACTCTCACAAATGCTGGAGGGGAAACAAAAACAAAACGACAACACAAAAGCTCCGGCAAGAACTGCCCCTAAATAAGGAAACCCCTCAAAAGGTCTTTTGCTCAGTAATTCAACGCATGAACAGGGAGGGACCTCAGAACCTGGGGAAGCGGAGTCTGCCTGTCCTGGGCTATGGGGACACGCAGAGTCACATTCAACATCATTAAATAGATGCACCTTAAACAGCATCTTAAAACAATAGGTTCTCTATCTAAAACTTTATCGGAACCGATCTGGTTTCACAGAAGAAAGAAAGAAAGCGTTCTCAGCAGGCGGTGGGGATGCGCCCTCCTTCCCCACGGCACCCCGCACCCACCCCTGCTGCTACACGAGAAACACTTCGCCGCTGCGCCGGGACGAGCGCCGTGCGAGCGGAGCGCTTTGTGCTCAGCTCCCATTGTGCGACCCGTCGGCAGGGCAGGACCGAACAGAAGCGTAGCTAGCAGTCGTAAAACGCGATCCTTCTCCTATTTGTTTGGGTTTTGGTCACCGAGTAACACCTCCCGTTACAATTATCAGCTCATACAGCTGCCCGTTGCGCTGCCTGTGGCATCAGCCAGACAGAGCTCCCAAAGAAACGCTTCTGACAGCCGCTCCTGCTGCTCTCATTGCCCAGCGCAGCACAAAGCACCGCAACTCATCCTCAGCTCTCCGCCCGCGGACTTTTCGCGCTGGGTATCGGATCCCCTCCGCTCCCTCGTTACGCTGCGGATCGGAGGCAGAGCAGCGCGCCGCGGCAGCGGACAGCTTCGCCGGGGGGACACTGCCCAGCCCTGCTTCTCCCCTTCCGTCGCTCTTGGGAAGGTCTCCCTGTTGGGAAACCCTCAGACGGGGAACGTTTCCACGTCCACCTCAGTGTCAGCAGCCCCGCTCAGGTCGCTCCTCCGCTTCGGCCCTCTTTTCCCGTCCGTTCCGTCCCGGAGCGTTCGGGTCAGGGGGCGGCGGTGGATCGCAGCTGCCGCTCAGCTCACCGCGCCCCGCGGGCACTTCAGCTTCGCGCCCTTCCCACGAGCGGCTGGGATTCCCCCCCGGCTCCCTCAGCCCCTCACGCGCCGGACCCGCCGCCCTCTCCCCGCCCCACACTCACTACTTGTAGAGCTGCTGCAGGCAGAGGTCCAGGCACTCGCCCTCCACCTCCTCCTCCGTGATGTGCTCCGACAGCGGCCGGGGCAGCGGGGGCAGCGGCGGGGGGGGCGGCGGCGGGGTGGGCGGCCGAGGGTCCGCGGCGTCTCCTTCCTCCGCCTCGGCGGCGGCGGCCGCTTCTCCCTCAGCCCCGGGGTCCTCCTCGGAGCCGGCGGTGTCGGCGGCGTCGGCGGCGGGAGGGGGGGCAGCCGGCGCCGGCTCTGCCCCGAAGGGCCCGCGGAACTCTCCCAAGAACAGCTCGAGGAAGCGGCGGTAGCTCTTCTCCTCCGCGCTGCCTCCTCCGCCGTTACTGCCCGAGCCGCCCGCGGCCATCGCTTCGCATTCCCGAGCCGCCCGCCGGCGGATCAGCACTGCGCCCGCAGAGAGCTCCCTGCCCGCCGCCGCCGGCTGCCGCCTCCCGCCCGCCCGCCTGCGCGCGCGCTCCCGAGCCGGACCTGCGGGGGCGCGCACGCCGCGGGGGGGGGGGGGGAGGCGCGCGCGTCTCGGAGGCGGGAACGCGGCCGAGCGCTGAGGGGGCCGAGGTGGAGGCGGGAAGGGAGGGGAGGGCCGGGGGCGAGCAGACGGAGCGCGGCCGCGCCGATGTGATGAGTCACGCGAAGGCAGCCAGACGCGTAGGTTCCTCACAGGAACCCGGAGGAAACATGAGAGTGCGTTCCTTTATTACCTAATCCCCGCCTCAGGATTTCCCTACGCTCATCGTTTCCGCAGCCGCTGTCGCCTACCGCGGGCCCTGATGGGACGGGGCGGGGGAGGGGAGCGGAGCCCTCCGGGGCCGCCTTCCAGAAAGGGCTGTGCGAGCGGAGCCGAGTTCTGTGAGGAAAAAGAGCGCTCGTGACGCGGTGCGAGAGGAAAAACGGCCCTGAAAATAATGGTCACTTGCAAAACTGTTCCCAACTGTGAACGGATTGGGGTGAGGAACGGACTGGGGTGAGGAACCTGCTGTTGTCCGCCTGGCAGGCGGTGCTGCGGTCCCCCTGCTCCGTGCTGGGCACGGTTACTTCGGAGCCGAACTGACTGTAGACTGTTCGCAGTGATTGAACCGACTGATCGCACTGCGATCTCGTGAACATGTAAAAAGCCCCGAGAGTTAAAACTGCCATCGTCACAGTTGGCTTTCCGCTGCCAAAAGCTCTTAACGCGGCAGCAAATGGCACGGCTTCTCCCCAAAGGATCTCAGAGTGTGTTTGTCACTCTGCCAGTTACGTATTTTCAGTGTAGCGTTACTTTGCCAGGTCGAGCTGAGGGGTACAAATGATTGCAGCTCTTTCTGAAGAGGCAGCCCGTGGCTGCAGCTAATGACATCATTGCCTTCTTTCTTTTTCCTTTAGGTTTGTACTGCGTCATCTATGAGTCACAGCCCTCAGGAGAATGCGTTTCAGTGCGAGTATCCGAAATAACACTTGTAAGTTCATTATTAGGTGTTACTCAGTAGACACTTGGAGTTCCCAAGAAACTGTGATCTAAATGATCTTCAAGGAGTATGGTGTTAATTCTAAAATGTCTGGTTACAGGGATTTCCTAGGAAGCACCAGCAGCACCAACGAGATGTATCTATAAGCTTCATGTTGTATGACAAAAAGCAATTAACCTACCCAAGAAAAGATTTTAAAAGCATTTAAGATAGTCTCCTTTTCTTAATTGTGTATTTCTGAGTTGTTTAAAACTCGAGAGTATCTGAGAGTAAATACCTGCTCTGTTTCATATTGAAATGTTACTTACCAGATGTCCTTGATTCATCTTGGCAGTCCCGTGTGCTTTTTGTCATTTGTCTGATTGCAAAGGACACTAATTAAAATGAAATAGAGTAGTACTTTGTACTCGGGATGCTTTGTCAAGTTTTGGCCTTGTGGTCATGTTAGTGTTGTTTTGGTCTGGTATTCAGTCAAGAACTTATGGCCCTAAGCCATGCCCACATTTGTTTCTGGGAGGGAAGGTGAAAAACCATTCTTATTAACCTGCAATGTGGAACATATGGTAACTGTGGGTGGTTGGGCTAAGTTAGGCAGCCAGGAGCCTGCTCTCGCTTTGCTGTGCAGAGACAGCAGGGTGGGCAATTGCCACAGAAGGTAGCCACAGTGCTCTGTCCAGAAAAGGAAGCTCTACGTGCAACATATTATCAAGTAAAGCTCTAATCGGTGAGAAGTGCGTTTGGTACTATTATAGAATGCTTTTAGTGTTTAGTAACTCTGGAAGCTAAAATTAGAATGCCTGCCTGCACTCTGGGTTGCTGGGTAGCAGCAGCATGAATGGTTCCGATGTGTTGAGGTCAGGTGAATGGAAAGAACTCACAATTCATAAAGTTTTGAGGTTAAAATAATTGGTTTACTACTGTCAAAAGAAGATAAGGCTTGTACCTGACCTGAGAAGGAATTGCATGTGTTTGTATTCTGTTCTGTTTCATCGTGTTGTGTTAGAAAAAGATTCTTTTATTTTAGTCTTGAAAATGTATCTTCCTCTTTCTCGTTATACTGGTAAGAAATAAGCGGGATTTAAGCAGGCCTCTGGGAGGTGACCTGGATAGTATGGAGTGCAAGGAGAAGTGCTTTTGAATTCTGTGTAACCTTTGGAAGTAATTCTTCTGCACTGACAAGTAGGGAAAAAAAAGACAGGTTGTTAAAAAGCGTTTGACAATAATATACCTATGTTGTACGTTCTGGTACTGTACAAAGGAGTATAATGGGAAGACCTAATGGTGAATAAATTGCAGTCAAAGGGGATCTCTTAAAAATGCAGGGCTTCTGTAGTAAACCAGAGGTAATTTTAGAAGCTATGTTCTGTTTTCCTGGTCAGATAAAACCATCAGAAATGCACGTATTTCAAAGCCTTTGACTGCTCTCATTTTGAAGGCAGTTCCACTGCTGGGTTTCCTGCAGTGTTGTATATGGGATAATATATGAAATTATACTTGTAATATGCTGCTGAAAGAGCTTAAAATTCTGTGTATTCGTATGATCAATATCTGTCACCTCGTGAATGTGAATACAAGTCTGCATTCTTGTTATAGCTCTTAAAACTCGATGTTATTATTGTTCAGCTTCACTAAAATAATTTCATTGTTTAAGAGTAAGAACAGTGAGAATTTAGAAGGAACACAGTGAGAAGGCTCTTGTTAACAAGCTTCATCAAACTCTAATTGATTTTCTTAGCTTCAGCCTTTGCTCCTTTGCAATTTGAAAAAGCACAATATCTTCAGTCACCACAATTGAACTGGAACCTTCATCATAGAATGACTTAACAGTTATAAATTAACAGTTATTCTATTCAGATGTTCTTATGAACCACAGTCTCTCTCCCTCTAATGTTTTTTGGGGCCAAGTCAGCTTTTTAAGTTTATTATTGATTGACTATTTTGAGATAACCACGTTTATTGCAAAATACAGGATTTCAGGCCTGAATCCCACTTCCGGCTAACATGGAAATTTCCAGTCCCATTCTCAGTATTCCATTTTCAGTATTCCACTCATACCCCTGCTTAGGAAAGGGGTTCCTTTGCATAGCAATAATGAGAAGTAGGATATTAGTCTGTGCCTGTTTAGTTGGACTTGGAAATCTGTTGGAGAAAAACGTGTGCAATAAGGAACCAGTGAAAAGCTGGGCCCTTCACAGCGATGGGATGTGTCTGGAACACTCAGATCTGGCACAGCAAGATACAGCACAACATACCTTGTTTCCATTAACAAAGGTCATTTGTTACCTCATAAAATCTTTGACTGACTGATTGAAGTGTGCATGTAGATTAGTGCCCATGGATTTACCTCAGCAAAACACAGCTGACTACGTAACAATAATGTGGTCTGGATGTTGTCAAATCATGAGATATCTTGCAGGCAGGAGCACACCACAGTCCAATAACTTGTTAAGGTTGATCCACTTCAGCTATCAGTCACTCTTCATTATCATAATTTCCTTTTACTGCTAAATGGAGCTGAAGGGCGCAGACCTCCTGGATATCAGCAAACAACAGACTTTACTGACGTTGTTTCTGTGCCAGGCTCTTTCCTTATACTTTCCATTTTTGTAGCATACTTCATCTGCAGCTGACATCCAACAGCACCATACTGTGTGAATGTGGCTCTACTGGAATGTCTAAGCCTGAAGCACACTTTTCTTCGGTATAGGCAATAAAAACACTGTATGGCGCTTAAATCACATTTACACTCTGTTCTGGGGGTTTTGCAATGTGTGCATATTCTGCCCTTTCAGGATAGAGGTGAAGTTCAACCTAGAATGAAAACAAAGCATAAGCCAGACTCGTTAAGGTGCCTAGTTGGATTTAAGGCTTACTTTAAATGACTTATTGACATCTTACTGTAGATTCAACTCTTGATTCTGTAATATCCTCCTCCAGTCGCAAGGCTTTAAATTTTACAATCACTTACTTAGAAATACCTCTTAAAAAAATGGAAAGAAAAGAAAAAATATCATTGACTTACATGAGTACCACCAACCACTACTACTACTGTGGCCGTGCTCCAGGCGTTATGTTTACAATATGCATGCTATAAAAGTATAGTTAAAAAACTAGGATTCACAGACTTGAAAATGGGTATGCTAATTTCCTTTGAACAACCTCAAATAATGTGCTTCAGTGATAGGAGTTTTGGTTAACTACACAAAATAAATGAATGAATGACTTTAAAGAGAGACATTTATGTATTGCCTCCCATAACATTTTATAGCCAAATGCACAGCAAGCCCGTATAGTGAAAAAAGGTGTGACAAATAATGTTCCAATCTCCTGCTGACTGTATAGGCATCATTTCTATGCTAAGGAGACAACTTGTTCTTCAGCCCAAAACATTTTATTTTAGCAACATGTGTAATAAAAACTGAATCACTAAGGAAATGTAGTTGTGACTGCGTTGCTAAAAGTGCGGTGGTTCGCGCTAAATAAATTAGAGTATTAGAAGTACACAAGTTGTAAATTTGGAAGTCCAAAATAATGTCATGTGAGATACTACGCTGAGCGTGTGTTCAAACAACGTGCCTGGAGGCTGTGAAAAAAACAGCCACATCCAGTTAGAACCATTTAGTGTGGCCCAGAGAGTTTCTGCTTTGTGTTCCTATCTACATTACTTGATATTTTATGATCTCAACACCATCCCTTCTCATCGTTTGAAAATGAAGTCTAATGATTTTTTTTATCCTGATGCTTCTCAAGCTCCATTTAAATCAGTGGCAAGAGTTTTAATTGAAATAAATGAACATTACTAGCCATAATTCTTGAAGTGTGACTTCAGTAAAATATGCATTTTTCCATGCATCCTTTTGGCATATAATCTAACTTTAAATGCTTATGTAGTGATTGAATGTTTGCTTTTAATGCCATTTATTATTTCTGTAGATTGTTACAACTGTGTAGAGCTTATTAGCACTAATAAATACATTGGGCATACTGTACAAATACTCCTTGCTTGTAGGGAGCAAAATGGTAGCTTACAATTTAACAGTGGGTGCATTTGTGGGTGAAATTCAGAACTGGGAAGTGGGCCAGTTCCCAGTGATTTCATTTTTCAGTATAGAGCATCAATGCAGAAATCTTTCCTTGCGAACTCAAGCCAGCTTTCCTGATCCTAATGGTCCAAAATCACTCTATGGCTGGGAGCCACAAGACATTGAGTGCGTAGCTTTGGGAGCCAGGGAGAGGGGAAGACCAGGAGCAGGGAGCAGCTGGCACTGGTTCCCAGTCACAGGGAGGGCTGGTGCGGAGGAGGCCTGGGCAGGCTGCTTGGCAGCCCTGTGACACTGCCAAATTCAGCAGCCGGTGGCTCACATTCCCCTACCGTGGAGTGGCACTTGGAACGGTTGGGAACCACAGGTTAACTTCTCTAGTTCTAGTACTGTGAAGTACTATTTCCCTTACATATTCTCTTGTAATATTTGTATTACTGCAACGTAAGCACTCTTTAATTTCCTTCTAGGAACTCTGTTGTAGGGCAAGAAAGCATCAAACGGCAAGTTATTAAGTCATATAAAATTAATATATGTTAAAACAATATAATATAGCTTAATGTGCCTTTCTAAATCGTTATGATCCTGAGCATGAGGCAATCACTTCTGAGAAGCTGGAACACAGTTACTTGTCCTTCCAGCTCACGTATCTTTTCTTGTTCAGAAAAAGGGCGGACGTGGAAAAGTAGGCAGTAAAGATTTCACCTTTGTCATTAGTCCATGAAATGCCTTTGAATAAATCTCATTCCGAATTTAGTCTCACCCAAAATGACTGAAGGAACAGTGACTGAAGTTCAGCAGAAAAATAGATGTTTCTCTCCAAGCTGTATTTGACATTTGGGTTAGCAGCTGAGCATCCATCCACATTAGTCAAGCAGTTTGTAACTGACTTTAATGCAAGGCTGTTTGGCTGCATAACTTGAACCTTGGCTACATCTTCTTATCTTCCATTAGGCTATTTCCTCTCCAGGTTTTCTTAATATTATTCTACAGAGAAATTGGTTGGATTCTCAGTGAGGAAAAGGCACAGAACACATGAAATCAAGAAGAAATAAACTATTTTCCGTATCCAAACCAAAGAGTTTCAGAGTAGGATTCTGGGCTGGAGAAAAAGAATCTCCTAACCACAATGTTTTCTTGTTGCCAGGCCTTGTGGTACATACTGTGTTCTTCTTGTGGTGACAGAGTAAGTTCCTATACCACAAAGTAAATGTCAGCCCTACAAAACTGAACAATATTAAACTCAGCATGATAGTTAAAGCTGCTGCTTTTCAGAACAGTGGAACTTTTGCAGCAAACCAGCCGACCTATTTTAGTTTTGATTCATTGCCACGAAGTAACTAGCTAGAATCTTACTTCTTGTGCAGTCATAAAATTCTCTTCTGCTGCTCACTGTTGTGCACTGATGTTCTGAAATGCAGAATTCCAGGCAGACGTAAGAAAATACCAACTTGCCATGGAAGATTTATGGTAAGGCAATGGTCAAATTATTTCTTTACACGCAATTCTAAGCCTGGAACAGCTTCCTTCCTTCTCTCCAGCAGATGAGAACAAAATCTGGCTCATTTAATCTAATTTTGTCTCCGCCAACAGATCCTTCTCTCTAGTTCTGGTCTGCAGAGCTGATTTTTAATATAACTTCAATTAAAGTAAATATATAAATAAATCTCAGCATAGACAGCTCCTAATATTTCTCTGGATGTTTCATAACTCCCTCCGTTAAGCAAATAACTACTATTTTTACTTATTTATTTAACAATGGCATCTATGGCATCTGGAATACTGGAAGATGTAACATTTGCTCGGACAAAAGGATCTGCCTTGGTATATAACACGATCAGCATTCAGCTGGGGCTTCTGGCTGCTATTCCACTGCAAACAAAATAAAAGGACCAGTCAGATGAAATGAGTAGCATATTGGATACGTCCTTGCACATGGAAGGATGTGCTGAGGATATTAAATCAAAATAGGGAATTGACAGAAATGGATTTTTTCATAAATACCCAACAGATTAGGTAGCAGCCATCGCCAGTAACCAGCAGTGCTCCTTAAATATCGCTACGCCATTTGTAGTGCATGGTTTTCCTTGTGGCTACGTAGGCATGTACACTGTGCTGGCTCCCCCTCCTGCGCTGCAATACGTAGGAAGCTATTATTCCCAAATGAAGCATTTGCTTGCTGACATCACATGCAGAAGGACCCTTTTGTCTGCCTGTGTCTCCTGCATTGAAATGTTTGCCTGAGTCACGCATCCCGCTGTCTTTCTTCCTCTCTGTCATGTTTGCTTGAGAGCTTCTCCCTGACTCATGCTTTTAAAATTTTGATACAGCCCAGTTTGCTGCATGGCAGCTGACTGCTTCCCCTTCTAATATTTTGTTATGTAAATCATATCTTAATACTATAATGAGCCAGAAATCACTGCCACTTTGTTATTTATTTATTTTTTATTGCAGCTTTTGTGACTCAGCTTCAGCGCCGAATTTTATTTCAAGGCAAAGTCAGTTTAGCGTTACTAAATTAAAAATTAAAGATAGCGACTCCCACAACTTGAATTTTCCATTTACTCTTCTGGCTGAGTTTCCTCAGCTATAACAACATCAAACTGTGCCAGAAAGGGGGTCAGACGTGTGCATGTGTACCCACAAACACTTCCCACAGCTGAAGAAATTACCATTTTGCACTCTAGTCCCTTCCTTCTCCTCTAATAAAACTTACCATTTTTCTGTTAATAAAAAAGGACAAATCCCAGCTGTTTTTTGTTTGTTTGTTTGTTTGTTTTCAGTGGATAATCATTCATTTAGTTTAGATTCTGAAGCTGCTAATATACTGCTATATACTATGCTATATATATGCTAATATACTGCTATACTCCTCTTTGTTAAATGAAAGCCACAAACAAAAAGCACGTTCCAATTACAGAATTTTCATTCTGGATGCTTTGGTAAAAGGAGGATATGGAAAGCTAAGGGCTGAACAGCAGTTTGGTTCAAGCTTGAGTAGTGATAGAACATTCTCACCAAAATAGAAACATAAAATTGCATTAAATCTTTTGTCCTTCCAATCTAGCCTTTTTGTCTCTGCTGTTATCAACACAAGATAAATGAGAAGTTCAAAACAGTGCTTGACTGCCCTTGATCAAGGACTTCGCAGCAGGTAAGGGCTAACGCCCCAATCTGGCATAGCATTAAAGTGTGCATTCATCTTAAAGCATCTCTCAGCAGCACCACAGCTTTCTGCCCTGATTTGAGGCACCTGAGCAGATTGCTGCATGAGACCTTGTTAAAATTCAGATGCACACAGAAACAGATGACTGATCAAGAACGGTGTCATTAAACATACTGCACTGGATACTCGCATTTCCTGTTGTTTTTTTTTAACCCCAAGTAGTTGTATCCTTCATCTCAAAAAAGCCGAAGTCTCATTATATAAAATAGATTTTATTATAAAAGTAAAATTATACCATACACAGATAATTTTTCTGCCACAAAAAATTTTCATATTATAGTTTTAACAATAAAATAAAGTCCAGAGTGGGAATTTAAAGAACCTCTCAGGCTGCCTCTGGCTGCATGTTCTCCACATGGTTGTTCCCATGCAGCGCAGCTTTCTGTAATAGTTCTTTTGAATCACTATTATTTTTCCTCTTCTCTCCGTGGCCGTTTGCGAGGGTTCATTTCAATACCTTCTGCATTTTGGGTGACAGGTGGAGGCTGCACATCTCGGAAGCCCTGGGGCTGTAATATATAAGTAAAATCATGTGATATTACTTCTATAGATATAGAGCATGAGTAACTCTAGTTCCCAGAAGATCCAAATGAGGCATGATGCTATCATTTATTTTAGATGAATGAATGCAGGCTGCTTCTAGATGAGGTTAAGCTCAGAACTGAAAGGTTTTCAACACACGTGGCCACTGGTTATTGTCTCTGCTTCCTTTCACCAATGAGGCTACCATTGCCATTTTACTATAACAACCCCATGACTATGTAACAGTGCTCCTCTGCAAATTAACTTATGTTGCCTATTTAAATAAATGAAAAGCCAAATCCTTCGTCCCAGATTCAAACCAAAGTTCTGCAGCAGGGGGGTTGGACTCGATGATCTCTAGAGGTCCCTTCCAACCCCTACAATTCTGTGATTCTTTGAGATGACCACTAGATTAACTGCCTCAGCCACTTTCAGAATCAGCACTGAAAATCAGTTCTAAGAACTCTTTCTGTTTCATGCATCTATTTAACGAGCTGAAAACATTGAGGAGACATTGTAAGAGAAATGGATATTTGAATTGGCCTTTGCATTCAGCAGAGACAGTCCCAACACAGTGATTTATGGGACACAATGGGCCGAGTACTTTA